>NC_064614.1:1293905551-1294220968 GCF_023898315.1 Schistocerca nitens | reverse complement strand
ATGGCACTTGCTATCAAAATAATAAAAAAATTTATTCGCTTTTTTCCTTCTTTCTCGTTTTCATTTGATTGACCATTATAATTATTTTGTATATAGAGTAAGAGTCAAATACACTTCCAGAATGTCATATCTCTCACATATTATTCCAACGACCCTAAGCTTGATTAGACCCATATGCCTCGTGACCCCATATACACTGTACTGCTGGAGAGGACTACTACACAATAATACTGACCAACATGGCGCTGAACTTAATGAGTTTCAAGTCACAAACGTTCTAAGTTTACAGACACATGACGTCATGAGAAAAGTAAATGAAGGGCTGTTCTTGGTTACCTTGTCATCCATGTTACAGTGCCTGCCATATAATCACCGTCTGTGACTTTTTAATTGTAATAGCATATATACTAATTTCAATAACTATATATTCATTAAGATTTTGTAGATCTGTATTCATGTATATAGTATATTACGCTGAAAAACAAAAATATTACTATTTGCCACACCTTTCTCCCAAGGGATCTGTCTAATACAAATTAGATTACCAATACCCATCTTATGTCCTGTAAACTTAGCATTCTGTGACATGTAAACTCTGAAAATATGTTCATATATGTAAACAGGATATCCCAAGAGGAATGATCAATACTAAGAGATATGACAGGAACGAACATCAAAGCAGACATTTATGCTAAACTTGTGCTCTAAAATGCTTACTTTAAAAGCTGTAAACACTCGTTCATATTTGTCACTGTGAAACACTTCTCTTCTACGGTACAAGTGCTCGTATTTCTTTAGGTACACATTTTAGAGCCCATGTTTACTAGACACTTTTTCCTTGTTTTGATCCGTACAATCTCGTCCAAAGATTCAGAAAGCAAAGAACTTCCTGTACAAGGGATTAGTTTCACTGTATCTAAGATGAAGAAGTGCTCATACCTTTTAAGGTACGCTTTTGAGAATCCACATTTAGAACACAATTTTGCTTCAAATAATCGTTCCTTTCACATCGCTACCAGAATATTGACCATTCCTCCAGGGACTGCTTACGTAAACTGCCCAATAGAGATTATTTCATTTATTTTGGTCCAGAGTATTACCGGACGTGGATGCCCATCGTCTGTGGTATCACAAAATCGCCACAACAGAATACAAAGATCTTTCAAGAGACATTTTCCTCTTGTGGAAAGTGTTTCAAAATATCCATTTCCCAGTTTTTCTTGTAATACATCTGCCTTTTGTATACTGTTTTCTCAGCGCATGCCAAAGACATTTGTGAGAAACATATATTTAATTAACTAATAAAATGCCATTGGTAGACAGCTATATTTTTCAATATTGTATAATAGTCACCGGCTATGTTCTACATATCTCAAGGTAATGACTGAATTGTTTATAAGAAAGGAAGACAGAAAGGAATTAGTCACAAACCCACTAGCTTTTATTACTCTTGTATATCTAGATTTCCGCTGTAGCAGTCTTCAGCGCATTTGAATTCCCATCGAACAAACTCACGAGAGTAATAAAATCTAATGGGATTTCAATTGATAACTGTGTGCCTCTCCAATATAGCCTACGGTCAGTGTACACAATACTTCTTTATGGAATCTGAGTTGTTTGTCTCATAGAGCACATGATTTCTTTTCTAAACTGTATTATCTATGTTAATGTATATCTAAACAATGGAATGTATTTCAGCACTAAATATTTACAAGAACATATGTGAAATAAACGATGAATTTTTTTACTGTTTAGGTCATTGTGTTGGTTCAAAATGATGTTAGGATATTTTGCCATATCTGAATTTTTTTACATTTCCGCGAAAATTTTTGGAGACAGCTTTTGCGGTGGTGGATCAGATCTACAGGAATTAGTTTATTTATTTGATGTTTTAGGTGTGAGATATGTGAAGACATTTTCAAGCCAGTGAGATCCACATAATGTCTCAATATTTGTTTGAAGTTCTCTCCCAACTGTCCCATGTACATCTTCGCATTTCAACTTATAAATCCCATAAAGGGTAAATTTTCAAGATTGTCTTAAGAAACGACAAATTCGTGAACCTATTTTCTTATGTGGTGTCAACCTCAGTCTCCAGTGAGTTTTGTGTAATGCAGGTTTGATTTTGATTCAAATTATTCACATTACATTATGACAGCCAAATGAACTTTTTTTGCTACAACATTTCCTTGTTTGCATCACGCTGTCTTTTAATTCCTTTTTACTGTCGTATGTTTACTGAGTGCAAATTTTGTCGACTGAAGTTGTATCTAACCACTGTTGTTTTCTTATGTTTACTGTTTTTAGTTGTGACGTTTTGATTTCCATAATTAATCAATATTTTGAAATATACAGTAAAACTGCGGTAATTTTTGGGTATCAAGTGGAGCTCTGGATTATACTCTCTGTGGTTGCCTTTTTTTTTGGATTATTTTGAATGTGTATACCGGTCCACTTCTTTTATTTAGGGATCTAGAAAATAAATATCTATTATAAGGATGAGTACTGTCAGCAGAATAAGGATAGTCCTTTTTCTGATCCACCAAATAAAATTAGTTCGTCATATACGTATTAACAGTGGCCATGAAAACTGATATACTATTTCGGGTTGTTATAAAAAAAATGTTCTCAATATAGCATAAGCAAGGTAATCTCCCATTGATTTACTGTGTTCTAGTAGATGTAATTGGTTATTGTACTAGAAATCGTCATAGCACAGACTTAAATTTAGTAAATCTACTAAGATCATGTTTGTGTTTGTAAAATATGCTCGATAACTTTAATGGTTTTATGTAGTGGTTTATTGTTGTACATGTTGGTTAAATCTAAGGAAATAACTTTTACATTGTCTCAGATGTAGGTATGGGCAGTATGTGGAATCAAATCATTGAAATTCTTCACTGTGTCTCTATATGTAGTTCTGTGTGAGACTGAATAACAACATAATTTACTTTATGAATGCATATTTAATAACACAGTTTACTGTTGGTTTGATATTGTTTCCCTCTTTATGAATTACTGGGATGGGACCACAGTTTAGGTGCAGATGGGATCATCATAGAGCAATATGTTCTTCCTCTTTCATGAAATAAAAGTTCACTTTTAATTAGAGATTTTTAATTAGTGACTGGAATTAATGTTCTATGTTTTCCAATTGAGAAATATTATTTATGTTGAAAAACCCCTGGGTAACTTTTCTATATAATGAATTGGACATGATTATTACCATACTATCTTTGTTGGATTTCAGTAACACGGCATTTACTGTTATAATTTTTTCCAAAATTGTACAATTATGTTACATATTGTATTAAAACATTAGACCAAATTGCACTTCAGAAAAATTAAACTTGCGAATCAGCTTCAGAACACACAAGAAAGTACTATCGCCAATCTGTCATTCCCCGTCTCAATCCTATACAATTCACCATACAGGTGTTTGTACATTCAAGTTTGTACAGTAACTGTGGTAGCTGTAAGAACATATGCATTCTTACAGACAGAAAGAACTTCCAAAACAATATTTACAGCACATCTCAATCTCACTTTAGCGAAATTGTCTTCATTTTGGTCACACCTAAAACAATAAAAACACAGTTTGATTGGAATAATAGAAAGCACGTCAACTGCACCTACCAACGAAACAGTTTCATGCTAAAAACTTTACAAGCTATGCAAAGTTTCACGTATCTGCGAAAACATCATGACATTATTTTAAACGAACCATTCGATCTAAAACACAAAAATTGTTTTCAAAACTTAACCAACTTGCTTGTGAATGGTAAGTGTTGAAATAAAAACAGATGATACGATTAAGGAATGAAATTATGTAACCAGTGATACAATCATATCGATCATTGTCTTTAGATATAAAACAGATTACTGATGACAATTGCACAATAGCCGAATCTGTATGCTGACTACCACTGGCACGTATAGTAAGACAAATCATATATGTTAGTGACAAGCGGCTGTGGCATGTACTATGAAATCGGTGTATGTAACAACATAGTAGTTACATTAACTAATGTGAAATACTAGACAAGTGACAGTAATGTATTTGGAAAATCTGTAACGCCGATAATGTTAATGATAGGAAATTTTGTCCGATTTTATGAGGTTCGGTCATGCTGCAATTGTGCCTAGTTTCACGTAGCACTCCCTGCGTAACATTCGAAAATGGCAATCCTGAGTGTCTATAATGAGTAAAGCTATGTATGCTCCGGACCATGGTTCTAGCTTATGCCACTAGATGGCATTACAGTTGTGGCGCTGCAGTAGCTTTTGGAGGGAAACTTATTTCCAACTCGGCAGGTGTTGGAAAATAAAAAACATTTGGCAGGAAATTCAAAATTATATACATATATATATTACGTTACATCCAGTTTGGTTATATCCAGCATCAATACGACTGTTTCCGAATTCACAGTCTCCGTGTTTGGTCCTCCCGTCTGTCTCTCTGATTCCAGTGAAATGTTAGTCTCGCAACTCACGCTCAGGTGACAGAAGCCATGGAATACCTCGTGATGCCGTGTGAGATGTTCTTTTCCGCGGCTTAGTGCAGCAACTCTATGTGGCATGTACTCAGCTAGTCGTTAGAAGTCCCCTGCAGAGATACTGAGCCACTCTGCCTCTATAGTCGTCCATAAATGACAAACTGTACTGGAATTTGTACACGAACATACCTCTCAATGATGTCCAGTAAAAGTCAAACGGAATTCACCTCTCGACGGTCCAATCATTGACTCAAAATGTCCAGAATGTTCTTCGAACAAGTCACAAACAACTGTTGCCGAGTGACATAACGCATTGTCATCCATGAAAGGTCCATCGTTGTTCGGGAACAGCCATGAATTGTTGCAAATGGTCTCCAAGTACCCTAACATAACTATTTACGGGCACAGATCGGTTCAGTTGGACCAGAGGACCAAGTTCATTTGACATAAACACAGCCCACATTGTTATGAAGCCACCAACAGCTCGGACAATATCTTGTTGACAAATATTATCCATTGGTTCGTGGCCCTTGCGCTACACTCGAAATCTACCAGCACCTCTTACCAACTGAAATGGGGACTCGTCTCGCCAGTTTCTCAGTCGCCTAGCGTCCAGCCGATATGGTTAGGGGACCCGGGAGACTGCAGGCGATGTCGTACTGTTAGCATAGGCACTCGCGTCGTTCGCCTGCTGCCACAGCCCATTAACACCAAATTTAACCTCACTGTCCTAACGAACAAGTTCGTCGTAAGTCCCACATTTTCTCTGCGGTTATTCCAGGCACTGTCGTGTGCCTGTTACTACTGGCGACCGTACACGAACGCCGCTGCCCTCAGTCGTCAGGCGAACGCCGTCGGCCATACGTTATCCGTAGTGAGACGCAATGCCTGAAAGTTGGTGTTCTCGGCACACTCTTCTCAATTTGGATCTCGGAATATTGAATTCCCTAACGATTTCCGAAGTGGAACGTCCGATACGTCTTGCTGCAATTACCAGTCCGCGCCCAGAGCCTGTTAATTGCCGACGAGCGGCCGTAATCACGACAGAAGCCGTTCCACGTTGATCACCTGTGTGAAAATGACAGCTCGGCTGCTGCACTGCCCTTTTATACCCTGTGTACGTGATACTGCCGCCATCTGTACGTGCGCATGTCGCTGTCGCATGCCTTTTGTCATTCCGTTGTAAGTCAGGCGTGCAGCTCGGAAGCAAACAGTTAGAAAGCGTTCTCTCAAGTGGTAATAAACGCAATGCTTTCTTCAAACCAGTCAATGAGCAATAAAATAAGTTCTTTTTAAAGGACGTAGTGAACTCAATTCAAAATCTAAAATTTTACATTCATCACAGAAAATTTTTTCTCAAATACATATGGATCTGTCTTTCCCTCGAAATAAAAACAACACACACAACGTTCGAATATTAGCATATAATGATGAGAAGAAGTTATGCTAGTCTATGCTCACCTGAACAATTTTTTTATATTATAGAAATGACTTTTATCAGTTTTAACAACATTAACAGATTAACAAGTTTCTCGCCAAGGTGTTTTGTAATATATACTCCGACCTCTTTATTTTCTCTCTTACCTCCTACAGTATCTGAATACTGGATGCAGTACACAATTGTAGACAGGTCTTCAGTCTGTTCTTGGAACATGTTTGAGCTCTCCACGGAATAGTATGCTGGCAAAGTTAAATTTATCTACATGTAGGATATATTTAGATGCATGATGTGCATCCTCCTTTACAGGGTCTACTAGTATTGACAACTTAAATCAGGAACTATCATTTGACTGGATACATATTTATTTTCTATTATCTTAGACAGTTCAATGTGTAATCCAGTGTAAAATCCTTTTTTATTAATGTTAACGCGAAATAGAATTATTTCCTTCCGTTCCCAGGCAGAAACACGAATGTGCCAAGTTTCCAGCTTTTCAAAAGTCTCACTGTGACAATGGTTGAGTACGATTCACCAATATCAACAAAAGCCAATAGAGTTGTATTCTTTGTGTTCATGTTACGTTTCTCTAATCTCATCTGTTTTTGGCGGCAAGAATTTAACGAACAGTGTGAAGTTCATCTTAAATTATCGATTCAGCTCCTGCGCTCATCGGGAGACATTCGACAACAAACTGTCACGGATCTTTGAATCCATCGTGACTGAGTCTTATGCCAATAAATATTAGATTTTTGGCAGCTGAATGCTCACAAACACATTCTTGACTCTAATCAGTGGTCTTCTTTGTCTAGGTATGTCTTATTCTCCTGTCCGAACAGTTTTCTCAATCTATATAGCGGTTGAGAAATCGGTCTAAACGCTCTTTCCAGTACAACGTCAGCAGCTTTAGCTTGTCGTTTTTGTAGTAATGCCAGTTTCCTGCAAATAGGTCAACACCTGAATTTTAAGTCACGTCTTTCGTTCAAGAAAACTGAGAGACATGTTGACAAATGTGAAAACAGGCGAGTTTAGACCTGTTCTCATAGGTTTTTCTAGGACTTACCTTCCGACTAGAAACACTTCCAGCCTCACTCTCTAGAAGCAGAAAAGGTTCAAAATGGTTCAAATGGCTCTGAGCACTATGGGACTTAACTTCTGAGATCATCAGTCCCCTAGAACTTAGAACTACTTAAACGTAACTAACCTAAGGACATCACACACATCCATGCCCGAGGCAGGATTCGAACCTGCGACCGTAGCGGCCGCGCAGCTCCAGACTGTAGCGCCTAGAAACGCACGGACACTTCGGCCGACAGCTGAGAAGGTATTCTGCGTCAAATAAAAAATAACTGGTTGAAACTAGCTTAAAAAAATTTATTTGTGCTATTACGTAACGTGGATGAGGGTCTACTCACAAAAAAAGCATGGAGGGGACGCCCCTCCCCCCCCCCAAACCGCCACAAACTGCTTATTTAATAATTTCGAGCACCAACTAGACCAAGACCCTGCTCTGTGTAATATGCAACAAAATTTATTAAGCGGCAAATCAGTGCCGGATATAACTTGCTAAAAGGAGTATTGTGTTACTAGGGCAAGCGGAATAACAAGGCCAACATTTGTGTTACAGAAGGCTTAGTTTCCGCAATTTTCCATTACTTTCATAACTCTGTGGTTGGAGGGCAGTTAAGAATCTGTTGGAACCTTGGCAAGGTTAAGGAACTTCTTACTTGACCTACCTTGTATAAAAATATATGGAATGGTACTTAACTCAAGACCCTAAGCTGTCGACAGACGTTGATATACATCAACGGCGTTTGGTGGGGGAGTACCACGAATGTAACAGATCTGAACTAAATTTTAAAAGTTGCACGTGATTTTTACAATCTCTATGATTACACTCTCCCGTTGACAAGCTCTTTGTTAATTATTTCGGCCCCCTGTCAAGTACTCGTAACGGCAACCAGTATATCCTGCTTGTGGTTGACGCCTCCGCCAGATTATTCTGGAGTATTCACTAGTATTCATCAGTTGTCACGGACATTTTCCACATTTGGTCATCGCCGTACCATTGTCAGTGACAATGATCCTGCCTGCCTCTCACAACAATTTAGAACATGTGTTCCCAACAAAATTTTCTCGTGGATACCCTCATCGAGCGTGATAGTTACCTTGTCATATCACAGGATCAAGTACGTAAAAAATCCATATTAACAGTCTTTTATACGTTTTCTGCTTTTGGTGCTCAGAAAAAACATTCATATATTCATTATTGAAAAAATAATGAGCTTAAAACGCACAGTTTAGCCATCATGGTTATTGTTAAATTTTTGATTATTGCTCAAAATCTTTGTCTTCAAATGTGGGTGTTTCGTATAGCAAACTCCTTAAAAGTCCTTAAAAAAATAAAAATAGAGAATGATCTGAAAATCACAGGAAAAAATTAAAACTAAGTGTATTGGTCTTTCAAGTGTAACGAATCACTAAAATTGCATCGGAATTGAATACAACAGGCACCATGATGACTTCTGTCCAGGTGAGTAACGCTTCAAACGGTTAGTGTTTGGAACCATTCCTGCCAGTTCAGTAGTAGTTTCCGATTCACTAATGAAGGTTTACTGTAATACTTGGACCTTCACACTGAGGATGAAACACAGAAATAGCAACGGGACTGAATACAACAGGCACCATCCAGACTTCGGTCCGAGTGAGTAACGCTTGGAGCCTCTCCTGGGAGTTCAGTAGTAGTTTCCGATGCACACTTGCAGGTCTACTGTAAACCTTGGAACTTCAAATTGACGATGAAACACGGAAACTGCATCGGAATTGAATACATCAGGCACCACGCCGACTTCTGTTTAGGTGAGTATAGTTTCAAACGGTCTGCGTTTGGAACCTTTACTGGGAGTTCAAGAGTAGTTTCCGATGAACCAATCCAGCTTTTCTGTAACCCTTGGACCTTCACATTGACGATGAAACACAGAAATAGCAACAGGGTTGAATACAACAGGCACCATGCGAATTCGGTCCCAGTGAATAACGCTTCGAAAGGACTGGGTTCAAAATGGTTCAAATGGCTCTGAGCACTATGAGACTTAACTGCTGTGGTCATCAGTCCCCTAGAACTTAGAACTACTTAAACCTAACTAACCTAAGGACATCACACACATCCATGCCCGAGGCAGGATTCGAACCTGCGACCGTACCAGTCGCACGGTTCCGGACTGAAGCACCTAGAACCGCTCGGCCACCGCTGCCGGCGAAAGGACTGGGATTGGAAACTCTCCTAGGTGTGCAGTAGTAGTTTCCGATACACACTTGCAGATCTACTGTAAACCTAGGACCTTCCCATTGACGATGAAACAAAGAAATTGCATCGGAGTTGAATACAACTGGCACCACGCCGACTTCTGTTTAGGTGAGTAACGCTTCAAACGGTCTATGTTTGGAACCTTCCCTGGGAGTTCTGTAGTAGTTTCCGATGAACCACTGCAGGTTTACTGTAAACCTTGTGCCTTCACATTGACGATGCAACACAGCAATAGCAACAGAATTGAATACAACAGGCACCATGCCGACTTCTGTCCAGGTGAGTAACACTTCTAACGGTCTGTGTTTGGAACGTTTCCCGGAAGTGCAGCATTAGTATCCGATTAACTAATGAAGATTTACTGCAACCCTTGGAACTACACATTGACGATGAAACACATAAATTGCATCGGGATTGAATACAACAGGCAACATGCCGACTTCCGTTCGAGTGAGTGACGCTTCGCAAGAACTGGGCTTGGAGCCTCTCCTAGGCGTTCAGTACTAGTTCAAGATGCACACTTGCAGATCCACTGTAAACCTTGGACCTTCACATTGACGATGAAACAGAGAAATTGCATCGGAATTGAATACAAAAGGCGCCATGCCGACTTCAGTCCGAGTGAGTAACGCTTCGAAAGGACTGGGCTTGGAGCTTCTCCAAGGAGTTCAGTAGTAGTTTCCGATGTACACTTGCAGGTCTACTGTAAACCTTATACCTTCACATTGACGATGAAACACAGATATTGCATCGAAATTTAATACAACAGGCTCCACGCCGACATCTCTCCAGGTTAGTAACGCATCAAACGGGCTGTGTCTGGAACATTTCCTGGGAATTCAGTAGTAGCTTTCGATGAACCACTGTAGGTTTACTGTAACCCTTGGACCTTCACAATGACGATGAAACACTGATATTGTATCGGAATTGAATAGAACAGGCACCATGCCGCCTTCTGTCCAGTTGAGTAACGCTTCAAAAGGTCTGTGTTCGGAACCTTCCCTGGGAGTTCAGTAGTAGTTTCCGATGGACAACTGCAGCTTTATTACAAACCTCGGAGCTTCACATTGACGATGAAACACAGAAATAAAAACGGCATTGAATACAACATGCACCATGCCGACTTCTGTCCAGGTGAGTAACGCTGAAAACGGTCTGTGTTTGGAACCTTTCCTGCGAGTTCAGTAGTAGTTTCTGATGAACCACTACAGGTTTACTGTAGTCGTTGGACCTTCACATTAACGATGAAACACAGATATAGAAACCGGGATTGAATACAACAGCCACCATGCGGACTTATGTCCAGGTGAGTAATGCTTCAAACGGTCAGTGTTTGGAACTTTTCCTAGGAGTTCAGTAGTGGTTCCAATGAACTAATGCAGATTTCCTGCAACCCTTGGACCTTGACATTGACGATCAAACACAGAAATTGCATCGGAAGTGAATACAACAGGCACCATGCCGACTTCTGTCCAGGTGAGTAACGCTTCAAACGGTATGTGTTTGGAACCTTTCCTGGGAGTTCAGTAATAGTTTCCGATGCACCCTCGCTGGACTACTGTGAACTTTGGACATTCACCATGACGATGAAAGACTGTAACTGCATCGGAACTGAATACAACATGCACCATGCCGACTTCTGTCCAGGTGAGTAACGCTTCAAACGGTCTGTGTTTGGAACCGTTCGTATGAGTTCAGTAATAGTTTACGATGAACCACTGCCGGTTTACTGTAACCCTTGGCCCTTCACATTGACGATGAAATGGAGAAATAACAACACGATTGAATACAACGTGCGCCATGCCTACTTCTGTCCGGGCGAGTAACGCTTAAAAGGTCTGTATTAGGAACCTTTTCTGGGAGTTCAGTAATAGTTTCCGATTAGCTAATGCAGGTTTACTGTAATCGCTGGACCTTCAGATTGACGATGAAACACAGAAATTGCATCTGAATTGAATAGAACAGGCACTACGCCGACATCCGTTTACGTGAGTAACGAACGCTTTAATCGGTCTGTGATTGGAACCAGTCCTGGGAGTTCAGTAGTATTTTCCGATGGACAACAGCAGGTTTAGCGTAACCCTTGGACCTTGACATTGACGATGAAACACAGAAATTGCATCGGAGGTGAATACAACAGGCATCATGCCAATTTCTGTCCAGGTGAATAACGTGTAAACGGTCTGTGATTTTATACGTTCCAGAGAGCACAGTAGTAGATTCCGATGAAACACTGCAGGTTAACTGTAACCCTTAAAAATTCACATTGACGATGAACCACAGAAATAGCAACAGGATTGAATAAAACAGGCACCATGCCGACTTCAGCCCGAGTGAAACACTTCGAAAGTACTGGGCTGGGAGACTCTCCTACGAGTTCAGTAGTAGTTTTCGATGCACCGTTGCAGGTCTACTGTATACCTTGTACTTCAGATTGAGGATGAAACACAGAAATTCTATCGGAACTGAATACGACAGGCACCATGCACTCTTCTGTCCATGACAGTAACGCTTCAAACGGTCTGTGCTTGGAACCTTTCCTGGGATTTCAGTAGTGGTGTACGATGGGCCACTGCAGGTTCACTGTAACCCTTGGACGTTCACAGTGACGATGCAACACTGATATTGTATCGGAATTGAATACAACCGGTACGATGCCGACTTCTGTCCAAGTGAGTGATACTTCAAGTGGTCTGTGTTTGGAACCGTTCCTATGAGTTCAGTAATAGTTTCCGATGAACCACTGCAGGTTCACTGTAACCCTTGGACATTCACAGTGACGATGCAACACTGATATTGTATCGGAATTGAATACAACAGGCACGATGCCGACTTCTGTCCAAGTGAGTAATACTTCAAGCGGTCTGTGTTTGGAGACGATCCTATGAGTTCAGTAATAGTTTCCGATGAACCACTGCTGGTTCACTGTAACCCTTGGACGTTCACAGTGACGATGCAACACTGATATTGTATCGGAATTGAATACAACAGGCACGATGACGAATTCTGTCCAAGTGAGTAATACTTCAAGTGGTCTGTGTTTGGAACCGATCCTATGAGTTCAGTAATAGTTTCCGATGAACCACTACAAGTTCACTGTAACCCTTGGACGTTCACAGTGACGATGCAACACTGATATTGTATCGGAATTGAATACAAGAGGCCCGATGCCGACTTCTGTCCAAGTGAGTAATACTTCAAGTGGTCTGTGTTTGAACCGATCCTATGAGTTCAGTAATAGTTTCCGATGAACCACTGCAGGTTCACTGTAACCCTTGGACGTACACAGTGACGATGCAACACTGATATTGTATCGGAATTGAATACAACAGGCACGATGCCGACTTCTGTCCAAGTGAGTAATACTTCAAGCGATCTGTGTTTGGAACCGATCCTATAAGTTCAGTAACAGTTTCCGATGAACCACTGCAGGTTCACTGTAACCCTTGCACGATCACAGTGACGATGCAACACTGATATTGTATCGGAATTGAATACAACAGGCACGATGCAGACTTCTGTCCAAGTGAGTAATACTTCAAGTGGTCTGTGTTTGGAACCGATCCTATGAGTTCAGTAATAGTTTCCGATGAACCACTGCAGGTTCACTGTAACCCTTGGACGTTCACAGTGACGATGCAACACTGATATTGTATCGGAATTGAATACAACAGGCACGATGACGAATTCTGTCCAAGTGAGTAATACTTCAAGTGGTCTGTGTTTGGAACCGATCCTATGAGTTCAGTAATAGTTTCCGATGAACCACTACAAGTTCACTGTAACCCTTGGACGTTCACAGTGACGATGAAACACTGATATTGTATCGGAATTGAATACAAGAGGCCCGATGGCGACTTCTGTCCAAGTGAGTAATAGTTCAAGTGGTCTGTGTTTGGAACCGATCCTATGAGTTCAGTAATAGTTTCCGATGAACCACTGCAGGTTCACTGTAACCCTTGGACGTACACAGTGACGATGCAACACTGATATTGTATCGGAATTGAATACAACGGCACGATGCCGACTTCTGTCCAAGTGAGTAATACTTCAAGCGAACTGTGTTTGGAACCGATCCTATTAGTTCAGTAATAGTTTCCGATGAACCACTGCAGGTTCACTGTAACCCTTGCACGTTCACAGTGACGATGCAACACTGTTATTGTATCTGAATTGAATACAACAGGCACGATGCAGACTTCTGTCCAAGTGAGTAATTCTTCAAGTGGTCTGTGTTTGGAACCGATCCTATGAGTTCAGTAATAGTTTCCGATGAACCACTGCATGTTCACTGTAACCCTTGGACGTACACAGTGATTATGCAACACTGATATTGTATCGGAATTGAATACAACAGGCACGATGCCGAATTCTGTCCAAGTGAGTAATAGTTCAAGTGGTCTGTGTTTGGAACCGATCCTATGAGTTCAGTAATAGTTTCCGATGAACCACTGCAAGTTCACTGTAACCCTTGCACGTTCACAGTGACGATGCAACACTGATATTGTATCGGAATTGAATACAGCAGGCACGATGCCGACTTCTGTCCAAGTGAGTAATACTTTAAGTGGTCTGTGTTTGGAACCGATCCTATGAGTTCAGTAATAGTTTCCGATGAACCACTGCAGGTTCACTGTAACCCTTGGACGTACACAGTGACGATGCAACACTGATATTGTATCGGAATTGAATACAACAGGCACGATGCCGACTTCTGTCCAAGTGAATAATACTTCAAGCGATCTGTGTTTGGAACCGATCCTATTAGTTCAGTAATAGTTTCCGATGAACCACTGCAGGTTCACTGTAACCCTTGCACGTTCACAGTGACGATGCAACACTGTTATTGTATCTGAATTGAATACAACAGGCACGATGCAGACTTCTGTCCAAGTGAGTAATTCTTCAAGTGGTCTGTGTTTGGAACCGATCCTATGAGTTCAGTAATAGTTTCCGATGAACCACTGCAGGTTCACTGTAACCCTTGGACGTTCACAGTGACGATGCAACACTGCTATTGTATCGGAATTGAATACAACAGGCACGATGCCAACTTCTGTCCAAGTGAGTAATACTTCAAGTGGTCTGTGTTTGGAACCGATCCTATGAGTTCAGTAATAGTTTCCGATGAACCACTGCAGGTTCACTGTAACCCTTGCACGTTCACAGTGACGATGCAACACTGATATTGTATCGCAATTGAATACAACAGGCACGATGCCGACTTCTGTCCAAGTGAGTAATACTTCAAGTGGTCTGTGTTTGGAACCGATCCTATGAGTTCAGTAATAGTTTCCGATGAACCACTGCATGTTCACTGTAACCCTTGGACGTACACAGTGATTATGCAACACTGATATTGTATCGGAATTGAATACAACAGGCACGATGCCGAATTCTGTCCAAGTGAGTAATAGTTCAAGTGGTCTGTGTTTGGAACCGATCCTATGAGTTCAGTAATAGTTTCCGATGAACCACTGCAAGTTCACTGTAACCCTTGCACGTTCACAGTGACGATGCAACACTGATATTGTATCGGAATTGAATACAACAGGCACGATGCCAACTTCTGTCCAAGTGAGTAATACTTTAAGTGGTCTGTGTTTGGAACCGATCCTATGAGTTCAGTAATAGTTTCCGATGAACCACTGCAGGTTCACTGTAACCCTTGGACGTACACAGTGACGATGCAACACTGATATTGTATCGGAATTGAATACAACAGGCACGATGCCGACTTCTGTCCAAGTGAATAATACTTCAAGCGATCTGTGTTTGGAACCGATCCTATAAGTTCAGTAATAGTTTCCGATGAACCACTGCAGGTTCACTGTATCCCTTGCACGTTCACAGTGACGATGCAACACTGATATTGTATCGGAATTGAATACAACAGGCACGATGACGACTTCTGTCCAAGTGAGTAATACTTCAAGCGGTCTGTGTTTGGAACCGATCCTATGAGTTCAGTAATAGTTTCCGATGAACCACTGCAGGTTCACTGTAACCCTTGGACGTTCACAGTGACCATGCAACATTGATATTGTATCGGACCTGAATACAACATGCACGATGCCGACTTCTGTCCAAGTGAGTAATACTTCAAGCGGTCTGTGTTCGGAACCCATCCATTGAGTTCAGTAATAGTTTCCGATGAACCACTGCAGGTTCACTGTGACCCTTGCACGTTCACAGTGACGATGCAACACTGATATTGTATCGGAATTGAATACAACAGGCACGGTGCCGACTTCTGTCCAAGTGAGTAATAGTTCAAGTGGTCTGTGTTTGGAACCGACCCTATGAGTTCAGTAATAGTTTCCGATGAACCACTACAAGTTCACTGTAACCCTTGGACGTTCACAGTGACGATGAAACACTGATATTGTATCGGAATTGAATACAAGATGCCCGATGGCGACTTCTGTCCAAGTGAGTAATACTTCAAGTGGTCTGTGTTTGGAACCGATCCTATGAGTTCAGTAATAGTTTCCGATGAACCACTGCAGGTTCACTGTAACCCTTGGACGTTCACAGTGACGATGCAACACTGATATTGTATCGGAATTGAATACAACAGGCAGGATGACGAATTCTGTCCAAGTGAGTAATACTTCAAGTGGTCTGTGTTTGGAACCGATCCTATGAGTTCAGTAATAGTTTCCGATGAACCACTGCATGTTCACTGTAACCCTTGGACGTACACAGTGATTATGCAACACTGATATTGTATCGGAATTGAATACAACAGGCACGATGCCGAATTCTGTCCAAGTGAGTAATAGTTCAAGTGGTCTGTGTTTGGAACCGATCCTATGAGTTCAGTAATAGTTTCCGATGAACCACTGCAAGTTCACTGTAACCCTTGCACGTTCACAGTGACGATGCAACACTGATATTGTATCGGAATTGAATACAACAGGCACGATGCCGACTTCTGTCCAAGTGAGTAATACTTTAAGTGGTCTGTGTTTGGAACCGATCCTATGAGTTCAGTAATAGTTTACGATGAACCACTGCAGGTTCACTGTAACCCTTGGACGTCCACAGTGACGGTGCAACACTGATATTGTATCGGAATTGAATACAACAGGCACGATGCCGACTTCTGTCCAAGTGAATAATACTTCAAGCGATCTGCGTTTGGAACCGATCCTATAAGTTCAGTAATAGTTTCCGATGAACCACTGCAGGTTCACTGTATCCCTTGCACGTTCACAGTGACGATGCAACACTGATATTGTATCGGAATTGAATACAACAGGCACGATGACGACTTCTGTCCAAGTGAGTAATACTTCAAGCGGTCTGTGTTTGGAACCGATCCTATGAGTTCAGTAATAGTTTCCGATGAACCACTGCAGGTTCACTGTAACCCTTGGACGTTCACAGTGACCATGCAACATTGATATTGTATCGGACCTAAATACAACAGGCACGATGCCGACTTCTGTCCAAGTGAGTAATACTTCAAGCGGTCTGTGTTCGGAACCCATCCATTGAGTTCAGTAATAGTTTCCGATGAACCACTGCAGGTTCACTGTGACCCTTGCACGTTCACAGTGACGATGCAACACTGATATTGTATCGGAATTGAATACAACAGGCACGGTGCCGACTTCTGTCCAAGTGAGTAATAGTTCAAGTGGTCTGTGTTTGGAACCGACCCTATGAGTTCAGTAATAGTTTCCGATGAACCACTACAAGTTCACTGTAACCCTTGGACGTTCACAGTGACGATGAAACACTGATATTGTATCGGAATTGAATACAAGATGCCCGATGGCAACTTCTGTCCAAGTGAGTAATACTTCAAGTGGTCTGTGTTTGGAACCGATCCTATGAGTTCAGTAATAGTTTCCGATGAACCACTGCAGGTTCACTGTAACCCTTGGACGTTCACAGTGACGATGCAACACTGATATTGTATCGGAATTGAATACAACAGGCAGGATGACGAATTCTGTCCAAGTGAGTAATACTTCAAGTGGTCTGTGTTTGGAACCGATCCTATGAGCTCAGTAATAGTTTCCGATGAACCACTACAAGTTCACTGTAACCCTTGGACGTTCACAGTGACGATGAAACACTGATATTGTATCGGAATTGAATACAAGAGGCCCGATGGCGACTTCTGTCCAAGTGAGTAATACTTCAAGTGGTCTGTGTTTGGAACCGATCCTATGAGTTCAGTAATAGTTTCCGATGAACCACTGCAGGTTCACTGTGACCCTTGGACGTACACAGTGACGATGCAACACTGATATTGTATCGGAATTGAATACAACAGGCACGATGCCGACTTCTGTCCAAGTGAGTAATACTTCAAGCGATCTGTGTTTGGAACCGATCCTATTAGTTCAGTAATAGTTTCTGATGAACCACTGCAGGTTCACTGTAACCCTTGCACGTTCACAGTGACGATGCAACACTGATATTGTATCGGAATTGAATACAACAGGCACGATGCAGACTTCTGTCCAAGTGAGTAATTCTTCAAGTGGTCTGTGTTTGGAACCGATCCTATGAGTTCAGTAATAGTTTCCGATGAACCACTGCAGGTTCACTGTAACCCTTGGACGTTCACAGTGACGATGCAACACTGCTATTGTATCGGAATTGAATACAACAGGCACGATGCCGACTTCTGTCCAAGTGAGTAATACTTCAAGTGGTCTGTGTTTGGAACCGATCCTATGAGTTCAGTAATAGTTTCCGATGAACCACTGCAGGTTCACTGTAACCCTTGCACGTTCACAGTGACGATGCAACACTGATATTGTATCGGAATTGAATACAACAGGCACGATGCCGACTTCTGTCCAAGTGAGTAATACTTCAAGTGGTCTGTGTTTGGAACCGATCCTATGAGTTCAGTAATAGTTTCCGATGAACCACTGCAGGTTCACTGTAACCCTTGGACGTACACAGTGATTATGCAACACTGATATTGTATCGGAATTGAATACAACAGGCACGATGCCGAATTCTGTCCAAGTGAGTAATAGTTCAAGTGGTCTGTGTTTGGATCCGATCCTATGAGTTCAGTAATAGTTTCCGATGAACCACTGCAAGTTCACTGTAACCCTTGCACGTTCACAGTGACGATGCAACACTGATATTGTATCGGAATTGAATACAACAGGCACGATGCCGACTTCTGTCCAAGTGAGTAATACTTTAAGTGGTCTGTGTTTGGAACCGATCCTATGAGTTCAGTAATAGTTTCCGATGAACCACTGCAGGTTCACTGTAACCCTTGGACGTCCACAGTGACGATGCAACACTGATATTGTATCGGAATTGAATACAACAGGCACGATGCCGACTTCTGTCCAAGTGAATAATACTTCAAGCGATCTGTGTTTGGAACCGATCCTATAAGTTCAGTAATAGTTTCCGATGAACCACTGCAGGTTCACTGTATCCCTTGCACGTTCACAGTGACGATGCAACACTGATATTGTATCGGAATTGAATACAACAGGCACGATGACGACTTCTGTCCAAGTGAGTAATACTTCAAGCGGTCTGTGTTTGGAACCGATCCTATGAGTTCAGTAATAGTTTCCGATGAACCACTGCAGGTTCACTGTAACCCTTGGACGTTCACAGTGACCATGCAACATTGATATTGTATCGGACTTGAATACAACAGGCACGATGCCGACTTCTGTCCAAGTGAGTAATACTTCAAGCGGTCTGTGTTCGGAACCCATCCATTGAGTTCAGTAATAGTTTCCGATGAACCACTGCAGGTTCGCTGTGACCCTTGCACGTTCACAGTGACGATGCAACACTGATATTGTATCGGAATTGAATACAACAGGCACGGTGCCGACTTCTGTCCAAGTGAGTAATACTTCAAGCGGTCTGTGTTTGGAACCGATCCTATGTGTTCAGTAATAGTTTCCGATGAACCACTGCAGGTTCACTGTAACCCTTGGACGTTCACAGTGACGATGCAACACTGATATTGTATCGGAATTGAATACAACAGGCACGATGCCGACTTCTGTTCAAGTGAGTAATACTTCAAACGATCTGTGTTTGGAACCGATCCCATAAGTTCAGTAATAGTTTCCGATGAACCACTGCAGGTTTAATGTAGCCGTTGGACGTACACAGTGACGATGCAACACTGATATTGTATCGGAATTGAATACAACAGGAACGATGCCGACTTCTGTCCAAGTGAGTAACGCTTCAAACTGTCAATAAATTGAACTTTTCCTGGGGGTTGAGTAGTAGTTTTCCATGAACCACTGCGTCATTACTGTAACCCTTGGGCTCTCACATTGACGATGATACACAGAAATAGCAATAGGATTGAATACAACATACACCATGCCGACTTCTCTCCAGGTGAATAACGCTTCATACGGTCTGTGTTTGGTACCTTTCCTGGGTGTTCAGTAATCGTTTCCGAAGCACACTTGCAGGTCTATTGTGAACTTTGGACATTCACCATTACAATGAAAGACAGTAACTGCATCGGAACTGAATACAACAGGCACCATGCTAACTTCTGTCCAGATGAGTAACGCTTATGAGGTCTGTATTTGGAACCTTTTCTGGGAGTTCAGTAATAATTTCCGATTAGTTAATGCACGTTTAATGTAATCCTTGGACCTTCAAATTGACGATGAAACACAGAAATTGCATCTGAATTGAATACAACAGGAACTGCGCCGACTTCTGTTTACGTGAGTAACGCTTTAATTGTTCTGTGTTTGGAACCGTTCCTCGGAGTTCAGTAGTCTTTTCCGAAGGACCACAGCAGGTTTAGTGTAACCCTTGGACCTTGACAATGACGTTGAAACACACAAATTGGATCGGAGGCGAATACAACAGTTACCATGCCGATTTCTGTCTAGGTGAGTAACGCGTCAACGGTCTGCGATTTTATACGTTCCAGAGATCACAGTAGTAGATTCCGTTGAACCACTGAAGGTTAACTGTAACCCTTAAAGTTTCACATTGACGATGAACCACACAAATAGCAACAGGACTGAATGAAACAGGCACCATGCCCTCTTCGGTCCGAGTGAGAAACTCCTCAAAAGGACTGGTTTGGTGCTTCTCCTAGAAGATCAGTAGTAGTTACCGATGCACCCTTGCAGGTCTTCTGTAAACCTTGGACATTCACATTGACGAAGAAACTTAGAAATTGCAACGGAATTCAAATACAACAGGCTCCATGCCGAGTTCTGACCAGGTGCGTAACGCTTCCATTGGCCTGTGTATGGAACCTTTCCTTTGAGTTCAGTATTAGTTTCCGATGAAGCACTGCACGTTTACTGTATCCCTTGGACCTTCACAAATACGATAAAACACAGAAATAGTATGAGAATTGAATACAACAGGCACCATGAAGCACAGAAATTGCTTCGGAACTGAATACAACATGCACCATGCACTCTTCTGTCCATGATAGTAACGCTTCAAACGGTCTGTGCTTGGAACCTTTCCTGGGAGTTCAGTAGTGGTGTACGATGGACCACTGCAGGTTCACTGTAACCCTTGGACGTTCACAGTGACGATGCAACACTGATATTGTATCGGAATTGAATACAACAGGCACGATGCCGACTTCTGTCCAAGTGAGTAATACTTCAAGCGGTCTGTGTTTGGAACCGATCCTATGAGTTCAGTAATAGTTTCCGATGAACCACTGCAGGTTCACTGTAACCCTTGGACGTTCACAGTGACGATGGAACACTGATATTGTATCGGAATTGAATACAACAGGCACGATGCCGACTTCTGTCCAAGTGAGAAATACATCAAGAGGTCTGTGTTTGGAACCGATACTATGAGTTCAGTAATAGTTTCCGATGAACCACTGCAGGTTCACTGTAACCCTTGGACGTTCACAGTGACGATGCAACACTGATATTGTATCGGAATTGAATACAACAGGCACGATGCCGACTTCTGTCAAAGTGAGGAATACTTCAAGCGGTCTGTGTTTGGAACCGATCCTATGAGTTCAGTGATAGTTTCCGATGAACCACTGCAGGTTCACTGTAACCCTTGGACGTTCACAGTGACGATGCAACACTGATATTGTATCGGAATTGAATACAACAGCCACGGTACCGACTACTGTCAAAGTGAGTAATACTTGAAGCGGTCTGTGTTTGGAACCGATCCTATGAGTTCAGTAATAGTTTCCGATGAACCACTGCAGGTTCACTGTAACCCTTGGACGTTCACAGTGACGATGCAACACTGATATTGTATCGGAATTGAATACAACAGGCACGATGCCGACTTCTGTCCAAGTAAGTAATACATCAAGCGGTCTGTGTTTGGAACTGATACTATGAGTTCAGTAATAGTTTCCGATGAACCACTGCAGGTTCACTGTAACCCTTGGACGTTCACAGTGACGATGCAACACTGATATTGTATCGAAATTGAATACAACAGGCACGATGCCGACTTCTGTCCAAGTAAGTAATACTTCAAGCGGTCTGTGTTTGGAACTGATACTATGAGTTCAGTAATAGTTTCCGATGAACCACTGCAGGTTCACTGTAACCCTTGGACATTACAGTGACGATGCAACACTGATATTGTATCGAAATTGAATACAACAGGCACGATGCCGACTTCAGTCCAAGTGAGTAATACTTCAAGCGGTCTGTGTTTGGAACCGATCCTATGAGTTCAGTAATAGTTTCCGATGAACCACTGCAGGTTCACTGTAACCCTTGGGCGTTCACAGTGACGATGCAGCACTGATATTGTATCGGACCTGAATACAACAGGCACGATGCCGACTTCTGTCCAAGTGAGTAATACTTCAAGCGGTCTGTGTTCGGAACCCATCCATTGAGTTCAGTAATAGTTTCCGATGAACCACTGCAGGTTCACTGTGACCCTTGCACGTTCACAGTGACGATGCAACACTGATATTGTATCGGAATTGAATACAACAGGCACGGTGCCGACTTCTGTCCAAGTGAGTAATAGTTCAAGTGGTCTGTGTTTGGAACCGACCCTATGAGTTCAGTAATAGTTTCCGATGAACCACTACAAGTTCACTGTAACCCTTGGACGTTCACAGTGACGATGAAACACTGATATTGTATCGGAATTGAATACAAGATGCCCGATGGCGACTTCTGTCCAAGTGAGTAATACTTCAAGTGGTCTGTGTTTGGAACCGATCCTATGAGTTCAGTAATAGTTTCCGATGAACCACTGCAGGTTCACTGTAACCCTTGGACGTTCACAGTGACGATGCAACACTGATATTGTATCGGAATTGAATACAACAGGCAGGATGACGAATTCTGTCCAAGTGAGTAATACTTCAAGTGGTCTGTGTTTGGAACCGATCCTATGAGTTCAGTAATAGTTTCTGATGAACCACTGCATGTTCACTGTAACCCTTGGACGTACACAGTGATTATGCAACACTGATATTGTATCGGAATTGAATACAACAGGCACGATGCCGAATTCTGTCCAAGTGAGTAATAGTTCAAGTGGTCTGTGTTTGGAACCGATCCTATGAGTTCAGTAATAGTTTCCGATGAACCACTGCAAGTTCACTGTAACCCTTGCACGTTCACAGTGACGATACAACACTGATATTGTATCGGAATTGAATACAACAGGCACGATGCCGACTTCTGTCCAAGTGAGTAATACTTTAAGTGGTCTGTGTTTGGAACCGATCCTATGAGTTCAGTAATAGTTTCCGATGAACCACTGCAGGTTCACTGTAACCCTTGGACGTACACAGTGACGATGCAACACTGATATTGTATCGGAATTGAATACAACAGGCACGATGCCGACTTCTGTCCAAGTGAATAATACTTCAAGCGATCTGTGTTTGGAACCGATCCTATAAGTTCAGTAATAGTTTCCGATGAACCACTGCAGGATCACTGTATCCCTTGCACGTTCACAGTGACGATGCAACACTGATATTGTATCGGAATTGAATACAACAGGCACGATGACGACTTCTGTCCAAGTGAGTAATACTTCAAGCGGTCTGTGTTTGGAACCGATCCTATGAGTTCAGTAATAGTTTCCGATGAACCACTGCAGGTTCACTGTAACCCTTGGACGTTCACAGTGACCATGCAACATTGATATTGTATCGGACCTAAATACAACAGGCACGATGCCGACTTCTGTCCAAGTGAGTAATACTTCAAGCGGTCTGTGTTCGGAACCCATCCATTGAGTTCAGTAATAGTTTCCGATGAACCACTGCAGGTTCACTGTGACCCTTGCACGTTCACAGTGACGATGCAACACTGATATTGTATCGGAATTGAATACAACAGGCACGGTGCCGACTTCTGTCCAAGTGAGTAATAGTTCAAGTGGTCTGTGTTTGGAACCGACCCTATGAGTTCAGTAATAGTTTCCGATGAACCACTACAAGTTCACTGTAACCCTTGGACGTTCACAGTGACGATGAAACACTGATATTGTATCGGAATTGAATACAAGATGCCCGATGGCGACTTCTGTCCAAGTGAGTAATACTTCAAGTGGTCTGTGTTTGGAACCGATCCTATGAGTTCAGTAATAGTTTCCGATGAACCACTGCAGGTTCACTGTAACCCTTGGACGTTCACAGTGACGATGCAACACTGATATTGTATCGGAATTGAATACAACAGGCAGGATGACGAATTCTGTCCAAGTGAGTAATACTTCAAGTGGTCTGTGTTTGGAACCGATCCTATGAGCTCAGTAATAGTTTCCGATGAACCACTACAAGTTCACTGTAACCCTTGGACGTTCACAGTGACGATGAAACACTGATATTGTATCGGAATTGAATACAAGAGGCCCGATGGCGACTTCTGTTCAAGTGAGTAATACTTCAAGTGGAATGTGTTTGGAACCGATCCTATGAGTTCAGTAATAGTTTCCGATGAACCACTGCAGGTTCACTGTAACCCTTGGACGTACACAGTGACGATGCAACACTGATATTGTATCGGAATTGAATACAACAGGCAGGATGCCGACTTCTGTCCAAGTGAATAATACTTCAAGCGATCTGTGTTTGGAACCGATCCTATAAGTTCAGTAATAGTTTCCGATGAACCACTGCAGGTTCACTGTATCCCTTGCACGTTCACAGTGACGATGCAACACTGATATTGTATCGGAATTGAATACAACAGGCACGATGACGACTTCTGTCCAAGTGAGTAATACTTCAAGCGGTCTGTGTTTGGAACCGATCCTATGAGTTCAGTAATAGTTTCCGATGAACCACTGCAGGTTCACTGTAACCCTTGGACGTTCACAGTGACCATGCAACATTGATATTGTATCGGACTTGAATACAACAGGCACGATGCCGACTTCTGTCCAAGTGAGTAATACTTCAAGCGGTCTGTGTTCGGAACCCATCCATTGAGTTCAGTAATAGTTTCCGATGAACCACTGCAGGTTCGCTGTGACCCTTGCACGTTCACAGTGACGATGCAACACTGATATTGTATCGGAATTGAATACAACAGGCACGGTGCCGACTTCTGTCCAAGTGAGTAATACTTCAAGCGGTCTGTGTTTGGAACCGATCCTATGTGTTCAGTAATAGTTTCCGATGAACCACTGCAGGTTCACTGTAACCCTTGGACGTTCACAGTGACGATGCAACACTGATATTGTATCGGAATTGAATACAACAGGCACGATGCCGACTTCTGTTCAAGTGAGTAATACTTCAAACGATCTGTGTTTGGAACCGATCCCATAAGTTCAGTAATAGTTTCCGATGAACCACTGCAGGTTTAATGTAGCCGTTGGACGTACACAGTGACGATGCAACACTGATATTGTATCGGAATTGAATACAACAGGAACGATGCCGACTTCTGTCCAAGTGAGTAACGCTTCAAACTGTCAATAAATTGAACTTTTCCTGGGGGTTGAGTAGTAGTTTTCCATGAACCACTGCGTCATTACTGTAACCCTTGGGCTCTCACATTGACGATGATACACAGAAATAGCAATAGGATTGAATACAACATACACCATGCCGACTTCTCTCCAGGTGAATAACGCTTCATACGGTCTGTGTTTGGTACCTTTCCTGGGTGTTCAGTAATCGTTTCCGAAGCACACTTGCAGGTCTATTGTGAACTTTGGACATTCACCATTACAATGAAAGACAGTAACTGCATCGGAACTGAATACAACAGGCACCATGCTAACTTCTGTCCAGATGAGTAACGCTTATGAGGTCTGTATTTGGAACCTTTTCTGGGAGTTCAGTAATAATTTCCGATTAGTTAATGCACGTTTAATGTAATCGTTGGACCTTCAAATTGACGATGAAACACAGAAATTGCATCTGAATTGAATACAACAGGAACTGCGCCGACTTCTGTTTACGTGAGTAACGCTTTAATCGTTCTGTGTTTGGAACCGTTCCTCGGAGTTCAGTAGTCTTTTCCGAAGGACCACAGTAGGTTTAGTGTAACCCTTGGACCTTGACAATGACGTTGAAACACACAAATTGGATCGGAGGCGAATACAACAGTTACCATGCCGATTTCTGTCTAGGTGAGTAACGCGTCAACGGTCTGCGATTTTATACGTTCCAGAGATCACAGTAGTAGATTCCGTTGAACCACTGAAGGTTAACTGTAACCCTTAAAGATTCACATTGACGATGAACCACACAAATAGCAACAGGACTGAATGAAACAGGCACCATGCCCTCTTCGGTCCGAGTGAGAAACTCCTCAAAAGGACTGGTTTGGAGCTTCTCCTAGAAGATCAGTAGTAGTTCCCGATGCACCCTTGCAGGTCTTCTGTAAACCTTGGACATTCACATTGACGAAGAAACTTAGAAATTGCAACGGAATTCAAATACAACAGGCTCCATGCCGAGTTCTGACCAGGTGCGTAACGCTTCCATTGGCCTGTGTATGGAACCTTTCCTTTGAGTTCAGTATTAGTTTCCGATGAAGCACTGCACGTTTACTGTATCCCTTGGACCTTCACAAATACGATAAAACACAGAAATAGTATGAGAATTGAATACAACAGGCACCATGAAGCACAGAAATTGCTTCGGAACTGAATACAACATGCACCATGCACTCTTCTGTCCATGATAGTAACGCTTCAAACGGTCTGTGCTTGGAACCTTTCCTGGGAGTTCAGTAGTGGTGTACGATGGACCACTGCAGGTTCACTGTAACCCTTGGACGTTCACAGTGACGATGCAACACTGATATTGTATCGGAATTGAATACAACAGGCACGATGCCGACTTCTGTCCACGTGAGTAATACTTCAAGCGGTCTGTGTTTGGAACCGATCCTATGAGTTCAGTAATAGTTTCCGATGAACCACTGCAGGTTCACTGTAACCCTTGGACGTTCACAGTGACGATGGAACACTGATATTGTATCGGAATTGAATACAACAGGCACGATGCCGACTTCTGTCCAAGTGAGAAATACATCAAGAGGTCTGTGTTTGGAACCGATACTATGAGTTCAGTAATAGTTTCCGATGAACCACTGCAGGTTCACTGTAACCCTTGGACGTTCACAGTGACGATGCAACACTGATATTGTATCGGAATTGAATACAACAGGCACGATGCCGACTTCTGTCAAAGTGAGGAATACTTCAAGCGGTCTGTGTTTGGAACCGATCCTATGAGTTCAGTGATAGTTTCCGATGAACCACTGCAGGTTCACTGTAACCCTTGGACGTTCACAGTGACGATGCAACACTGATATTGTATCGGAATTGAATACAACAGCCACGGTGCCGACTACTGTCAAAGTGAGTAATACTTGAAGCGGTCTGTGTTTGGAACCGATCCTATGAGTTCAGTAATAGTTTCCGATGAACCACTGCAGGTTCACTGTAACCCTTGGACGTTCACAGTGACGATGCAACACTGATATTGTATCGGAATTGAATACAACAGGCACGATGCCGACTTCTGTCCAAGTAAGTAATACATCAAGCGGTCTGTGTTTGGAACTGATACTATGAGTTCAGTAATAGTTTCCGATGAACCACTGCAGGTTCACTGTAACCCTTGGACGTTCACAGTGACGATGCAACACTGATATTGTATCGAAATTGAATACAACAGGCACGATGCCGACTTCTGTCCAAGTAAGTAATACTTCAAGCGGTCTGTGTTTGGAACTGATACTATGAGTTCAGTAATAGTTTCCGATGAACCACTGCAGGTTCACTGTAACCCTTGGACATTACAGTGACGATGCAACACTGATATTGTATCGAAATTGAATACAACAGGCACGATGCCGACTTCATTCCAAGTGAGTAATACTTCAAGCGGTCTGTGTTTGGAACCGATCCTATGAGTTCAGTAATAGTTTCCGATGAACCACTGCAGGTTCACTGTAACCCTTGGACGTTCACAGTGACGATGCAGCACTGATATTGTATCGGAATTGAATACAACAGGCACGATGCCGACTTCTGTCCAAGTGAGTAATACTTCAAGCGGTCTGTGTTTGGAACCGATCCTATGAGTTCAGTAATAGTTTCCGATGAACCACTGCAGGTTCACTGTAACCCTTGGACGTTCACAGTGACGATGCAACACTAATATTGTATCGGAATTGAATACAACAGGCACGATGCCGAATTCTGTCCCAGTGAGTAATACTTCAAGCGGACTGCGTTTGGAACCGAACCTATGAGTTCAGTAATAGTTTCAGATGAACCACTGCAGGTTCACTGTAACCCTTGGACGTTCACAGTGACGATGCAACACTGATATTGTATCGGAATTGAATACAACAGGCACGATGCCGACTTCTGTCCAAGTAAGTAATACTTCAATCGGTCTGTGTTTGGAACCGATCCTATGAGTTCAGTAATAGTTTCCGATGAACCACTGCAGGTTCACTGTAACCCTTGGACGTTCACAGTGACGATGCAACACTGATATTGTATCGGAATTGAATACAACAGGCACGATGCCGACTTCTGTCCAAGTGAGTAATACTTCATACGATCTGTGTTTGGAACCGATCCCATAAGTTCAGTAATAGTTTCCGATGAACCACTGCAGGTTCACTGTAACCCTTGGACGTTCTCAGTGACGATGCAACACTGATACTGTATTGGAATTGAATACAACAGGCACGATGCCGACTTCTGTCCAAGTGAGTAACACTTCAAGCGGTCTGTGTTTGGAACCGATCCAATGAGTTCAGTAATAGTTTCCCATGAACCACTGCAGGTTCACTGTGACCCTTGGACGTTAACAGTGACGAAGCAACACTGATATTGTATCGGAATTGATTACCACAGGCACGATGCCGACTTCTATCCAAGTCAGTAATCCTCCATCGGTCTGTGTTTGGAACCGATCCTATGAGTTCAGTAATAGTTTCCGATGGACCACTGCAGGTTCACTGTAACCCTTGGACGTTCTCAGTGACGATGCAACACTGATACTGTATCGGAATTGAATACAACAGGCACGATGCCGACTTCCGTCAAAGTGAGTAATACTTCAAGCGGTCTGTGTTTGCAACCGATCCTATGAGTTCAGTAATAGTTTCCGATGAACCACTGCAGGTACACTGTAACCCTTAAAACGTTCGCAATGACGATGCAACACTGATATTGTGTCGGAATTGAATACAACAGGCACGATGCCGACTTCTGTCCCAGTGAGTAATACTTCAAGCGGTCTGTGTTTGGAACCGATCCTATGAGTTCAGTAATAGTTTCCGATGAACCACTGCACGTTCACTGTAACCCTTGGACGTTCACAGTGACGATGCAACACTGATATTGTATCGGAATTGAATACAACAGGCACGATGCCGACTACTGTCCAAGTGAGTAATACTTCAAGCGGTTGTCCGCTTGGAGCCTTTCCTGGGAGTTCAGTAGTGGTGTACGATGGACCACTGCAGGTTCAATGTAACCCTTGGACGTTCAAAGTGACGATGCAACACTGATATTGTATCGGAATTGAATACAACAGGCACGATGCCGACTTCTGTCCAAGTGAGTATTACTTCAAGCAGTCTGTGTTTGGAACCGATCCTATGGGTTCAGTAATAGTTTCCGATGAACCACTGCAGGTTCACTGTAACCCTTGGACGTTCACAGTGACGATGCAACACTGATATTGTATCGGAATTGAATACAACAGGCACGGTACCGACTTCTGTCCCCGTGAGTAATACTTCAAGCGGTCTGTAAAAGGAACCGATCCTGTGAGTTCAGTAATAGTTTCCGATGAACCCCTGCTGGTTCACTCTAACCCTTGGACGTTCACATTGACGGTGCATACTGATATTGTATCGGAATTGAATACAACAGGCACGATGACGGCTTCTGCGCAAGTGAGTAATACTTCAAGGGGTTTGTGTTTGGAACCGATCCTATGAGTTCAGTAATAGTTTCCGATTAACCACTGCAGGTTCACTGAAACCCTTGGACGTTCACAGTAACGATGGAACACTGATATTGTATTGGAATTGAATACAACAGGCACGATGCCGACTTCTGTCCAAGTGAGTAATACTTCAAGTGGTCTGTGTTTGGAACCGATCCTATGAGTTCAGTAATAGATTCCGATGAACAACTGCAGGTTCACTGTAACCCTTGGAGGTTCACAGTGACGAAGCAACACTGATATTGTATCGGAATTGAATACAACAGCCACGGTGCCGACTACTGTCAAAGTGAGTAATACTTGAAGCGGTCTGTGTTTGGAACCGATCCTATGAGTTCAGTAATAGTTTCCGATGAACCACTGCAGGATCACTGTAACCCTTGGACGTTCACAGTGACGATGCAACACTGATATTGTATCGGAATTGAATACAACAGGCACGATGCCGACTTCTGTCCAAGTAAGTAATACATCAAGCGGTCTGTGTTTGGAACTGATACTATGAGTTCAGTAATAGTTTCCGATGAACCACTGCAGGTTCACTGTAACCCTTGGACGTTCACAGTGACGATGCAACACTGATATTGTATCGAAATTGAATACAACAGGCACGATGCCGACTTCTGTCCAAGTAAGTAATACTTCAAGCGGTCTGTGTTTGGAACTGATACTATGAGTTCAGTAATAGTTTCCGATGAACCACTGCAGGTTCACTGTAACCCTTGGACATTACAGTGACGATGCAACACTGATATTGTATCGAAATTGAATACAACAGGCACGATGCCGACTTCAGTCCAAGTGAGTAATACTTCAAGCGGTCTGTGTTTGGAACCGATCCAATGAGTTCAGTAATAGTTTCCGATGAACCACTGCAGGTTCACTGTAACCCTTGGACGTTCACAGTGACGATGCAGCACTGATATTGTATCGGAATTGAATACAACAGGCACGATGCCGACTTCTGTCCAAGTGAGTAATACTTCAAGCGGTCTGTGTTTGGAACCGATCCTATGAGTTCAGTAATAGTTTCCGATGAACCACTGCAGGTTCACTGTAACCCTTGGACGTTCACAGTGACGATGCAACACTAATATTAAATCGGAATTGAATACAACAGGCACGATGCCGAATTCTGTCCCAGTGAGTAATACTTCAAGCGGACTGCGTTTGGAACCGATCCTATGAGTTCAGTAATAGTTTCAGATGAACCACTGCAGGTTCACTGTTACCCTTGGACGTTCACAGTGACGATGCAACACTGATATTGTATCGGAATTGAATACAACAGGCACGATGCCGACTTCTGTCCAAGTAAGTAATACTTCAATCGGTCTGTGTTTGGAACCGATCCTATGAGTTCAGTAATAGCTTCCGATGAACCACTGCAGGTTCACTGTAACCCTTGGACGTTCACAGTGACGATGCAACACTGATATTGTATCGGAATTGAATACAACAGGCACGATGCCGACTTCTGTCCAAGTGAGTAATACTTCATACGATCTGTGTTTGGAACCGATACCATAAGTTCAGTAATAGTTTCCGATGAACCACTGCAGGTTCACTGTAACCCTTGGACGTTCTCAGTGACGATGCAACACTGATACTGTATTGGAATTGAATACAACAGGCACGATGCCGACTTCTGTCCAAGTGAGTAACACTTCAAGCGGTCTGTGTTTGGAACCGATCCAATGAGTTCAGTAATAGTTTCCCATGAACCACTGCAAGTTCACTGGGACCCTTGGACGTTAACAGTGACGAAGCAACACTGATATTGTATCGGAATTGATTACAACAGGCACGATGCCGACTTCTATCCAAGTCAGTAATCCTCCATCGGTCTGTGTTTGGAACCGATCCTATGAGTTCAGTAATAGTTTCCGATGGACCACTGCATGTTCACTGTAACCCTTGTACGTTCTCAGTGACGATGCAACACTGACACTGTATCGGAATTGAATACAACAGGCACGATGCCGACTTCCGTCAAAGTGAGTAATACTTCAAGCGGTCTGTGTTTGGAACCGATGCTATGAGTTCAGTAATAGTTTCCGATGAACCACTGCAGGTACACTGTAACCCTTAAAACGTTCGCAATGACGATGCAACACTGATATTGTATCGGAATTGAATCCAACAGGCACGATGCCGACTTCTGTCCCAGTGAGTAATACTTCAAGCGGTCTGTGTTTGGAACCCATCCTATGAGTTCAGTAATAGTTTCCGATGAACCACTGTACGTTACTGTAACCCTTGGACGTTCACAGTGACGATGCAACACTGATATTGTATCGGAATTGAGTACAACAGGCACGATGCCGACTACTGTACAAGTGAGTAATACTTCAAGCGGTTTTCCGCTTGGAGCCTTTCCTGGGAGTTCAGTAGTGGTGTACGATGGACCACTGCAGGTTCACTGTAACGCTTGGACGTTCAAAGTGACGATGCAACACTGATATTGTATCGGAATTGAATACAACAGGCACGATGCCGACTTCTGTCCAAGTGAGTATTACTTCAAGCAGTCTGTGTTTGGAACCGATCCTATGGGTTCAGTAATAGTTTCCGATGAACCACTGCAGGTTCACTGTAACCCTTGGACGTTCACAATGACGATGCAACACTGATATTGTATCGGAATTGAATACAACAGGCACGGTACCGACTTCTGTCCCCGTGAGTAATACTTCAAGCGGTCTGTAAAAGGAACCGATCCTGTGAGTTCAGTAATAGTTTCCGATGAACCCCTGCTGGTTCACTGTAACCCTTGGACGTTCACATTGACGGTGCAACACTGATATTGTATCGGAATTGAATACAACAGGCACGATGACGGCTTCTGCGCAAGTGAGTAATACTTCAAGGGGTTTGTGTTTGGAACCGATCGTATGAGTTCAGTAATAGTTTCCGATTAACCACTGCAGGTTCACTGAAACCCTTGGACGTTCACAGTGACGATGGAACACTGATATTGTATTGGAATTGAATACAACAGGCACGATGCCGACTTTTGTCCAAGTGAGTAATACTTCAAGTGGTCTGTGTTTGGAACCGATCCTATGAGTTCAGTAATAGATTCCGATGAACAACTGCAGGTTCACTGTAACCCTTGGAGGTTCACAGTGACGAAGCAACACTGATATTGTATCGGAATTGAATACAACAGGCACGATGCCGACTTCTATCCAAGTGAGAAATACTTCAAGCGGTCTGTGTTTGGAACCGATCCTGTGAGTTCAGTAATAGTTTCTGATGAACCACTGCAGGTACACTGTAACCCTTAAAACGTTCGCAGTGACGATGCAACACTGATATTGTATCGGAATTGAATAAAACAGGCACGATGCCGACCTCTGTCCCAGTGAGTAATACTTCAAGCGGTCTGTGTTTGGAACCGATCCTATGAGTTCAGTAATAGTTTCCGATGAACCACTGCAGGTTCACTGTAACCCTTGGACGTTCACACTGACGATGCAACACTGATATTGTATCGGAATTGAATACAACAGGCACGATGCCGACTTCTGTCCCAGTGAGTAATACTTCAAGCGGTCTGTAAAAGGAACCGATCCTGTGAGTTCAGTAATAGTTTCCGATGAACCACTGCAGGTTCACTGTAACCCTTGGACTTTCACATTGACGATGCAACACTGATATTGTATAGGAATTAAATACAACAGGCACGATGCCGACTTCTGTACAAATGAGTAATATTTCAAGCGGTCTGTGTTTGGAACCGATCCTATGAGTTCAGTAATAGTTTCCGATGAACCACTGCAGGTTCACTGTAACCCTTGGACGTTCACAGTGACGAAGCAACACTGATATTGTATCGGAATTGAATACAACAGGCACGATGCCGACTTCTATCCAAGTGAGTATACTTCAAGCGGTCTGTGTTTGGAACCGATCCTATGAGTTCAGTAATAGTTTCCGATGAACCACTGCAGGTTCACTGTAACTCTTGGACGTTCACAGTGACGATGCAACACTGATATTGTATCGGAATTGAATACAACATGCACGATGCCGACTTCTGTCCAAGTGAGTAATACCTCAAGCGGTCTGTGTTTGGAACCGATCCTATGAGATCAGTAATAGTTTCCGATGAACCACTGCAGGTTCACTATAACCCTTGGACGTTCACAGTGACGACGCAACACTGATATTGTATCGCAATTGAATACAACAGGCACGATGCCGAATTCTGTCCAAGTGAGTATTACTTCAAGCAGTCTGTGTTAGGAACCGATCCTATGAGTTCAGTAATAGTTTCCGATGAACCACTGCAGGTTCACTGTAACCCTTGGACGTTCACAGTGACAATGCAACACTGATATTGTATCGGAATTTAATACAACAGGCACGGTGCCGACTTCTGTCCCCGTGAGTAATACTTCAAGTGGTCCATAAAAGGAACCGATCCTGTGAGTTCAGTAATAGTTTCAGATGAACCACTGCTGGTTCGCTGTAACCCTTGGACGTTCACAGTGACGATGCAACACTGATATTGTATCGGAATTGTATACAACAGGCACGATGCCGATTTCTGCCCAAGTGAGTAATACTTCAAGCGGTCTGTGTTAGGAACCGATCCTATGAGTTCAGTAATACTTTCCGATGAACCACTGCAGGTACACTGTAACCCTAGGACGTTCACAGTGACGATGCAACACTGATATTGTATCGGCATTGAATACAACAGGCACGGTGCCTACTTCGGTCAAAGTGAGTAATACTTCAAGCGTACTGTGTTTGGAACCGATTCGATGAGTTCATTAATAGTTTCCGATGAACCACTGCAGGTTCATTGTAACCCTTGGACGTTCACAGTGACGAAGCAACACTGATATTGTATCGGAATTGAATACAACAGGCACGATGCCGACTTCTATCCAAGTGAGTATACTTCAAGCGGTCTGTGTTTGGAACCGATCCTATGAGTTCAGTAATAGTTTCCGATGAACCACTGCAGGTTCACTGTAACCCTTGGACGTTCACAGTGACGATGCAACACTGATATTGTATCGGAATTGAATACAACAGGCACGATGCCGACTTCTGTCCCAGTGAGTAATACTTCAAGCGGTCTGTAATAGGAACCGATCCTGTGAGTTCAGTAATAGTTTCCGATGAACCACTGCAGGTTCACTGTAACCCTTGGACTTTCACATTGACGATGCAACACTGATATTGTATAGGAATTGAATACAACAGGCACGATGCCGTCTTCTGTACAAATGAGTAATATTTCAAGCGGTCTGTGTTTGGAACCGATGCTATGAGTTCAGTAATAGTTTCCAATGAACCACTGCAGGTTCCCTGTAACCCTTGGACGTTCACAGTGACGATGCAACACTGATATTGTATCGGAATTGAATACAACAGGCACGGTGCCGACTTCTGTCCCCGTGAGTAATACTTCAAGTGGTCCATAAGAGGAACCGATCCTGTGAGTTCAGTAATAGTTTCAGATGAACCACTGCAGGTTCACTGTAACCCTTGGACGTTCACAGTGACGATGCAAAACTAATATTGTATCGGAATTGAATACAACAGGCACGATGCCGACGTCTGTCCAAGTGAGTAATACTTCAAGCGGTCTGTGTTTGGAACCGATCCTATGAGTTCAATAATAGTTTCCGATGAACCACTGCAGGTTCACTGTAACCCTTGAACGTTCACAGTGACGATGCAACACTGATATTGTATCGCAATTGAATACAACAGGCACGATGCCGACTTCTGTCCAAGTGAGTATTACTTCAAACGGTCTGTGTTTGGAACCGATCCAATGAGTTCAGTAATAGTTTCAGATGAACCACTGCAGGTTCACTGTAACCCTTGGACGTTGACAGTGACGATGCAACACTAATATTGTATCGGAATTGAATACAACAGGCACGATGCCGACTTCTGTCCAAGTGAGTAATACTTCAAGCGGTCTGTGTTTGGAACCGATCCTATGAGTTCAATAATAGTTTCCGATGAACCACTGCAGGTTCACTGTAACCCTTGGACGTTCACGGTGACGATGCAACACTGATATTGTATCGCAATTGAATACAACAGGCACGATGCCGACTTCTGTCCAAGTGAGTAATACTTCAAGCGGTCTGTGTTTGGAACCGATCCTATGAGTTCAGTAATAGTTTCCGATGAACCACTGCAGGTTCATTGAAACCCTTGGACATTGACAGTGACGATGCAACACTGATATAGTATCGGCATTGAATACAACAGGCACGGTGCCGACTACTGTCCAAGTGAGTAATACTTCAAGCGGTCTGTGCTTGGAGCCTTTCCTGGGAGTTCAGTAGTGGTGTACGATGGACCACTGCAGGTTCACTGTAACCCTTGGACGTTCAAAGTGACGATGCAACACTGATATTGTATCGGAATTGAATACAACAGGCACGATGCCGACTTCTGTCCAAGTGAGTATTACTTCAAGCGGTCTGTGTTTGGAACCGATCCTATGAGTTCAGTAATAGTTTCCGATGAACCACTGCAGGTTCACTGTAACCCTTTGACGTTCACAGTGACGATGCAACACTGATATTGTATCGGAATTGAATACAACAGGCACGGTACCGACTTCTGTCCCCGTGAGTAATGCTTCAAGCGGTCTGTGTTTGGAACCGATTCTATGAGTTCAGTAATAGTTTCCGATGAACCACTGCAGGTTCACTGTAACCCTTGGACGTTCACAGTGACGATGCAACACTGATATTGTATCGGAATTGAATACAACAGGCACGATGCCGACTTCTGTCCAAGTGAGTAATACTTCAAGCGGTCTGTGTTTGGAACCGATCCTATGAGTTCAGTAATAGTTTCCGATGAACCACTGCAGGTTCACTGTAACCCTTGGACGTTCACAGTGACGATGCAACACTGATATTGTATCGGAATTGAATACAACAGGCACGATGCCGACTTCTGTCCCAGTGAGTAATACTTCAAGCGGTCTGTGATAGGAACCGATCCTGTGAGTTCAGTAATAGTTTCCAATGAACCACTGCAGGTTCACTGTTACCCTTGGACTTTCACATTGACGATGCAACACTGATATTGTATAGGAATTGAATACAACAGGCACGATGCCATCTTCTGTACAAATGAGTAATATTTCAAGCGGTCTGTGTTTGGAACCGATGCTATGAGTTCAGTAATAGTTTCCAATGAACCACTGCAGGTTCACTGTAACCCTTGGACGTTCACAGTGACAATGCAACACTGATATTGTATCGGAATTGAATACAACAGGCACGGTGCCGACTTCTGTCCCCGTGAGTAATACTTCAAGTGGTCCATAAAAGGAACCGATCCTGTGAGTTCAGTAATAGTTTCAGATGAACCACTGCAGGTTCACTGTAACCCTTGGACGTTCACAGTGACGATGCAAAACTAATATTGTATCGGAATTGAATACAACAGGCACGATGCCGACGTCTGTCCAAGTGAGTAATACTTCAAGCGGTCTGTGTTTGGAACCGATCCTATGAGTTCAATAATAGTTTCCGATGAACCACTGCAGGTTCACTGTAACCCTTGAACGTTCACAGTGACGATGCAACACTGATATTGTATCGCAATTGAATACAACAGGCACGATGCCGACTTCTGTCCAAGTGAGTATTACTTCAAACGGTCTGTGTTTGGAACCGATCCAATGAGTTCAGTAATAGTTTCAGATGAACCACTGCAGGTTCACTGTAACCCTTGGACGTTGACAGTGACGATGCAACACTAATATTGTATCGGAATTGAATACAACAGGCACGATGCCGACTTCTGTCCAAGTGAGTAATACTTCAAGCGGTCTGTGTTTGGAACCGATCCTATGAGTTCAATAATAGTTTCCGATGAACCACTGCAGGTTCACTGTAACCCTTGGACGTTCACGGTGACGATGCAACACTGATATTGTATCGCAATTGAATACAACAGGCACGATGCCGACTTCTGTCCAAGTGAGTAATACTTCAAGCGGTCTGTGTTTGGAACCGATCCTATGAGTTCAGTAATAGTTTCCGATGAACCACTGCAGGTTCATTGAAACCCTTGGACATTGACAGTGACGATGCAACACTGATATAGTATCGGCATTGAATACATCAGGCACGGTGCCGACTACTGTCCAAGTGAGTAATACTTCAAGCGGTCTGTGCTTGGAGCCTTTCCTGGGAGTTCAGTAGTGGTGTACGATGGACCACTGCAGGTTCACTGTAACCCTTGGACGTTCAAAGTGACGATGCAACACTGATATTGTATCGGAATTGAATACAACAGGCACGATGCCGACTTCTGTCCAAGTGAGTATTACTTCAAGCGGTCTGTGTTTGGAACCGATCCTATGAGTTCAGTAATAGTTTCCGATGAACCACTGCAGGTTCACTGTAACCCTTTGACGTTCACAGTGACGATGCAACACTGATATTGTATCGGAATTGAATACAACAGGCACGGTACCGACTTCTGTCCCCGTGAGTAATGCTTCAAGCGGTCTGTGTTTGGAACCGATTCTATGAGTTCAGTAATAGTTTCCGATGAACCACTGCAGGTTCACTGTAACCCTTGGACGTTCACAGTGACGATGCAACACTGATATTGTATCGGAATTGAATACAACAGGCACGATGCCGACTTCTGTCCCAGTGAGTAATACTTCAAGCGGTCTGTAATAGGAACCGATCCTGTGAGTTCAGTAATAGTTTCCAATGAACCACTGCAGGTTCACTGTTACCCTTGGACTTTCACATTGACGATGCAACACTGATATTGTATAGGAATTGAATACAACAGGCACGATGCCATCTTCTGTACAAATGAGTAATATTTCAAGCGGTCTGTGTTTGGAACCGATGCTATGAGTTCAGTAATAGTTTCCAATGAACCACTGCAGGTTCACTGTAACCCTTGGACGTTCACAGTGACAATGCAACACTGATATTGTATCGGAATTGAATACAACAGGCACGGTGCCGACTTCTGTCCCCGTGAGTAATACTTCAAGTGGTCCATAAAAGGAACCGATCCCGTTAGTTCAGTAATAGTTTCAGATGAACTACTGCAGGTTCACTGTAACCCTTGGACGTTCACAGTGACGATGCAAAACCAATATTGTATCGGAATTGAATACAACAGGCACGATGCCGACGTCTGTCCAAGTGAGTAATACTTCAAGCGGTCTGTGTTTGCAACCGATCCTATGAGTTCAATAATAGTTTCCGATGAACCACTGCAGGTTCACTGTAACCCTTGGACGTTCACAGTGACGATGCAACACTGATATTGTATCGCAATTGAATACAACAGGCACGATGCCGACTTCTGTCCAAGTGAGTATTACTTCAAACGGTCTGTGTTTGGAACCGATCCTATGAGTTCAATAATAGTTTCCGATGAACCACTGCAGGTTCACTGTAACCCTTGGACGTTGACAGTGACGATGCAACACTAATATTGTATCGGAATTGAATACAACAGGCACGATGCCGACTTCTGTCCAAGTGAGTAATACTTCAAGCGGTCTGTGTTTGGAACCGATCCTATGAGTTCAATAATAGTTTCCGATGAACCACTGCTGGTTCACTGTAACCCTTGGACGTTCACGGTAACGATGCAACACTGATATTGTATCGCAATTGAATACAACAGGCACGATGCCGACTTCTGTCCAAGTGAGTAATACTTCAAGCGGTCTGTGTTTGGAACCGATCCTATGAGTTCAGTAATAGTTTCCGATGAACCACTGCAGGTTCATTGAAACCCTTGGACATTGACAGTGACGATGCAACACTGATATAGTATCGGCATTGAATACAACAGGCACGGTGCCGACTTCTGTCCAAGTGAGTAATACTTCAAGCGGTCTGTGTTTGGAACCGATCCTATGAGTTCAGTAATAGTTTCCGATAAACCACTGCAGGTTCATTGAAACCATTGGACGTTCACAGTGACGATGCAACACTGATATTGTATCGGAATTGAATACAACAGGCACGATGCCGACTACTGTCCAAGTGAGTAATGCTTCAAGCGGTCTGTGCTTGGAGCCTTTCCTGGGAGTTCAGTAGTGGTGTACGATGGACCACTGCAGGTTCACTGTAACCCTTGGACGTTCAAAGTGACGATGCAACACTGATATTGTATCGGAATTGAATACAACAGGCACGATGCCGACTTCTGTCCAAGTGAGTATTACTTCAAGCGGTCTGTGTTTGGAACCGATCCTATGAGTTCAGTAATAGTTTCCGATGAACCACTGCAGGTTCACTGTAACCCTTGGACGTTCACAGTGACGATGCAACACTGATATTGTATCGGAATTGAATACAAGAGGCACGATGCTGACTTCTGTCCAATCGAGTAATGCTTCAAGCGGTCTGTGTTTGGAACCGATTCTATGAGTTCAGTAATAGTTTCCGATGAACCACTGCACGTTCACTGTAACCCTTGGACGTTCACAGTGACGATGCAGCCCTGATATTGTATCGGAATTGAATACAACAGGCACGATGCCGACTTCTGTCCAAGTGAGTAATACTTCAAGCGGTGTGTGTTTGGAACCTATCCTATGAGTTCAGTAATAGTTTCCGATGAACCACTGCAGGTTCACTGTAACCCTTGGACGTTCACAGTGACGATGCAACACTGATATTGTATCGGAATTGAATACAACAGGCACGATGCCGACTTCTGTCCCAGTGAGTAATACTTCAAGCGGTCTGTAATAGAAACCGATCCTGTGAGTTCAGTAATAGTTTCCGATGAACCACTGCAGGTTCACTGTAACTCTTGGACTTTCACATTGAGGATGCAACACTGATATTGTATAGGAATTGAATACAACAGGCACGATGCCGTCCTCTGTACAAATGAGTAATATTTCAAGCGGTCTGTGTTTGGAACCGATGCTATGAGTTCAGTAATAGTTTCCAATGAACCACTGCAGGTTCACTGTAACCCTTGGACGTTCACAGTGACGATGCAACACTGATATTGTATCGGAATCGAATACAACAGGCACGATGCCGACTACTGTCCAAGTGAGTAATACTTCAAGCGGTCTGTGCTTGGAGCCTTTCCTGGGAGTTCAGTAGTGGTGTACGATGGACCACTGCAGGTTCACTGTAACCCTTGGACGTTCAAAGTGACGATGCAACACTGATATTGTATCGGAATTGAATACAACAGGCACGATGCCGACTTCTGTCCAAGTGAGTATTACTTCAAGCGGTCTGTGTTTGGAACCGATCCTATGAGTTCAGTAATAGTTTCCGATGAACCACTGCAGGTTCACTGTAACCCTTGGACGTTCACAGTGACGATGCAACACTGATATTGTATCGGAATTGAATACAAGAGGCACGATGCTGACTTCTGTCCAATCGAGTAATGCTTCAAGCGGTCTGTGTTTGGAACCGATTCTATGAGTTCAGTAATAGTTTCCGATGAACCACTGCACGTTCACTGTAACCCTTGGACGTTCACAGTGACGATGCAGCCCTGATATTGTATCGGAATTGAATACAACAGGCACGATGCCGACTTCTGTCCAAGTGAGTAATACTTCAAGCGGTGTGTGTTTGGAACCTATCCTATGAGTTCAGTAATAGTTTCCGATGAACCACTGCAGGTTCACTGTAACCCTTGGACGTTCACAGTGACGATGCAACACTGATATTGTATCGGAATTGAATACAACAGGCACGATGCCGACTTCTGTCCCAGTGAGTAATACTTCAAGCGGTCTGTAATAGAAACCGATCCTGTGAGTTCAGTAATAGTTTCCGATGAACCACTGCAGGTTCACTGTAACTCTTGGACTTTCACATTGACGATGCAACACTGATATTGTATAGGAATTGAATACAACAGGCACGATGCCGTCCTCTGTACAAATGAGTAATATTTCAAGCGGTCTGTGTTTGGAACCGATGCTATGAGTTCAGTAATAGTTTCCAATGAACCACTGCAGGTTCACTGTAACCCTTGGACGTTCACAGTGACGATGCAACACTGATATTGTATCGGAATTGAATACAACAGGCACGGTGCCGACTTCTGTCCCCTTGAGTAATACTTCAAGTGGTCCATAAAAGGAACCGATCCTGTGAGTTCAGTAATAGTTTCAGATGAACCACTGCAGGTTCACTGTAACCCTTGGACGTTCACAGTGACGATGCAACACTAATATTGTTTCGGAATTGAATACAACAGGCACGATGCCGACTTCTGTCCAAGTGAGTAATACTACAAGCGGTCTGTGTTTGGAACCGATACTATGAGTTCAATAATAGTCTCCGATGAACCACTGCAGGTTCACTGTAACCCTTGGCCGTTCACAGTGACGATGCAACACTGATATTGTATCGGAATTGAATACAACAGGCACGATGCCGACTTCTGTCCCAGTGAGTAATACTTCAAGCGGTCTGTAAAAGGAACCGATCCTGTGAGTTCAGTAATAGTTTCCGATGAACCACTGCAGGTTCACTGTAACCCTTGGACTTTCACATTGACGATGCAACACTGATATTGTATAGGAATTGAATACAACAGGCACGATGCCGACTTCTGTACAAATGAGTTATATTTCAAGCGGTCTGTGTTTGGAACCGATGCTATGAGTTCAGTAATAGTTTCCGATGAACCACTGCAGGTTCACTGTAACCCTTGGACGTTCACAGTGACGATGCAACACTGATATTGTATCGGAATTGAATACAACAGGCACGATGCCGACTTCTGTCCAAGTGAGTAATACTTCAAGCGGTCTGTGTTTGGAACCGATCCTATGAGATCAGTAATGGTTTCCGATGAACCACTGCAGGTTCACTATAACCCTTGGACGTTCACAGTGACGACGCAACACTGATGTTGTATCGGAATTGAATACAACAGGCACGATGCCGACTTCTGTCCAAGTGAGTATTACTTCAAGCGGTCTGTGTTTGGAACCGATCCTATGAGTTCAGTAATAGTTTCCGATGAACCACTGCAGGTTCACTATAACCCTTGGACGTTCACAGTGACGATGCAACACTGATATTGTATCGGAATTGAATACAACAGGCACGGTGCCGACTTCTGTCCCCGTGAGTAATACTTCAAGTGGTCCATAAAAGGAACCGATCCTGTGAGTTCAGTAATAGTTTCAGATGAACCACTGCAGGTTCACTGTAACCCTTGGACGATCACAGTGACGATGCAACACTGATATTTTATCGGAATTGTATACAACAGGGCACGATGCCGACTTCTGCCCAAGTGAGTAATACTTCAAGCGGTCTGTGTTAGGAACCGATCCTATGAGTTCAGTAATACTTTCCGATGAACCACTGCAGGTACACTGTAACCCTTGGACGTTCACAGTGACGATGCAACACTGATATTGTATGGGAATTGAATACAACAGGCACGATGCCGACTTCTGTCCAAGTGAGTAATACTTCAAGCGGTCTGTGTTTGGAACCGATCCTATGAGTTCAGTAATAGTTTCCGATGAACCACTGCAGGTTCATTGAAACCCTTGAACATTCATAGTGACGATGCAACACTGATATTGTATCGGCATTGAATACAACAGACACGGTGCCTACTTCGGTCAAAGTGAGAAATACTTCAAGCGGACTGTGTTTGGAACCGATCCCATGAGTTCATTAATAGTTTCCGATGAACCACTGCAGGTTCATTGTAACTCTTGGACGTTCACAGTGACGATACAACACTGATATTGTATCGGAATGGAATACAACAGGCACGATGCCGACTTCTGTCCAAGTGAGTAATACTTCAAGCGGTCTGTGTTTGGAACCGATCCTATGAGTCCATTAATAGTTTCCGACGAACCACTGCAGGTTCACTGTAACCCTTGGACGTTCACAGTGACGATGCAACACTGATATTGTATCGGAATTGAATACAAGAGGCACGATGCTGACTTCTGTCCAAGTGAGTAATGCTTCAAGCGGTCTGTGCTTGGAACCGATTCTATGAGTTCAGTAATAGTTTCCGATGAACCACTGCACGTTCACTGTAACCCTTGGACGTTCACAGTGACGATGCAACACTGATATTGTATCGGAATTGAATACAACAGGCACGATGCCGACTTCTGTCCAAGTGAGTAATACTTCAAGCGGTGTGTGTTTGGAACCTATCCTATGAGTTCAGTAATAGTTTCCGATGAACCACTGCAGGTTCACTGTAACCCTTAGACGTTCACAGTGACGAAGCAACACTGATATTGTATCGGAATTGAATACAACAGGCACGATGCCGACTTCTGTCCCAGTGAGTAATACTTCAAGCGGTCTGTAATAGGAACCGATCCTGTGAGTTCAGTAATAGTTTCCGATGAACCACTGCAGGTTCACTGTAACCCTTGGACTTTCACATTGACGATGCAACACTGATATTGTATAGGAATTGAATACAACAGGCACGATGCCGTCCTCTGTACAAATGAGTAATATTTCAAGCGGTCTGTGTTTGGAACCGATGCTATGAGTTCAGTAATAGTTTCCAATGAACCACTGCAGGTTCACTGTAACCCTTGGACGTTCACAGTGACGATGCAACACTGATATTGTATCGGAATTGTATACAACAGGCACGGTGCCGACTTCTGTCCCCTTGAGTAATACTTCAAGTGGTCCATAAAAGGAACCGATCCTGTGAGTTCAGTAATAGTTTCAGATGAACCACTGCAGGTTCACTGTAACCCTTGGACGTTCACAGTGACGATGCAACACTAATATTGTTTCGGAATTGAATACAACAGGCACGATGCCGACTTCTGTCCAAGTGAGTAATACTTCAAGCGGTCTGTGTTTGGAACCGATACTATGAGTTCAATAATAGTTTCCGATGAACCACTGCAGGTTCACTGTAACCCTTGGACGTTCACAGTGACGATGCAACACTGATATTGTATCGCAATTGAATACAACAGGCACGATGCCGACTTCTGTCCAAGTGAGTATTACTTCAAACGGTCTGTGTTTGAAACCGATGCTATGAGTTCAGTAATAGTTTCCGATGAACCACTGCAGGTTCACTGTAACCCTTGGACGTTGACAGTGACGATGCAACACTAATATTGTATCGGAATTGAATACAACAGGCACGATGCCGACTTCTGTCCAAGTGAGTAATACTTCAAGCGGTCTGTGTTTGGAACCGATCCTATGAGTTCAATAATAGTTTCCCGTGAACCACTGCAGGTTCATTGAAACCCTTGGACATTCACAGTGACGATGCAACACTGATATAGTATCGGCATTGAATACAACAGGCACGGTGCCTACTTCGGTCCAAGTGAGTAATACTTCAAGCTGACTGTGTTTGGAACCGATCCCATGAGTTCAGTAACAGTTTCCGATGAACCACTGCAGGTTCATTGTAACCCTTGGACGTTCACAGTGACGATACATCACTGATATTGTATCAGAATTGAATACAACATGCACGATGCCGACTTCTGTCCAAGGGAGTAATACTTCAAGCGGTCTGTGTTTGGAACCGATCCTATGAGTCCAGTAATAGTTTCTGATGAACCACTGGAGGCTCACTGTAACCCTTGGACGTTCACAGTGACGATGCAACACTGATATTGTATCGGAATTGAATACAACAGGCATTATGATGCCGACTTCTGTCCAAGTGAGTAATACGTCAAGTGGTCTGTGTTAGGAACCGATCCTGTGAGTTCAGTAATAGTTTCCGATGAACCACTGCAGGTTCACTGTAACCCTTGGACGTTCACAGTGACGATGCAACACTGATATTGTATCGGAATTGAATACAACAGGCACGATGCCGACTACTGTCCAAGTGAGTAATACTTCAAGCGGTCTGTGCTTGGAGCCTTTCCTGGGAGTTCAGTAGTGGTGTACGATGGACCACTGCAGGTTCACTGTAACCCTTGGACGTTCAAAGTGACGATGCAACACTGATATTGTATCGGAATTGAATACAACAGGCACGATGCCGACTTCTGTCCAAGTGAGTATTTCTTCAAGCGGTCTGTGTTTGGAACCGATCCTATGAGTTCAGTAATAGTTTCCGATGAACCACTGCAGGTTCACTGTAACCCTTTGACGTTCACAGTGACGATGCAACACTGATATTGTATCGGAATTGAATACAACAGGCATGGTACCGACTTCTGTCCCCGTGAATAATGCTTCAAGCGGTCTGTGTTTGGAACCGATTCTATGAGTTCAGTAATAGTTTCCGATGAACCACTGCACGTTCACTGTAACCCTTGGACGTTCACAGTGACGATGCAACACTGATATTGTATCGGAATTGAATACAACAGGCACGATGCCGACTTCTGTCCCAGTGAGTAATACTTCAAGCGGTCTGTAATAGGAACCGATCCTGTGAGTTCAGTAATAGTTTCCAATGAACCACTGCAGGTTCACTGTAACCCTTGGACTTTCACATTGACGATGCAACACTGATATTGTATAGGAATTGAATACAACAGGCACGATGCCGTCTTCTGTACAAATGAGTAATATTTCAAGCGGTCTGTGTTTGGAACCGATGCTATGAGTTCAGTAATAGTTTCCAATGAACCACTGCAGGTTCACTGTAACCCTTGGACGTTCACAGTGACGATGCAACACTGATATTGTATCGGAATTGAATACAACAGGCACGGTGCCGACTTCTGTCCCCGTGAGTAATACTTCAAGTGGTCCATAAAAGGAACCGATCCTGTGAGTTCAGTAATAGTTTCAGATGAACTACTGCAGGTTCACTGTAACCCTTGGACGTTCACAGTGACGATGCAAAACTAATATGGTATCGGAATTGAATACAACAGGCACGATGCCGACGTCTGTCCAAGTGAGTAATACTGCAAGCGGTCTGTGTTTGGAACCGATCCTATGAGTTCAATAATAGTTTCCGATGAACCACTCCAGGTTCACTGTAACCCTTGGACGTTCACAATGACGATGCAACACTGATATTGTATCGCAATTGAATAAAACAGGCACGATGCCGACTTCTGTCCAAGTGAGTATTACTTCAAACGGTCTGTGTTTGGAACCGATCCTATGAGTTCAGTAATAGTTTCCGATGAACCACTGCAGGTTCACTGTAACCCTTGGACGTTGACAGTGACGATGCAACACTAATATTGTATCGGAATTGAATACAACAGGCACGATGCCGACTTCTGTCCAAGTGAGTAATACTTCAAGCGGTCTGTGTTTGGAACCGATCCTATGAGTTCAATAATAGTTTCCGATGAACCACTGCAGGTTCACTGTAACCCTTGGACGTTCACGGTGACGATGCAACACTGATATTGTATCGCAATTGAATACAACAGGCACGATGCCGACTTCTGTCCAAGTGAGTAATACTTCAAGCGGTCTGTGTTTGGAACCGATCCTATGAGTTCAGTAATAGTTTCCGATGAACCACTGCAGGTTCATTGAAACCCTTGGACATTGACAGTGACGATGCAACACTGATATTGTATCGGAATTGAATACAACAGGCACGATGCCGACTACTGTCCAAGTGAGTAATACTTCAAGCGGTCTGTGCTTGGAGCCTTTCCTGGGAGTTCAGTAGTGGTGTACGATGGACCACTGCAGGTTCACTGTAACCCTTGGACGTTCAAAGTGACGATGCAACACTGATATTGTATCGGAATTGAATACAAGAGGCACGATGCTGACTTCTGTCCAATCGAGTAATGCTTCAAGCGGTCTGTGTTTGGAACCGATTCTATGAGTTCAGTAATAGTTTCCGATGAACCACTGCACGTTCACTGTAACCCTTTGGACGTTCACAGTGACGATGCAGCACTGATATTGTATCGGAATTGAATACAACAGGCACGATGCCGACTTCTGTCCAAGTGAGTAATACTTCAAGCGGTGTGTGTTTGGAACCTATCCTATGAGTTCAGTAATAGTTTCCGATGAACCACTGCAGGTTCACTGTAACCCTTGGACGTTCACAGTGACGATGCAACACTGATATTGTATCGGAATTGAATACAACAGGCACGATGCCGACTTCTGTCCCAGTGAGTAATACTTCAAGCGGTCTGTAATAGGAACCGATCCTGTGAGTTCAGTAATAGTTTCCGATGAACCACTGCAGGTTCACTGTAACCCTTGGACTTTCACATTGACGATGCAACACTGATATTGTATAGGAATTGAATACAACAGGCACGATGCCGTCCTCTGTACAAATGAGTAATATTTCAAGCGGTCTGTGTTTGGAACCGATGCTATGAGTTCAGTAATAGTTTCCAATGAACCACTGCAGGTTCACTGTAACCCTTGGACGTTCACAGTGACGATGCAACACTGATATTGTATCGCAATTGAATACAACAGGCACGGTGCCGACTTCTGTCCCCTTGAGTAATACTTCAAGTGGTCCATAAAAGGAACCGATCCTGTGAGTTCAGTAATAGTTTCAGATGAACCACTGCAGGTTCACTGTAACCCTTGGACGTTCACAGTGACGATGCAACACTAATATTGTTTCGGAATTGAATACAACAGGCACGAAGCCGACTTCTTTCCAAGTGAGTAATACTTCAAGCGGTCTGTGTTTGGAACCGATACTATGAGTTCAATAATAGTTTCCGATGAACCACTGCAGGTTCACTGTAACCCTTGGCCGTTCACAGTGACGATGCAACACTGATATTGTATCGGAATTGAATACAACAGGCACGATGCCGACTTCTGTCCCAGTGAGTAATACTTCAAGCGGTCTGTAAAAGGAACCGATCCTGTGAGTTCAGTAATAGTTTCCGATGAACCACTGCAGGTTCTCTGTAACCCTTGGACTTTCACATTGACGATGCAACACTGATATTGTATAGGAATTGAATACAACAGGCACGATGCCGACTTCTGTACAAATGATTAATATTTCAAGCGGTCTGTGTTTGGAACCGATGCTATGAGTTCAGTAATAGTTTCCGATGAACCACTGCAGGTTCACTGTAACCCTTGGACGTTCACAGTGACGATGCAACACTGATATTGTATCGGAATTGAATACAACAGGCACGATGCCGACTTCTGTCCAAGTGAGTAATACTTCAAGCGGTCTGTGTTTGGAACCGATCCTATGAGATCAGTAATGGTTTCCGATGAACCACTGCAGGTTCACTATAACCCTTGGACGTTCACAGTGACGACGCAACACTGATGTTGTATCGGAATTGAATACAACAGGCACGATGCCGACTTCTGTCCAAGTGAGTATTACTTCAAGCGGTCTGTGTTTGGAACCGATCCTATGAGTTCAGTAATAGTTCCGATGAACCACTGCAGGTTCACTGTAACCCTTGGACGTTCACAGTGACGATGCAACACTGATATTGTATCGGAATTGAATACAACAGGCACGGTGCCGACTTCTGTCCCCGTGAGTAATACTTCAAGTGGTCCATAAAAGGAACCGATCCTGTGAGTTCAGTAATAGTTTCAGATGAACCACTGCAGGTTCACTGTAACCCATGGACGTTCACAGTGACGATGCAACACTGATATTTTATCGGAATTGTATACAACAGGCACGATGCCGACTTCTGCCCAAGTGAGTAATACTTCAAGCGGTCTGTGTTAGGAACCGATCCTATGAGTTCAGTAATACTTTCCGATGAACCACTGCAGGTACACTGTAACCCTTGGACGTTCACAGTGACGATGCAACACTGATATTGTATGGGAATTGAATACAACAGGCACGATGCCGACTTCTGTCCAAGTGAGTTATACTTCAAGCGGTCTGTGTTTGGAACCGATCCTATGAGTTCAGTAATAGTTTCCGATGAACCACTGCAGGTTCATTGAAACCCTTGAACATTCATAGTGACGATGCAACACTGATATTGTATCGGCATTGAATACAACAGACACGGTGCCTACTTCGGTCAAAGTGAGAAATACTTCAAGCGGACTGTGTTTGGAACCGATCCCATGAGTACATTAATAGTTTCCGATGAACCACTGCAGGTTCATTGTAACTCTTGGACGTTCACAGTGACGATACAACACTGATATTGTATCGGAATGGAATACAACAGGCACGATGCCGACTTCTGTCCAAGTGAGTAATACTTCAAGCGGTCTGTGTTTGGAACCGATCCTATGAGTCCATTAATAGTTTCCGACGAACCACTGCAGGTTCACTGTAACCCTTGGACGTTCACAGTGACGATGCAACACTGATATTGTATCGGAATTGAATACAAGAGGCACGATGCTGACTTCTGTCCAAGTGAGTAATGCTTCAAGCGGTCTGTGTTTGGAACCGATCCTATGAGTTCAATAATAGTTTCCCATGAACCACTGCACGTTCACTGTAACCCTTGGACGTTCACGGTGACGATGCAACACTGATATTGTATCGGAATTGAATACAACAGGCACGATGCCGACTTCTGTCCAAGTGAGTAATACTTCAAGCGGTGTGTGTTTGGAACCTATCCTATGAGTTCAGTAATAGTTTCCGATGAACCACTGCAGGTTCACTGTAACCCTTGGACGTTCACAGTGACGATGCAACACTGATATTGTATCGGAATTGAATACAACAGGCACGATGCCGACTTCTGTCCCAGTGAGTAATACTTCAAGCGGTCTGTAATTGGAACCGATCCTGTGAGTTCAGTAATAGTTTCCGATGAACCACTGCAGGTTCACTGTAACCCTTGGACTTTCACATTGACGATGCAACACTGATATTGTATAGGAATTGAATACAACAGGCACGATGCCGTCCTCTGTACAAATGAGTAATATTTCAAGCGGTCTGTGTTTGGAACCGATGCTATGAGTTCAGTAATAGTTTCCAATGAACCACTGCAGGTTCACTGTAACCCTTGGACGTTCACAGTGACGATGCAACACTGATATTGTATCGGAATTGAATACAACAGGCACGGTGCCGACTTCTGTCCCCTTGAGTAATACTTCAAGTGGTCCATAAAAGGAACCGATCCTGTGAGTTCAGTAATAGTTTCAGATGAACCACTGCAGGTTCACTGTAACCCTTGGACGTTCACAGTGACGATGCAACACTAATATTGTTTCGGAATTGAATACAACAGGCACGATGCCGACATCTGTCCAAGTGAGTAATACTTCAAGCGGTCTGTGTTTGGAACCGATACTATGAGTTCAATAATAGTTTCCGATGAACCACTGCAGGTTCACTGTAACCCTTGGACGTTCACAGTGACGATGCAACACTGATATTGTATCGCAATTGAATACAACAGGCACGATGCCGACTTCTGTCCAAGTGAGTATTACTTCAAACGGTCTGTGTTTGAAACCGATGCTATGAGTTCAGTAATAGTTTCCGATGAACCACTGCAGGTTCACTGTAACCCTTGGACGTTGACAGTGACGATGCAACACTAATATTGTATCGGAATTGAATACAACAGGCACGATGCCGACTTCTGTCCAAGTGAGTAATACTTCAAGCGGTCTGTGTTTGGAACCGATCCTATGAGTTCAATAATAGTTTCCCATGAACCACTGCAGGTTCACTGTAACCCTTGGACGTTCACGGTGACGATGCAACACTGATATTGTATCGCAATTGAATACAACAGGCACGATGCCGACTTCTGTCCAAGTGAGTAATACTTCAAGCGGTCTGTGTTTGGAACCGATCCTATGAGTTCAGTAATAGTTTCCGATGAACCACTGCAGGTTCATTGATACCCTTGGACATTGACAGCGACGATGCAACACTGATATAGTATCGGCATTCAATACTACAGGCACGGTGCCTACTTCGGTCCAAGTGAGTAATACTTAAAGCGGACTGTGTTTGGAACCGATCCCATGAGTTCAGTAACAGTTTCCGATGAACCACTGCAGGTTCATTGTAACCCTTGGACGTTCACAGTGACGATACATCACTGATATTGTATCAGAATTGAATACAACAGGCACGATGCCGACTTCTGTCCAAGGGAGTAATACTTCAAGCGGTCTGTGTTTGGAACCGATCCTATGAGTCCAGTAATAGTTTCCGATGAACCACTGCAGGTTCACTGTAACTCTTGGACGTTCACAGTGACGATGCAACACTGATATTGTATCGGAATTGAATACAACAGGCACGATGCCGGCTTCTGTCCAAGTGAGTAATACTTCAATCGGTCTGTGTTTGGAACCGATCCTATGAGTTCTGTAATAGGTTCAGATGAACCACTGGAGGTTCACTGTAACCCTTGGACGTTCACAGTGACGATGCAACACTGATATTGTATCGGAATTGAATACAACAGGCATGATGCCGACTTCTGTCCAAGTGAGTAATACGTCAAGTGGTCTGTGTTAGGAACCGATCCTGTGAGTTCAGTAATAGTTTCCGATGAACCACTGCAGGTTCACTGTAACCCTTGGACGTTCACAGTGACGATGCAACACTGATATTGTATCGCAATTGAATACAACAGGCACGATGCCGACTTCTGTCCAAGTGAGTATTACGTCAAACGGTCTGTGTTTGAAACCGATGCTATGAGTTCAGTAATAGTTTCCGATGAACCACTGCAGGTTCACTGTAACCCTTGGACGTTGACAGTGACGATGCAACACTAATATTGTATCGGAATTGAATACAACAGGCACGATGCCGACTTCTGTCCAAGTGAGTAATACTTCAAGCGGTCTGTGTTTGGAACCGATCCTATGAGTTTAATAATAGTTTCCCATGAACCACTGCAGGTTCACTGTAACCCTTGGACGTTCACGGTGACGATGCAACACTGATATTGTATCGCAATTGAATACAACAGGCACAATGCCGACTTCTGTCCAAGTGAGTAATACTTCAAGCGGTCTGTGTTTGGAACCGATCCTATGAGTTCAGTAATAGTTTCCGATGAACCACTGCTGGTTCATTGATACCCTTGGACATTGACAGTGACGATGCAACACTGATATAGTTTCGGCATTGAATACAACAGGCACGGTGCCTACTTCGGTCCAAGTGAGTAATACTTAAAGCGGACTGTGTTTGGAACCGATCCCATGAGTTCAGTAACAGTTTCCGATGAACCACTGCAGGTTCATTGTAACCCTTGGACGTTCACAGTGACGATACATCACTGATATTGTATCAGAATTGAATACAACAGGCACGATGCCGACTTCTGTCCAAGGGAGTAATACTTCAAGCGGTCTGTGTTTGGAACCGAACCTATGAGTCCAGTAATAGTTTCCGATGAACCACTGCAGGTTCACTGTAACCCTTGGACGTTCACAGTGACGATGCAACACTGATATTGTATCGGAATTGAATACAACAGGCACGATGCCGGCTTCTGTCCAAGTGAGTAATACTTCAATCGGTCTGTGTTTGGAACCGATCCTATGAGTTCAGTAATAGGTTCCGATGAACCACTGGAGGTTCACTGTAACCCTTGGACGTTCACAGTGACGATGCAACACTGATATTGTATCGGAATTGAATACAACAGGCATGATGCCGACTTCTGTCCAAGTGAGTAATACGTCAAGTGGTCTGTGTTAGGAACCGATCCTGTGAGTTCAGAAATAGTTTCCGATGAACCACTGCAGGTTCACTGTAACCCTTGGACGTTCACAGTGACGATGCAACACTGATATTGTATCGGAATTGAATACAAGAGGCACGATGCTGACTTCTGTCCAAGTGAGTAATGCTTCAAGCGGTCTGTGTTTGGAACCGATTCTATGAGTTCAGTAATAGTTTCAGATGAACCACTGCTGGTTCACTGTAACCCTTGGACGTTCACAGTGACGATGCAACACTGATATTGTATCGGAATTGAATACAAGAGGCACGATGCTGACTTCTGTCCAAGTGAGTAATGCTTCAAGCGGTCTGTGTTTGGAACCGATTCTATGAGTTCAGTAATAGTTTCTGATGAACCACTGCACGTTCACTGTAACCCTTGGACGTTCACAGTGGCGATGCAACACTGATATTGTATCGGAATTGAATACAACAGGCACGATGCCGACTTCTGTCCCAGTGAGTAATACTTCAAGCGGTCTGTAATAGGAACCGATCCTGTGAGTTCAGTAATAGTTTCCGATGAACCACTGCAGGTTCACTGTAACCCTTGGACTTTCACATTGACGATGCAACACTGATATTGTATAGGAATTGAATACAACAGGCACGATGCCGTCTTCTGTACAAATGAGTAATATTTCAAGCGGTCTGTGTTTGGAACCGATGCTATGAGTTCAGTAATAGTTTCCAATGAACCACTGCAGGTTCACTGTAAATCTTGGACGTTCACAGTGACGATGCAACACTGATATTGTATCGGAATTGAATACAACAGGCACGGTGCCGACTTCTGTCCCCGTGAGTAATACTTCAAGTGGTCCATAAAAGGAACCGATCCTGAGAGTTCAGTAATAGTTTCCGATGAACCACTGCAGGTTCACTGTAACCATTGGACGTTCACAGTGACGATGCAACGCTGATATTGTATCGCAATTGAATACAACAGGCACTATGCCGACTTCTGTCCAAGTGAGTATTACTTCAAGCGGTCTGTGTTTGGAACCGATCCTATGAGTTCAGTAATAGTTTCCGATGAACCACTGCAGGTTCACTGTAACCCTTGGACGTTGACAGTGACGATGCAACACTGATATTGTATCGGAATTAAATACAACAAGCACGGTGCCGACTTCTGTCCCCGTGAGTAATACTTCAAGCGGTCCATAAAAGGAACCGATCCTGTGAGTTCAGTAATAGTTTCCGATGAACCACTGCAGGTTCACTGTAACCCTTGGACGTTCACAGTGACGATGCAACACTGATATTGTATCGCAATTGAATACAACAGGCACGATGCCGACTTCTGTCCAAGTGAGTAATACTTCAAGCGATCTGTGTTTGGAACCGATCCTATGAGTTCAGTAATAGTTTCCGATGAACCACTGCAGGTTCATTGGAACCCTTGGATATTGACAGTGACGATGCAACACTGATATATTATCGGCATTGAATACAACGGGCACAGTGCCTACTTCGGTCCAAGTGAGTAATACTTAAAGCGGACTGTGTTTGGAACCGATCCCATAAGTTCAGTTACAGTTTCCGATGAACCACTGCAGGTTCATTGTAACCCGTGGACGTTCACAGTGACGATACAACACTGATATTGTATCAGAATTGAATACAACAGGCCCGATGCCGACTTCTGTCCAAGGGAGTAATACTTCAAGCGGTCTGTGTTTTGAACCGATGCTATGAGTCCAGTAATAGTTTCCGATGAACCACTGCACGTTCACTGTAACCCTTGGACGTTCACAGTGACGATGCAACACTGATATTGTATCGGAATTGAATACAACAGGCACGATGCCGACTTCTGTCCCAGTGAGTAATACTTCAAGCGGTCTGTAATAGGAACCGATCCTGTGAGTTCAGTAATAGTTTCCGATGAACCACTGCAGGTTCACTGTAACCCTTGGACGTTCACAGTGACAATACAACACTGATATTGTATCGGAATTGAATACAACAGGCACGATGCCGACTTCTGTCCCAGTGAGTAATACTTCAAGCGGTCTGTAATAGGAACCGATCCTGTGAGTTCAGTAATAGTTTCCGATGAACCACTGCAGGTTCACTGTAACCCTTGGACGTTCACAGTGACAATACAACACTGATATTGTATCGGAATTGAATACAACAGGCACGATGCCGACTTCTGTCCAAGGGAGTAATACTTCAAGCGGTCTGTGTTTGGAACCGATCCTATGAGTCCAGTAATAGTTTCCGATGAACCACTGCTGGTTCACTGTAACCCTTGGACGGTCACAGTGACGATGCAACACTGACATTGTATTGGAATTGAATACAACAGGCACGATGCCGACTTCTGTCCAAGTGAGTGATACTTCAATGGTCCATAAAAGGAACCGATCCTGTGAGTTCAGTAATAGTTTCAGATGAACCACTGCTGGTTCACTGTAACCCTTGGACGGTCACAGTGACAATACAACACTGATATTGTATCGGAATTGAATACAACAGTCACGATGCCGACTTCTGTCCAAGGGAGTAATACTTCAGCGGTCTGTGTTTGGAACCGATCCTATGAGTTCAGTAATAGTTTCCGATGGACCACTGCAGGTTCATTGAAACCCTTGAACATTCATAGTGACGATGCAACACTGATATTGTATCGGCATTGAATACAACAGGCACGGTGCCTACTTCGGTCAAAGTGAGTAATACTTCAAGCGGACTGTGTTTGGAACCGATCCCATGAGTTCATTAATAGTTTCCGATGAACCACTGCAGGTTCATTGTAACCCTTGGACGTTCACAGTGACGATGCAACACTGATATTGTATCGGAATAGAATACAACAGGCACGATGCCGACTTCTGTCCAAGTGAGTAATACTTCAAGCGCTCTGTGTTTGGAACCGATCCTATGAGTCCAGTAATAATTTCCGATGAACCACTGCAGGTTCACTGTAACCCTTGGACGTTCACAGTGACGATGCAACACTGATATTGTATCGGAATTGAATACAAGAGGCACGATGCTGACTTCTGTCCAAGTGAGTAATGCTTCAAGCGGTCTGTGTTTGGAACCGATTCTATGAGTTCAGTAATAGTTTCCGATTAACCACTGCACGTTCACTGTAACCCTTGGACGTTCACAGTGACGATGCAACACTGATATTGTATTGGAATTGAATACAACTGGCACGATGCCGACTTCTGTCCAAGGGCGTAATACTTGAAGCGGTCTGTGTTTGGAACCGATCCTATGAGTCCAGTAATAGTTTCCGATGAACCACAGCAGGTTCACTGTAACCCCTGGACGTTCACAGTGACGATGCAACACTGATATTGTATCGGAATTGAATACAACAGGCACGATGCCGGCTTCTGTCCAAGTGAGTAATACTTCAATCGGTCTGTGTTTGGAACCGATCCTATGAGTTCAGTACTATGTTCCGATGAACCACTGGAGGTTCACTGTAACCCTTGGACGTTCACAGTGACGATGCAACACTGATATTGTATGGGAATTGAATACAACAGGCATGATGCCGACTTCTGTCCAAGTAAGTAATACGTCAAGTGGTCTGTGTTAGGAACCGATCCTGTGAGTTCAGTAATAGTTTCCGATGAACCACTGCAGGTTCACTGTAACCCTTGGACGTTCACAGTGACGATGCAACACTGATATTGTATCGGAATTGAATACAAGAGGCACGATGCTGACTTCTGTCCAAGTGAGTAATGCTTCATGCGGTCTGTGTTTATAACCGATTCTATGATTTCAGTAATAGTTTCAGATGAACCACTGCTGGTTCACTGTAACCCTTGGACGTTCACAGTGACGATGTAACACTAATATTTTATCGGAATTGAATACATGAGGCACGATGCTGACTTCTGTCCAAGTGAGTAATGCTTCAAGCGTTCTGTGTTTGGAACCGATCCTATGAGTTCAGTAATTGTTTACGATGAACCACTGCAGGTTCACTGTAACCCTTGCACGTTCACAGTGACGATGCAACACTGATATTGTATCGGAATTGAATACAACAGGCCCGATGCCGACTTCTGTCCAAGTGAGTAATACTTCAAGCGGTCTGTGTTTGGAGCCGTTCCTATGAGTTCAGTAATAGTTTCCAATGAACCACTGCAGGTTCTCTGTAACCTTTGGACGTTCACAGTGACAATGCAACACTGATATTGTATCGGAATTGAGTACAACAGGCACGATGCCGGCTTCTGTCCAAGTGAGCAATACTTCAATCGGTCTGTGTTTGGAACCGATCCTATGAGTTCAGTAATAGGTTCCGATGAACCACTGGAGGTTCACTGTAACCCTTGGACGTTCACAGTGACGATGCAACACTGATATTGTATCGGAATTGAATACAACAGGCATGATGCCCACTTCTGTCCAAGTGAGTAATACGTCAAGCGGTCTGTGTTAGGAACCGATCCTGTGAGTTCAGTAATAGTTTTCGATGAACCACTGCAGGTTCACTGTAACCCTTGGACGTTCACAGTGACGATGCAACACTGATATCGTATCGGAATTGAATACGAGAGGCACGATGCTGACTTCTGTCCAAGTGAGTAATGCTTCAAGCGGTCTGTGTTTGGAACCGATTCTATGAGTTCAGTAATAGTTTCAGATGAACCACTGCTGGTTCACTGTAACCCTTGGACGTTCACAGTGACGATGCAACACTGATATTGTATTGGAATTGAATACAACAGGCACGATGCCGACTTCTGTCCAAGTGAGTAATACTTCAATTGGTCCATAAAAGGAACCGATCCTGTGAGTTCAGTAATAGTTTCAGATGAACCACTGCTGGTTCTCTGTAAACCTTGGACGTTCACAGTGACGATGCAACACTGATATTGTATCGGAATTGAATACAACAGGCACGATGCCGACTTCTGCCCAAGTGAGTAATACTTCAAGCGGTCTGTTTTAGGAACCGATCCTATGAGTTCAGTAATACTTTCCGATGAACCACTGCAGGTACACTGTAACCCTTGGACGTTCACAGTGACGATGCAACACTAATATTGTATTGGAATTGAATACAACTGGCACGATGCCGACTTCTGTCCAAGTGAGTAATACTTCAAGCGGTCTGTGTTTGGAACCGATCCTATGAGTTCAGTAATAGTTTCCGATGAACCACTGCAGGTTCATTGAAACCCTTGAACATTCATAGTGACGATGCAACACTGATATTGTATCGGCATTGAATACAACAGGCACGGTGCCTACTTCGGTCAAAGTGAGTAATACTTCAAGCGGACTGTGTTTGGAACCGATCCCATGAGTTCATTAATAGTTTCCGATGAACCACTGCAGGTTCATTGTAACCCTTGGACGTTCACAGTGACGATACAACACTGATATTGTATCGGAATGGAATACAACAGGCACGATGCCGACTTGTGTCCAAGTGAGTAATACTTCAAGCGGTCTGTGTTTGGAACCGATCCTATGAGTCCAGTAATAGTTTCCGATGAACCACTGCAGGTTCACTGTAACCCTTGGACGTTCACAGTGACGATGCAACACTGATATTGTATCGGAATTGAATACAAGAGGCACGATGCTGACTTCTGTCCAAGTGAGTAATGCTTCAAGCGGTCTGTGTTTGGAACCGATCCCATGAGTTCAGTAATAGTTTCCGATGAACCACTGCACGTTCACTGTAACCCTTGGACGTTCACAGTGACGATGCAACACTGATATTGTATCGGAATTGAATACAACAGGCACGATGCCGACGTCTGTCCAAGTGAGTAATACTTCAAGCGGTCTGTGTTTGGAACCGATCCTATGAGTTCAGTAATAGTTTCCGATGAACCACTGCAGGTTCACTGTAACCCTTGGACGTTCACAGTGACGATGCAACATTGATATTGTATCGGAATTGAATAAAACAGGCACGATGCTGACTTCTGTCCCATTGAGTAATACTTCAAGCGGTCTGTAATAGGAACCGATTCTGTGAGGTCAGTAATAGTTTCCGATGAACCACTGCAGGTTCACTGTAACCCTTGGACTTTCACATTGACGATGCAACACTGATATTGTATAGGAATTGAATACAACAGGCACGAAGCCGTCTTCTGTGCAAATGAGTAATATTTCAAGCGGTCTGTGTTTGGAACCGATGCTATGAGTTCAGTAATAGTTTCCAATGAACCACTGCAGGTTCACTGTAACCCTTGGACGTTCACAGTGACGATGCAACACTGATATTGTATCGGAATTTAATACAATAGGCACGGTGCCGACTTCTGCCCCGTGAGTATTACTTCAAGTGGTCCATAAAAGGAACCGATCCTGTGAGTTCAGTAATAGTTTCCAATGAACCACTGCAGGTTCACTGTAACCCTTGGACGTTCACAGTGACGATGCAACACTAATATTTTATCGGAATTGAATACAACAGGCACAATGCCGACTTCTGTCCAAGTGAGTAATACTTCAAGCGGTCTGTGTTTGGAACCGAACCTATGAGTTCAATAATAGTTTCCGATGAACCACTGCAGGTTCACTGTAACCCTTGGACGTTCACAGTGACGATGCAACACTGATAATGTATCGCAATTGAATACAACATGCACGATGCCGACTTCTGTCCAAGTGAGTAATACTTCAATCGGTCTGTGTTTGGAACCGATCCTATGGGTTCAGTACTATGTTCCGATGAACCACTGGAGGTTCACTGTAACCCTTGGACGTTCACAGTGACGATGCAACACTGATATTGTATGGGAATTGAATACAACAGGCATGATGCCGACTTCTGTCCAAGTAAGTAATACGTCAAGTGGTCTGTGTTAGGAACCGATCCTGTGAGTTCAGTAATAGTTTCCGATGAACCACTGCAGGTTCACTGTAACCCTTGGACGTTCACAGTGACGATGCAACACTGATATTGTATCGAAATTGAAACAAGAGGCACGATGCTGACTTCTGTCCAAGTGAGTAATGCTTCATGCGGTCTGTGTTTATAACCGATTCTATGATTTCAGTAATAGTTTCAGATGAACCACTGCTGGTTCACTGTAACCCTTGGACGTTCACAGTGACGATGCAACACTGATATTGTATCGGAATTGAATACAAGAGGCACGATGCTGACTTCTGTCCAAGTGAGTAATGCTTCAAGCGGTCTGTGTTTGGAACCGATTCTATGAGTTCAGTAATAGTTTCCGATGAACCACTGCACATACACTGTAACCCTTGGACGTTCACAGTGACGATGCAACACTGATATTGTATCGGAATTGAATACAATAGGCACGATGCCGACTTCTGTCCAAGTGAGTAATACTTCAAGCGGTCTGTGTTTGGAACCGATCCTATGAGTTCAGTAATAGTTTCCGATGAACCACTGCAGGTTCACTGAAACCCTTGGACGTTCACAGCGACGATGCAACACTGATATTGTATCGGAATTAAATACAACAGACACGGTGCCGACTTCTGTCCCCGTGAGTAATACTTCAAGCGGTCCATAAAAGGAACCGATCCTGTGAGTTCAGTAATAGTTTCCGATGAACCACTGCAGGTTCACTGTAACCCTTGGACGTTCACAGTGACGATGCAACACTGATAATGTATCGCAATTGAATACAACAGGCACGATGCCGACTTCTGTCCAAGTGAGTAATACTTCAAGCGATCTGTGTTTGGAACCGATCCTATGAGTTCAGTAATAGTTTCCGATGAACCACTGCAGGTTCATTGAAACCCTTCGACATTGACAGTGACGATGCAACACTGATATAGTATCGGCATTGAATACAACAGGCACGGTGCCTACTTCGGTCCAAGTGAGTAATACTTAAAGCGGACTGTGTTTGGAACCGTTCCTATGAGTTCAGTAATAGTTTCCAATGAACCACTGCAGGTTCACTGTAACCTTTGGACGTTCACAGTGACAATACAACACTGATATTGTATCGGAATTGAAAACAACAGGCACGATGCCGACTTCTGTCCAAGGGAGTAATACTTCAAGCGGTCTGTGTTTGGAACCGATCCTATGAGTCCAGTAATAGTTTCCGATGAACCACTGCAGGTTCACTGTAACCCTTGGACGTTCACAGTGACGATGCAACACTGATATTTTATCGGAATTGAATACATGAGGCACGATGCTGACTTCTGTCCAAGTGAGTAATGCTTCAAGCGTTCTGTGTTTGGAACCGATCCTATGAGTTCAGTAATTGTTTACGATGAACCACTGCAGGTTCACTGTAACCCTTGCACGTTCACAGTGACGATGCAACACTGATATTGTATCGGAATTGAATACAACAGGCCCGATGCCGACTTCTGTCCAAGTGAGTAATACTTCAAGCGGTCTGTGTTTGGAGCCGTTCCTATGAGTTCAGTAATAGTTTCCAATGAACCACTGCAGGTTCACTGTAACCTTCGGACGTTCACAGTGACAATGCAACACTGATATTGTATCGGAATTGAATACAACAGGCACGATGCCGGCTTCTGTCCAAGTGAGTAATACTTCAATCGGTCTGTGTTTGGAACCGATCCTATGAGTTCAGTAATAGGTTCCGATGAACCACTGGAGGTTCACTGTAACCCTTGGACGTTCACAGTGACGATGCAACACTGATATTGTATCGGAATTGAATACAACAGGCATGATGCCCACTTCTGTCCAAGTGAGTAATACGTCAAGCGGTCTGTGTTAGGAACCGATCCTGTGAGTTCAGTAATAGATTTCGATGAACCACTGCAGGTTCACTGTAACCCTTGGACGTTCACAGTGACGATGCAACACTGATATTGTATCGGAATTGAATACAAGAGGCACGATGCTGACTTCTGTCCAAGTGAGTAATGCTTCAAGCGGTCTGTGTTTGGAACCGATTCTATGAGTTCAGTAATAGTTTCAGATGAACCACTGCTGGTTCACTGTAACCCTTGGACGTTCACAGTGACGATGCAACACTGATATTGTATTATTATTGAATACAACAGGCACGATGCCGACTTCTGTCCAAGTGAGTAATACTTCAATTGGTCCATAAAATGAACCGATCCTGTGAGTTCAGTAATAGTTTCAGATGAACCACTGCTGGTTCTCTGTAACCCTTGGACGTTCACAGTGACGATGCAACACTGATATTGTATCGGAATTGAATACAACAGGCACGATGCCGACTTCTGCCCAAGTGAGTAATACTTCAAGCGGTCTGTGTTAGGAACCGATCCTATGAGTTCAGTAATACTTTCCGATGAACCACTGCAGGTACACTGTAAACCTTGGACGTTCACAGTGACGATGCAACACTAATATAGTATTGGAATTGAATACAACTGGCACGATGCCGACTTCTGTCCAAGTGAGTAAAACTTCAAGCGGTATGTGTTTGGAACCGATCCTATGAGTTCAGTAATAGTTTCCGATGAACCACTGCAGGTTCATTGAAACCCTTGAACATTCATAGTGACGATGCAACACTGATATTGTATCGGCATTGAATACAACAGGCACGATGCCGACTTCTGTCTAAGTGAGTAATACTTCAAGCGGACTGTGTTTGGAACCGATCCCATGAGTTCATTAATAGTTTCCGATGAACCACTGCAGGTTCATTGTAACCCTTGGACGTTCACAGTGACGATACAACACTGATATTGTATCGGAATGGAATACAACAGGCACGATGCCGACTTGTGTCCAAGTGAGTAATACTTCAAGCGGTCTGTGTTTGGAACCGATCCTATGAGTCCAGTAATAGTTTCCGATGAACCACTGCAGGTTCACTGTAACCCTTGGACGTTCACAGTGACGATGCAACACTGATATTGTATCGGAATTGAATACAAGAGGCACGATGCTGACTTCTGTCCAAGTGAGTAATGCTTCAAGCGGTCTGTGTTTGGAACCGATCCCATGAGTTCAGTAATAGTTTCCGATGAACCACTGCACGTTCACTGTAACCCTTGGACGTTCACAGTGACGATGCAACACTGATATTGTATCGGAATTGAATACAACAGGCACGATGCCGACTTCTGTCTAAGTGAGTAATACTTCAAGCGGTCTGTGTTTGGAACCGATCCTATGAGTTCAGTAATAGTTTCCGATGAACCACTGCAGGTTCACTGTAACCCTTGGACGTTCACAGTGACGATGCAACACTGATATTGTATCGGAATTGAATACAACAGGCACGATGCTGACTTCTGTCCCAGTGAGTAATACTTCAAGCGGTCTGTAATAGGAACCGATTCTGTGAGGTCAGTAATAGTTTCCGATGAACCACTGCAGGTTCACTGTAACCCTTGGACTTTCACATTGACGATGCAACACTGATATTGTATAGGAATTGAATACAACAGGCACGATGCCGTCTTCTGTGCAAATGAATAATATTTCAAGCGGACTGTGTTTGGAACCGATGCTATGAGTTCAGTAATAGTTTCAAATGAACCACTGCAGGTTCACTGTAACCCTTGGACGTTCACAGTGACGATGCAACACTGGTATTGTATCGGAATTGAATACAATAGGCACGGTGCCGACTTCTGTCCCCGTGAGTAATACTTCAAGTGGTCCATAAAAGGAACCGATCCTGTGAGTTCAGTAATAGTTTCCAATGAACCACTGCAGGTTCACTGTAACCCTTGGACGTTCACAGTGACGATGCAACACTAATATTGTATCGGAATTGAATACAACAGGCACAATGCCGACTTCTGTCCAAGTGAGTAATACTTCAAGCGGTCTGTGTTTGGAACCGATCCTATGAGTTCAATAATAGTTTCCGATGAACCACTGCAGGTTCACTGTAACCCCTGGACGTTCACAGTGACGATGCAACACTGATATTGTATCGCAATTGAATACAACAGGCACGATGCCGACTTTTGTCCAAGTGAGTATTACTTCAAGCGGTCTGTGTTTGGAACCGATCCTATGAGTTCAGTAATAGTTTCCGATGAACCACTGCAGGTTCACTGTAACCCTTGGACGTTGACAGTGATGATGCAACACTGATATTGTATCGGAATTAAATACAACAGGCACGGTGCCGACATCTGTCCCCGTGAGTAATACTTCAAGCGGTCCATAAAAGGAACCGATCCTGTGAGTTCAGTAATAGTTTCCGATGAACCACTGCAGGTTCACTGTTACCCTTGGACGTTCACAGTGACGATGCAACACTGATAATGTATCGCAATTGAATACAACAGGCACGATGCCGACTTCTGTCCAAGTGACTAATACTTCAAGCGGTCTGTGTTTGGAACCGATCCTATGAGTTCAGTTATACTTTCCGATGAACCACTGCAGGTTCATTGAAACCCTTGGACATTGACAGTGACGATGCAACACTGATATAGTATCGGCATTGAATACAACAGGCACGGTGCCTACTTCGGTCCAAGTGAGTAATACTTAAAGCGGACTGTGTTTGGAACCGATCCCATGAGTTCAGTAACAGTTTCCGATGAACCACTGCAGGTTAATTGTAACCCTTGCACGTTCACATTGACGATACAACACTGATATTGTACCAGAATTGAATACAACAGGCACGATGCCGACTTCTGTCCAAGGGAATAATACTTCAAGCGGTCTGTGTTTGGAACCGATCCTATGAGTCCAGTAATAGTTTCCGATGAACCACTGCAGGTTCACTGTAAACCTTGGACATCCACAGTGACGATGCAACACTGATATTGTATCGGAATTGAATACAACAGGCACGATGCCGACTTCTGTCCCAGTGAGTAATACTTCAAGCGGTCTGTAATAGGAACCGATCCTGTGAGTTCAGTAATAGTTTCCGATGAACCACTGCAGGTTCACTGTAACCCTTGGACGTTCACAGTGACAATACAACACTGATATTGTATCGGAATTGAATACAACAGGCACGATGCCGACTTCTGTCCAAGGGAGTAATACTTCAAGCGGTCTGTGTTTGGAACCGATCCTATGAGTCCAGTAATAGTTTCCGATGAACCACTGCAGGTTCACTGTAACCCTTGGACGTTCACAGTGACGATGCAACACTGATATTGTATCGGAATTGAATACAAGAGGCACGATGCTGACTTCTGTCCAAGTGAATAATGCTTCAAGCGTTCTGTGTTTGGAACCGATCCTATGAGTTCAGTAATAGTTTCCGATGAACCACTGCAGGTTCATTGAAACCCTTGAACATTCATAGTGACGATGCAACACTGATATTGTATAGGAATTGAATACAACAGGCACGATGCCGTCTTCTGTGCAAATGAGTAATATTTCAAGCGGTCTGTGTTTGGAACCGATGCTATGAGTTCAGTAATAGTTTCAAATTAACCACTGCAGGTTCACTGTAACCCTTGGACGTTCACAGTGACGATGCAACACTGATATTGTATCGGAATTGAATACAATAGGCACGGTGCCGACTTCTGTCCCCGTGAGTAATACTTCAAGTGGTCCATAAAAGGAACCGATCCTGTGAGTTCAGTAATAGTTTCCAATGAACCACTGCAGGTTCACTGTAACCCTTGGACGTTCACAGTGACGATGCAACACTAATATTGTATCGGAATTGAATACAACAGGCACAATGCCGACTTCTGTCCAAGTGAGTAATACTTCAAGCGGTCTGTGTTTGGAACCGATCCTATGAGTTCAATGATAGTTTCCGATGAACCACTGCAGGTTCACTGTAACCCCTGGACGTTCACAGTGACGATGCAACACTGATATTGTATCGCAATTGAATACAACAGGCACGATGCCGACTTTTGTCCAAGTGAGTATTACTTCAAGCGGTCTGTGTTTGGAACCGATCCTATGAGTTCAGTAATAGTTTCCGATGAACCACTGCAGGTTCACTGTAACCCTTGGACGTTGACAGTGATGATGCAACACTGATATTGTATCGGAATTAAATACAACAGGCACGGTGCCGACTTCTGTCCCCGTGAGTAATACTTCAAGCGGTCCATAAAAGGAACCGATCCTGTGAGTTCAGTAATAGTTTCCGATGAACCACTGCAGGTTCACTGTAACCCTTGGACGTTCACAGTGACGATGCAACACTGATAATGTATCGCAATTGAATACAACAGGCACGATGCCGACTTCTGTCCAAGTGAGTAATACTTCAAGCGGTCTGTGTTTGGAACCGATCCTATGAGTTCAGTAATACTTTCCGATGAACCACTGCAGGTTCATTGAAACCCTTGGACATTGACAGTGACGATGCAACACTGATATAGTATCGGCATTGAATACAACAGGCACGGTGCCTACTTCGGTCCAAGTGAGTAATACTTAAAGCGGACTGTGTTTGGAACCGATCCCATGAGTTCAGTAACAGTTTCCGATGAACCACTGCAGGTTCATTGTAACACTTGCACGTTCACAGTGACGATACAACACTGATATTGTACCAGAATTGAATACAACAGGCACGATGCCGACTTCTGTCCAAGGGAGTAATACTTCAAGCGGTCTGTGTTTGGAACCGATCCTATGAGTCCAGTAATAGTTTCCGATGAACCACTGCAGGTTCACTGTAACCCTTGGACATTCACAGTGACGATGCAACACTGATATTGTATCGGAATTGAATACAACAGGCACGATGCCGACTTCTGTCCCAGTGAGTAATACTTCAAGCGGTCTGTAATAGGAACCGATCCTGTGAGTTCAGTAATAGTTTCCGATGAACCACTGCAGGTTCACTGTAACTCTTGGACGTTCACAGTGACAATACAACACTGATATTGTATCGGAATTGAATACAACAGGCACGATGCCGACTTCTGTCCAAGGGAGTAATACTTCAAGCGGTCTGTGTTTGGAACCGATCCTATGAGTCCAGTAATAGTTTCCGATGAACCACTGCAGGTTCACTGTAACCCTTGGACGTTCACAGTGACGATGCAACACTGATATTGTATCGGAATTGAATACAAGAGGCACGATGCTGACTTCTGTCCAAGTGAGTAATGCTTCAAGCGTTCTGTGTTTGGAACCGATCCTATGAGTTCAGTAATTGTTTCCGATGAACCACTGCAGGTTCACTGTAACCCTTGCACGTTCACAGTGACGATGCAACACTGATATTGTATCGGAATTGAATACAACAGGCCCGATGCCGACTTCTGTCCAAGTGAGTAATACTTCAAGCGGTCTGTGTTTGGAGCCGTTCCTATGAGTTCAGTAATAGTTTCCAATGAACCACTGCAGGTTCACTGTAACCCTTGGACGTTCACAGTGACAATGCAACACTGATATTGTATCGGAATTGAATACAACAGGCACGATGCCGGCTTCTGTCCAAGTGAGTAATACTTCAATCGGTCTGTGTTTGGAACCGATCCTATGACTTCAGTAATAGTTTCCGATGAACCACTGGAGGTTCACTGTAACCCTTTTTACGTTCACAGTGACGATGCAACACTGATATTGTTTCGGAATTGAATACAACAGGCATGATGCCGACTTCTGTCCAAGTGACTAATACGTCAAGCGGTCTGTGTTAGGAACCGATCCTGTGAGTTCAGTAATAGTTTCCGATGAACCACTGCAGGTTCACTGTAACCCTTGGACGTTCACATTGACGATGCAACACTGATATTGTATCGGAATTGAATACAACAGTCCTGAAGCCGACTTCTGTCCAAATGAGTAATACTTCAAACGGTCTGTGTTTGGTACAAATCCTATGAGTTCAGTAATAGTTTCCGATGAACCACTGCAGGTTCACTGTAACCCTTGGACGTTCACAGTGACGATGCAAAACTGATATTGTATCGGAATTGAATACAACAGGCACGATGCCTACTTCTGTTCAAGTGAGTAATACTTCAAGCGGTCTGTGTTTGGAACCGATCCTATGAGTTCAGTAATAGTTTCCGATCAACCACTGCAGGTTCACTGTAACCCTTGGACGTTCACAGTGACGATGCCACACTGATATTGTATCGCAATTGAATACAACAGGCACGATGCCGACTTCTGTCCAAGTGAGTAATACTTCAAGCGGTCTGTGTTTGGAACCGATTTCTATGAGTTCAGTAATAGTTTCCGATGAACCACTGAGGGTTCACTGCAACCCATGGACCTTCACATTGACGATGTAAAACTGATATTGTATCGGAATTGAATACAACGGGCACGATGCCGAGTTCTGTCCAAGTTAGTAATACTTCAAGCGGTCCGTGTTTGGAAGCAATCCTATGAGTTCAGTAATAGTTTCTGATGAACCACTGCAGGTTCACTGTAACCCTTGGACGTTCACAGTGACGATGCAACACTGATATTGTATCGGAATTGAATACAACAGGCACGATGCCGGCTTCTGTCCAAGTGAGTAATACTTCAATCGGTCTGTGTTTGGAACCGATCCTATGAGTTCAGTAATAGGTTCCGATGAACCAGTGGAGGTTCACGGGAACCCTAGGACGTTCACAGTGACGATGCAACACTGATCTTGTATCGGAATTGAATACAACAGGCATGATGCCGACTTCTGTCCAAGTGAGTAATACGTCAAGCGGTCTGTGTTAGGAACCGATCCTGTGAGTTCAGTAATAGTTTCCGATGAACCACTGCAGGTTCACTGTAACCCTTGGACGTTCACATTGACGATGCAACACTGATATTGTATCGGAATTGAATACAACAGGCACGATGCCGACTTCTATCCAAGTGAGTAATACCTCAAGCGGTCTATGTTTGGAACCGATCCTATGAGTTCAGTAATAGTTTCAGATGAACCACTGCAGGTACACTGTAACCCTTAAAACGTTCGCAGTGACGATGCAACACTGATATTGTATCGGAATTGAATACAACAGGCACGATGCCGACTTCTGTCCAAGTGAGTAATACTTCAAGCGGTCTGTGTTTGGAACCGATCCTATGAGTTCAGTAATAGTTTCCGATGAACCACTGCAGGTTCACTGTAACCCTTGGACGTTCACAGTGACGATGCAACACTGATATTGTATCGGAATTGAATACAACAGGCACGATGCCGACTTCTGTCCCCTGTGAGTAATACTTCAAGCGGTCTGTAATAGGAACCGATCCTGTGAGTTCAGTAAGAGTTTCCGATGAACCACTGCAGGTTCACTGTAACCCTTGGACTATCACACTGACGATGCAACACTGATATTTTATAGGAATTGAATACAACAGGCACGATGCCGACTTCTGTACAAATGAGTAATATTTCAAGCGGTCTGCGTTTGGAACAGATGCTATGAGTTCAGTAATAGTTTCCAATGAACCACTGCAGGTTCACTGTAACCCTTGGACGTTCACAGTGACGAAGCAACACTGATATTGTATCGGAATTGAATACAACAGGCACAATGCCGACTTCTGTCCATGTGAGTAACACTTCAAGCGGTCTGTGTTTGGAACCGATCCTATGAGTCCAGTAATAGTTTCCGATGAACCACTGCAGGTTCACTGTAACCCTTGGACGTTCACAGTGACGATGCAACACTGATATTGTATTGGAATTGAATACAACAGGCACGATGCCGACTTCTGTTTAAGTGAGTAATACTTAAAGCGGTCTGTGTTTGGAACCGATCCTATGAGTTCAGTAATAGTTTCCGATGAACCACTGCAGGTTCATTGAAACCCTTGAACATTCACAGTGACGATGCAACACTGATATTGTATTGGCATTGAATACAACAGGCACGGTGCCTACTTCGGTCCAAGTGAGTAATACTTCAAGCGGACTGTGTTTGGAACCGATCCCATGAGTTCATTAATAGTTCCCGATGAACCACTGCAGGTTCATTGTAACCCTTGGACGTTCACAGTGACGATACAACACTGATATTGTATCGGAATTGAATACAACAGGCACGATGCCGACTTGTCTCCAAGTGAGTAATACTTCAAGCGGTCTGTGTTTGGAACCGATCCTATGAGTCCAGTAATAGTTTCCGATGAACCACTGCAAGTTCACTGTAACCCTTGGACGTTCACAGTGACGATGCAACACTGATATTGTATCGGAATTGAATACAAGAGGCACGATGTTGACTTCTGTCCAAGTGAGTAATGCTTCAAGCGGTCTGTGTTTGGAACCGATCCTATGAGTTCAGTAATTGTTTCCGATGAACCACTGCAGGTTCACTGTAACCCTTGGACGTTCACAATGACGAAGCAACACTGATATTTTATCGGAATTGAATACAACAGGCACGATGGCGTCTTCTATCCAAGTGAGTAATACTTCAAGCGGTCTGTGTTTGGAACCGATCCTATGAGTTCAGTAATAGTTTCCGATGAACCACTGCAGGTTCACTGTAACCCTTGGACGTTCACAGTGACGATGCAACACTGATATTGTATCGGAATTGAATACAACAGGCACGATGCCGACTTCTGTCCAAGTGAGTAATACTTCAAGCGGTCTGTGTTTGGAACCGATCCTATGAGTTCAGTAATAGTTTCCGATGAACCACTGCAGGTTCACTGTAACCCTTGGACGTTCACAGTGACGATGCAACACTGATATTGTATCGCAATTGAATACAACAGGCACGTTGCCGACTTCTGTCCAAGTGAGTATTACTTCAAGCGGTCTGTGATTGGAACCGATCCTATGAGTTCAGTAATAGTTTCCGATGAACCACTGCAGGTTGACTGTAACCCTTGGACGTTGACAGTGACGATGCAACACTGATATTGTATCGGAATTGAATACAACAGGCACGGTGCCGTCTTCTGTCCCCGTGAGTAATACTTCAAGCGGTCCATAAAAGGTACCGATCCTGTGAGTTCAGTAATAGTTTCCGATGAACCACTGCAGGTTCACTGTAACGCTTGGACGTTCACAGTGACGATGCAGCACTGATATTGTATCGCAATTGAATACAACAGGCACGATGCCGACTTCTGTCCAAGTGAGTATTACTTCAAGTAGTCTGTGTTTGGAACCGATCCCATGAGTTCAGTAACAGTTTCCGATGAACCACTGCAGGTTCATTGTACCCTTGGACGTTCACAATGACGATACAACACTGATATTGTATCGGAATTTAATACAACAGGCACGATGCCGACTTCTGTCCAAGTGAGTAATACGTCGAGCGGTCTGTGTTTGGAACCGATCCTATGAGTGCAGTAATAGCTTCCGATGAACGACTGCTGGTTCACTGTAACCCTTGGACGTTCACAGTGACGATGCAACACTGATATTGTATCAGAATTGAATACAAGAGGCACGATGCTGACTTCTGTCCAAGTGAGTAATGCTTCAAGCGTTCTGTGTTTGGAACCGATCCTATGAGTTCAGTAATAGTTTCCTATGAACCACTGCAGGTTCACTGTAACCCTTGCACGTTCACAGTGACGATGCAACACTGATATTGTATCGGAATTGAATACAACAGTCCTGATGCCGATTTCTGTCCAAATGAGAAATACTTCAAGCGGTCTGTGTTTGGAACCGATCCTATGAGTTCAGTAACAGTTTCCGATGAACCACTGCAGGTTCACTGTAACGCTTGGACGTTCACAGTGACGATGCAACACTGATATTGTATCGGAATTGAATACAACAGGCACGATGCCGACTTCCGTCCAAGTGAGTAATACTTGAAGCGGTCTGTGTTTGGAACCGATCCTATGAGTTCAGTAATAGTTTCCGATGAACCACTGCAGGTTCACTGTAACCCTTGGACGTTCACAGTGACGATACAACACTGAACTTGTATCGGAATTGAATACAACAGCCTTGATGCCGACTTCTGTCCAAGTGAGTAATACGTCGAGCGGTCTGTGTTAGGAACCGATCCTGTGAGTTCAGTAATAGTTTCCGATGAACCACTGCACGTTCACTGTAACCCTTGGACGTTCACAGTGACGATGCAACACTGATATTGTATCGGAATTGAATACAACAGGCACGATGCCGACTTCTGTCCAAGTGAGTAATACTTGAAGCGGTCTGTGTTTGGAACCGATCCTATGAGTTCAGTAATAGTTTCCGATGAACCACTGCAGGTTCGCTGTAACCCTTGGACGTTCACAGTGACGATGCAACACTGATATTGTATCGGAATTGAATACAACAGGCACGATGCCGACTTCTGTCCCAGTGTGTAATACTTCAAGCGGTCTGTAATAGGAACCGATCCTGTGAGTTCAGTAATAGTTTCCGATGAACCACTGCAGGTTCACTGTAACCCTTCGACTATTACATTGTAGATGCAACACTGATATTGTATAGGAATTGAATACAACAGGCACGATGCCGACTACTGTACAAATGAGTAATATTTCAATCGGTCTGTGTTTGGAACCGATGCTATGAGTTCAGTAATAGTTTCCAATGAACCACCCGAGGTTCACTGTAATCCTTGGACGTTCACAGTGACGATGCAACACCGATATTGTTTCGGAATTGAATACAACAGGCACGATGCCGACTTCTGTCCAAGTGAGTAATACTTCAAGCGGTCTGTGTTTGGAACCGACCCTATGAGTTCAGTAATAGTTTCCGATGAACCACTGAAAGTTCACTGTAACCCCTGGACGTTCGCAGTGACGATGCAACACTGATATTATATCGCAATTGAATACAACAGGCACGATGCCGACTTCTGTCCAAGTGAGTATTACTTCAAGCGGTCTGTGTTTGGAACCGATCCTATGAGTTCAGTAATAGTTTCCGATGAACCACTGCAGGTTCACTGTAACCCTTGGACGTTGACAGTGACGATGCAACACTGATATTGTATCGGAATTGAATACAACAGGCACGGTGCCGACTTCTGTCCCCGTGAGTAATTTTTCAAGCGGTCCGTAAAAAGAACCGATCCTGTGAGTTCAGTAATAGTTTCCGATGAACCACTGCAGGTTCACTGTAACCCTTGGACGTTCACAGTAACGATACAAAACTGATATTGTATCGGAATTGAATACAACAGGCACGATGCCTACTTCTGTCCAAGTGAGTAATACTTCAAGCGGTCTGTGTTTGGAACCGATCCTATGAGTTCAGTAATAGTTTCCGATCAACCACTGGAGGTTCACTGTAACCCTTGGACGTTCACAGTGACGATGTTACACTGATATTGTATCGGAATTGAATACAACAGGCACGATGAAGACTTCTGTCCAAGTGAGTAATACTTCAAGCGGTCTGTGCTTGGAACCGATTTCTATGAGTTCAGTGATAGTTTGCGATGAACCACTGCAGGTTCACTGCAACCCTTCGACCTTCACATTGACGATACAAAACTGATATTGTATCGGAATTGAATACAACGGGCACGATGCCGAGTTCTGTCCAAGTGAGTAATACTTCAAGCGGTCCGTGTTTGGAACCAATCCTATGAGTTCAGTAATAGTTTCTGATGAACAACTGCAGGTTCACTGTAACACTTGGACGTTCACAGTGACGATGCAACACTGATATTGTATCGGAATTGAATACAACAGGCACGATGCCGACTTCTGTCCAAGTGAGTAATACTTCAAGCGGTCTGTGTTTGGAACCGATCCTATGAGTTCAGTAATAGTTTCCGATGAACCACTGCAGGTTCACAGTAAACCTTGGACGTTCACAGTGACGATGCAACACTGATATTGTATCGGAATTGAATACAACAGGCACGATGCCTACTTCTGTCCAAGTGAGTAAAACCTCAAGCGGTCTGTGTTTGGAACCGATCCTATGAGTTCAGTAATAGTTTCCGATGAACCACTGCAGGTTCACTGTAACCCATGGACGTTCACTGTGACGATACAACACTGATATTATATCGGAATTGAATACAACAGGCACGATGCCGACTTCTGTCCAAGTGAGTAATACTTCAAGCGGCCTGTGTTTGGAACCGATCCTATGAGTTCAGTAATAGTTTCCGATGAACCACTGCAGGTTCACTGTAACCCTTGGACGTTCACAGTATCGATGCAACACTGATATTGTATCGCAATTGAATACAACAGTCACGATGCCGACTTCTGTCCAAGTGAGTAATACTTCAAGCGGTCTGTGTTTGGAACCAATCCTATGAGTTCAGTAATAGTTTCCGATGAACCACTGCAGGTTCACTGTAACCCTTGGACGTTCACAGTGACGATGCAACACTGATATTGTATCGGAATTGAATACAACTGGCACGATGCCGACTTCTGTCCAATTGAGTAATACTTCAAGCGGTCTGTGTTTGGAACCGATCCTATGAGTTCAGTAATAGTTTCCGATGAACCACTGCAGGTTCATTGTAACCCTTGGACAATCGCAGTGACGATGCAACACTTATATTTTATCGGCATTGAATAGAACAGGCACGATGCTGACTTCTGTCCAAGTGAGTAATACTTCAAGCGGTCTGTGTTTGGAACCGATCCTATGAGTTCAGTAATAGTTTCCGATGAACCACTGCACGTTCACTGTAAACCTTGGACGTTCACAGTGACGATGCAACACTGATATTGTATCGGAATTGAATACAACAGGCACGATGCCGACTTCTGTCCAAGTGAGTAAAACTTCAAGCTGTCTGTGTTTGGAACCGATCCTATGAGTTCAGTAATAGTTTCCAATGAACCACTGCAGGTTCACTGTAACCCTTGGACGTTCACAGTGACGATGCAACACTGATATTGTATCGCAATTGAATACAACAGGCACGATGCCGACTTCTGTCCATGTGAGTAATACTTCAAGCGGACTGTGTTTGGAACCGATCCCATGAGTTCAGTAACAGTTTCCGATGAACCACTGCAGGTTAATTCTAACCCTTGGACGTTCACAGTGACGATACAACACTGATATTGTATCGGAATTGAATACAACAGGCACGATGCCGACTTCTGTCCAAGTGAGTAATACTTCAAGCGGTCTGTGTTTGGAACCGATCCTATGAGTCCAGTAATAGTTTCCGAAGAACCACTGCAGGTTCACTGTAACCCTTGGACGTTCACAGTGACGATGCAAAACTGATATTGTATCGGAATTGAATACAACAGGCACGATGCCTACTTCTGTCCAAGTGAGTAATACTTCAAGTGGTCAGTGTATGGAACCGATCCTATGAGTTCAGTAATAGTTTCCGATCAACCACTGCAGGTTCATTGTAACCCTTGGACAATCGCAGTGACGATGTAACACTGATATTGTATCGGCATTGAATAGAACAGGCACGATGCTGACTTCTGTCCAAGTGAGTAATACTTCAAGCGGTCTGTGTTTGGTACCGATCCTATGAGTTCAGTAATAGTTTTCGATGGACCACTGCAGGTTCACTGTAACCCTTGCACGTTCACAGTGACAGTGCAACACTGATATTGTATCGGAATTGAATACAACAGGCACGATGCCGACTTCTGTCCAAGTGAGTAATACTTCAAGCGGTCCGTGTTTGGAGCCGTTCCTATGAGTTCAGTAATAGTTTCCAATGAACCACTGCAGGTTCACTGTAACCCTTGGACGTTCACAGTGACAATGCAACACTGATATTGTATCGGAATTGAATACAACAGGCACGATGCCGGCTTCTGTCCAAGTGAGTAATACTTCAATCGGTCTGTGTTTGGAACCGATCCTATGAGTTCAGTAATAGGTTCCGATGAACCACTGGAGGTTCACTGTAACCCTTGGACGTTCACAGTGACGATGCAACACTGATATTGTATCGGAATTGAATACAACAGGCACGATGCCGACTTCTGTCCAAGTGAGTAATACGTCAAGCGGTCTGTGTTAGGAACCGATCCTGTGAGTTCAGTAATAGTTTCCGATGAACCACTGCATGTTCACTGTAACACTTGGACGTTCACATTGACGATGCAACACTGATATTGTATCGGAATTGAATACAACAGGCACGATGCCGACTTCTGTCCAAGTGAGTAATACTTCAAGCGGTCTGTGTTTGGAACCGATCCTATGAGTTCAGTAATAGTTTCCGATGAACCACTGCAGGTTCTCTGTAACCCTTGGACAATCGCAGTGGCGATGTAACACTGATATTGTATCGGCATTGAATACAACAGGCACAATGCTGACTTGTGTCCAAGTGAGTAATACTTCAAGCGGTCTGTGTTAGGAACCGATCCTATGAGTTCAGTAATAGTTTCCGATGAACCACTGCAGGTTCACTGTAAACCTTGGACGTTCACAGTGACGATGCAACACTGATATTGTATCGGAATTGAATACAACAGGCACGATGCCGACTTCTGTCCAAGTGAGTAAAACTTCAAGCGGTCTGTGTTTGGAACCGATCCTATGAGTTCAGTAATAGTTTCCGATGAACCACTGCAGGTTCACTGTAACCCATGGACGTTCACTGTGACGATACAACACTGATATTATATCGGAATTGAATACAACAGGCACGATGCCGACTTCTGTCCAAGTGAGTAATACTTCAAGCGGCCTGTGTTTGGAACCGATCCTATGAGTTCAGTAATAGTTTCCGATGAACCACTGTAGGTTCACTGTAACCCTTGGACGTTCACAGTATCGATGCAACACTGATATTGTATCGCAATTGAATACAACAGTCACGATGCCGACTTCTGTCCAAGTGAGAAATACTTCAAGCGGTCTGTGTTTGGAACCAATCCTATGAGTTCAGTAATAGTTTCCGATGAACCACTGCAGGTTCACTGTAACCCTTGGACGTTCACAGTGACGATGCAACACTGATATTGTATCGGAATTGAATACAACAGGCACGATGCCGACTTCTGTCCAATTGAGTAATACTTCAAGCGGTCTGTGTTTGGAACCGATCCTATGAGTTCAGTAATAGTTTCCGATGAACCACTGCAGGTTCATTGTAACCCTTGGACAATCGCAGTGACGATGCAACACTTACATTTTATCGGCATTGAAAAGAACAGGCACGATGCTGACTTCTGTCCAAGTGAGTAATACTTCAAGCGGTCTGTGCTTGGAACCGATCCTATGAGTTCAGTAATAGTTTCCGATGAACCACTGCACGTTCACTGTAAACCTTGGACGTTCACAGTCACGATGCAACACTGATATTGTATCGGAATTGAATACAACAGGCACGATGCCGACTTCTGTCCAAGTGAGTAAAACTTCAAGCTGTCTGTGTTTGGAACCGATCCTATGGGTTCAGTAATAGTTTCCAATGAACCACTGCAGGTTCACTGTAACCCTTGGACGTTCACAGTGACGATGCAACACTGATATTGTATCGCAATTGAATACAACAGGCACGATGCCGACTTCTGTCCAAGTGAGTAATACTTCAAGCGGACTGTGTTTGGAACCGATCCCATGAGTTCAGTAACAGTTTCCGATGAACCACTGCATGTTCACTGTAACACTTGGACGTTCACATTGACGATGCAACACTGATATTGTATCGGAATTGAATACAACAGGCACGATGCCGACTTCTGTCCAAGTGAGTAATACTTCAAGCGGTCTGTGTTTGGAACCGATCCTATGAGTTCAGTAATAGTTTCCGATGAACCACTGCAGGTTCTCTGTAACCCTTGGACAATCGCAGTGGCGATGTAACACTGATATTGTATCGGCATTGAATACAACAGGCACAATGCTGACTTGTGTCCAAGTGAGTAATACTTCAAGCGGTCTGTGTTAGGAACCGATCCTATGAGTTCAGTAATAGTTTCCGATGAACCACTGCAGGTTCACTGTAAACCTTGGACGTTCACAGTGACGATGCAACACTGATATTGTATCGGAATTGAATACAACAGGCACGATGCCGACTTCTGTCCAAGTGAGTAAAACTTCAAGCGGTCTGTGTTTGGAACCGATCCTATGAGTTCAGTAATAGTTTCCGATGAACCACTGCAGGTTCACTGTAACCCATGGACGTTCACTGTGACGATACAACACTGATATTATATCGGAATTGAATACAACAGGCACGATGCCGACTTCTGTCCAAGTGAGTAATACTTCAAGCGGCCTGTGTTTGGAACCGATCCTATGAGTTCAGTAATAGTTTCCGATGAACCACTGTAGGTTCACTGTAACCCTTGGACGTTCACAGTATCGATGCAACACTGATATTGTATCGCAATTGAATACAACAGTCACGATGCCGACTTCTGTCCAAGTGAGAAATACTTCAAGCGGTCTGTGTTTGGAACCAATCCTATGAGTTCAGTAATAGTTTCCGATGAACCACTGCAGGTTCACTGTAACCCTTGGACGTTCACAGTGACGATGCAACACTGATATTGTATCGGAATTGAATACAACAGGCACGATGCCGACTTCTGTCCAATTGAGTAATACTTCAAGCGGTCTGTGTTTGGAACCGATCCTATGAGTTCAGTAATAGTTTCCGATGAACCACTGCAGGTTCATTGTAACCCTTGGACAATCGCAGTGACGATGCAACACTTACATTTTATCGGCATTGAAAAGAACAGGCACGATGCTGACTTCTGTCCAAGTGAGTAATACTTCAAGCGGTCTGTGCTTGGAACCGATCCTATGAGTTCAGTAATAGTTTCCGATGAACCACTGCACGTTCACTGTAAACCTTGGACGTTCACAGTCACGATGCAACACTGATATTGTATCGGAATTGAATACAACAGGCACGATGTCGACTTCTGTCCAAGTGAGTAAAACTTCAAGCTGTCTGTGTTTGGAACCGATCCTATGGGTTCAGTAATAGTTTCCAATGAACCACTGCAGGTTCACTGTAACCCTTGGACGTTCACAGTGACGATGCAACACTGATATTGTATCGCAATTGAATACAACAGGCACGATGCCGACTTCTGTCCAAGTGAGTAATACTTCAAGCGGACTGTGTTTGGAACCGATCCCATGAGTTCAGTAACAGTTTCCGATGAACCACTGCAGGTTCATTCTAACCCTTGGACGTTCACAGTGACGATACAACACTGATATTGTATCGGAATTGAATACAACAGGCACGATGCCGACTTCTGTCCAAGTGAGTAATACTTCAAGCGGTCTGTGTTTGGAACCGATCCTATGAGTCCAGTAATAGTTTCCGAAGAACCACTGCAGGTTCACTGTAACCCTTGGACGTTCACAGTGACGATGCAAAACTGATATTGTATCGGAATTGAATAAAACAGGCACGATGCCTACTTCTGTCCAAGTGAGTAATACTTCAAGCGGTCAGTGTTTGGAACCGATCCTATGAGTTCAGTAATAGTTTCCGATCAACCACTGCAGGTTCATTGTAACCCTTGGACAATCGCAGTGACGATGCAACACTGATATTGTATCGGCATTGAATAGAACAGGCACGATGCTGACTTCTGTCCAAGTGAGTAATACTTCAAGCGGTCTGTGTTTGGAACCGATCCTATGAGTTCAGTAATAGTTTTCGATGGACCACTGCAGGTTCACTGTAACCCTTGCACGTTCACAGTGACAGTGCAACACTGATATTGTATCGGAATTGAATACAACAGGCACGATGCCGACTTCTGTCCAAGTGAGTAATACTTCAAGCGGTCCGTGTTTGGAGCCGTTCCTATGAGTTCAGTAATAGTTTCCAATGAACCACTGCAGGTTCACTGTAACCCTTGGACGTTCACAGTGACAATGCAACACTGATATTGTATCGGAATTGAATACAACAGGCACGATGCCGGCTTCTGTCCAAGTGAGTAATACTTCAATCGGTCTGTGTTTGGAACCGATCCTATGAGTTCAGTAATAGGTTCCGATGAACCACTGGAGGTTCACTGTAACCCTTGGACGTTCACAGTGACGATGCAACACTGATATTGTATCGGAATTGAATACAACAGGCACGATGCCGACTTCTGTCCAAGTGAGTAATACGTCAAGCGGTCTGTGTTAGGAACCGATCCTGTGAGTTCAGTAATAGTTTCCGATGAACCACTGCATGTTCACTGTAACACTTGGACGTTCACATTGACGATGCAAGACTGATATTGTATCGGAATTGAATACAACAGGCACGATGCTGACTTCTGTCCAAGTGAGTAATGCCTCAAGCGGTCTGTGTTTGGAACCGATCCTATGAGTTCAGTAATAGTTTCCAATGAACCACTGCAGGTTCACTGTAACCCTTGCACGTTCACAGTGACAATGCAACACTGATATTGTATCAGAATTGAATACAACAGGCACGATGCCGACTTCTCGCCCGGTGCGTAATACTTCAAGCGGTCCGTGTTTGGAGCCGTTCCTATGAGTTCAGTAATAGTTTCTGATGAACCACTGCAGGTTCACTGTAACCCTTGGACGTTCACAGTGACAATGCAACACTGATATTGTATCGGAGTGGAATACAACAGGCACGATGCCGGCTTCTGTCCAAGTGAGTAATACTTCAATCGGTCTGTGTTTGGAACCGATCCTATGAGTTCAGTAATAGGTTCCGATGAACCACTGGAACTTCACTGTAACCCTTGGACGTTCACAGTGACGATGCAACACTGATATTGTATCGGAATTGAATACAACAGGCACGATGCCGACTTCTGTCCAAGTGAGTAATACGTCAAGCGGACTGTGTAAGGAACCGATCCTGTGAGTTCAGTAATAATTTCCGATGAACCACTGCATGTTCACTGTAACACTTGGACGTTCACATTGACGATGCAACACTGATATTGTATCGGAATTGAATACAACAGGCACGATGCCGACTTCTATCCAAGTGAGTAATACTTCAAGCGGTCTGTGTTTGGAACCGATCCTATGAGTTCAGTAATAGTTTCCGATGAACCACTGCATGTTCACTGTAACCCTTGGACGTTCACAGTGACGATGCAACACTGATATTGTATCGGAATTGAATACAACAGGCACGATGCCGACTTCTGTCCAAGTGAGTAATACTTGAAGCGGTCTGTGTTTGGAACCGATCCTATGAGTTCAGTAATAGTTTCCGATGAACCACTGCACGTTCACTGTAACCCTTGGACGTTCACAGTGACGATGCAACACTGATATTGTATCGGAATTGAATACAACAGGCACGATGCCGACTTCTGTCCAAGTGAGTAATACTTGAAGCGGTCTGTGTTTGGAACCGATCCTATGAGTTCAGTAATTGTTTCCGATGAACCACTGCAGGTTCCTGTAACCCTTGGACGTTCACAGTGACGATGCAACACTGATATTGTATCGGAATTGAATACAACAGGCACGATGCCGACTTCTGTCCCAGTGAGTAATACTTCAAGCGGACTGTAATAGGAACCGATCCTGTGAGTTCAGTAATAGTTTCCGATGAACCACTGCAGGTTCACTGTAACCCTTGGACGTTCACAGTGACGATGCAACACTGATATTGTATCGCAATTGGATACAACAGGCACGATGCCTACTTCTGTCCAAGTGAGTAATACTTCAAGGGGTCTGTGTTTAGAACCGATCCTATGAGTCCAGTAATAGTTTCCGATGAACCACTGCAGGTTCACTGTAACCATTGGACGTTCACTGTGACGATGCAACACTGATATTGTATCGGAATTGAATACAAGAGGCACGATGCTGACTTCTGTTCAAGTGAGTAATGCTTCAAGCGGTCTGTGTTTGGAACCGATCCTATGAGTTCAGTAATAGTTTCCGATGAACCACTGCAGGTTCACTGTAACCCTTGCACGTTCACAGTGACGATGCAACACTGATATTGTATCGGAATTGAATACAACAGGCACGATGCCGACTTCTGTCCAAGTGAGTAATACTTCAGCGGGCTGTGTTAGGAGCCGTTCCTATGAGTTCAGTAATAGTTTCCAATGAACCACTGCAGGTTCACTGTAACACTTGGACGTTCACAGTGACGATGCCACACTGATATTGTATCGGAATTGAATACAACAGGCACGATGCCGACTTCTGTCCAAGTGAGTAATACTTCAAGCGGTCTGTGTTTGGAACCGATTTCTATAAGTTCAGTAATAGTTTCCGATGAACCACTGCAGGTTCACTGCAACCCTTGCACCTTCACATTGACGATGCAAAACTGATATTGTATCGGAATTGAATAGAACAGGCACGATGCTGACTTCTGTCCAAGAGAGTAATACTTCAAGCGGTCTGTGTTTGGAACCGATCCTATGAGTTCAGTAATAGTTTCCGATGAACCACTGCAGGTTCATTGAAACCCTTGGACATTCACAGTGACGATGCAACTCTGATATAGTATCGGCATTGAATACAACAGGCACGGTGCCTACTTTGGTCCAAGTAAGTAATACTTCAAGCGGACTGTGTTTGGAACCGATCCCATGAGTTCAGTAACAGTTTCCGATGAACCACTGCAGGTTCATTGTAACCCTTGGACGTTCACAGTGACGATAAAACACTGATATTGTATCGGAATTGAATACAACAGGCACGATGCCGACTTCTGTCCAAGTGTGTAATACTTCAAGCGGTCTGTGTTTGGAACCGATCCTATTAGTCCAGTAATAGTTTCCGATGAACCACTGCAGGTTCACTGTAACCCTTGGAGGTTCACAGTGACGATGCAACACTGATATTGTATCGGAATTGAATACAAGAGGCACGATGCTGACTTCTGTCCAAGTGAGTAATGCTTCAAGCGGTCTGTGTTTGGAACCGATCCTATTAGTCCAGTAATAGTTTCCGATGAACCACTGCAGGTTCACTGTAACCCTTGGACGTTCACAGTGACGATGCAACACTGATATTGTATCGGAATTGAATACAAGAGACACGATGCTGACTTCTGTCCAAGTGAGTAATGCTTCAAGCGGTCTGTGTTTGAAACCGATCCTATGAGTTCAGTAATAGTTTCCGATGAACCACTGCAGGTTGACTGTAACCCTTGCACGTTCACAGTGACGATGCAACACTAATATTGTATCGGAATTGAATACAACAGGCACGATGCCGTCTTCTGTCCAAGTGAGTAATACTTCTAGCGGTCTGTGTTTGGAGCCGTTCCTATGAGTTCAGTAATAGTTTCCAATGAACCACTGCAGTATCATTGTAACCCTTGGACAATCGCAGTGACGATGCAACACTGATATTGTATCGCCATTGAATAGAACAGGCACGATGCTGACTTCTGTCCAAGTGAGTAATACTTCAAGCGGTCTGTGTTTGGAACCGATCCTATGAGTTCAGTAATAGTTTTCGATGGACCACTGCAGGTCCACTGTAACTCTTGCACGTTCACAGTGACAGTGCAACACTGATATTGTATCGGAATTGAATACAACAGGCACGATGCCGACTTCTGTCCAAGTGAGTAATACTTCAAGCGGTCCGTGTTTGGAGCCGTTCCTATGAGTTCAGTAATAGTTTCCAATGAACCACTGCAGGTTCACTGTAACCCTTGGACGTTCACAGTGACAATGCAACACTGATATTGTATCGGAATTGAATACAACAGGCACGATGCCGGCTTCTGTCCAAGTGAGTAATACTTCAATCGGTCTGTGTTTGGAACCGATCCTATGAGTTCAGTAATAGGTTCCGATGAACCACTGGAGGTTCACTGTAACCCTTGGACGTTCACAGTGACGATGCAACACTGATATTGTATCGGAATTGAATACAACAGGCACGATGCCGACTTCTGTCCAAGTGAGTAATACGTCAAGCGGTCTGTGTTAGGAACCGATCCTGTGAGTTCAGTAATAGTTTCCGATGAACCACTGCATGTTCACTGTAACACTTGGACGTTCACATTGACGATGCAAGACTGATATTGTATCGGAATTGAATACAACAGGCACGATGCTGACTTCTGTCCAAGTGAGTAATGCCTCATGCGGTCTGTGTTTGGAACCGATCCTATGAGTTCAGTAATAGTTTCCAATGAACCACTGCAGGTTCACTGTAACCCTTGCACGTTCACAGTGACAATGCAACACTGATATTGTATCAGAATTGAATACAACAGGCACGATGCCGACTTCTGGCCCGGTGCGTAATACTTCAAGCGGTCCGTGTTTGGAGCCGTTCCTATGAGTTCAGTAATAGTTTCTGATGAACCACTGCAGGTTCACTGTAACCCTTGGACGTTCACAGTGACAATGCAACACTGATATTGTATCGGAGTGGAATACAACAGGCACAATGCCGGCTTCTGTCCAAGTGAGTAATACTTCAATCGGTCTGTGTTTGGAACCGATCCTATGAGTTCAGTAATAGGTTCCGATGAACCACTGGAACTTCACTGTAACCCTTGGACGTTCACAGTGACGATGCAACACTGATATTGTATCGGAATTGAATACAACAGGCACGATGCCGACTTCTGTCCAAGTGAGTAATACGTCAAGCGGACTGTGTAAGGAACCGATCCTGTGAGTTCAGTAATAATTTCCGATGAACCACTGCATGTTCACTGTAACACTTGGACGTTCACATTGACGATGCAACACTGATATTGTATCGGAATTGAATACAACAGGCACGATGCCGACTTCTATCCAAGTGAGTAATACTTCAAGCGGTCTGTGTTTGGAACCGATCCTATGAGTTCAGTAATAGTTTCCGATGAACCACTGCATGTTCACTGTAACCCTTGGACGTTCACAGTGACGATGCAACACTGATATTGTATCGGAATTGAATACAACAGGCACGATGCCGACTTCTGTCCAAGTGAGTAATACTTGAAGCGGTCTGTGTTTGGAACTGATCCTATGAGTTCAGTAATAGTTTCCGATGAACCACTGCACGTTCACTGTAACCCTTGGACGTTCACAGTGACGATGCAACACTGATATTGTATCGGAATTGAATACAACAGGCACGATGCCGACTTCTGTCCAAGTGAGTAATACTTGAAGCGGTCTGTGTTTGGAACCGATCCTATGAGTTCAGTAATAGTTTCCGATGAACCACTGCAGGTTCCTGTAACCCTTGGACGTTCACAGTGACGATGCAACACTGATATTGTATCGGAATTGAATACAACAGGCACGATGCCGACTTCTGTCCCAGTGAGTAATACTTCAAGCGGACTGTAATAGGAACCGATCCTGTGAGTTCAGTAATAGTTTCCGATGAACCACTGCAGGTTCACTGTAACCCTTGGACGTTCACAGTGACGATGCAACACTGATATTGTATCGCAATTGAATACAACAGGCACGATGCCTACTTCTGTCCAAGTGAGTAATACTTCAAGGGGTCTGTGTTTAGAACCGATCCTATGAGTCCAGTAATAGTTTCCGATGAACCACTGCAGGTTCACTGTAACCATTGGACGTTCACTGTGACGATGCAACACTGATATTGTATCGGAATTGAATACAAGAGGCACGATGCTGACTTCTGTTCAAGTGAGTAATGCTTCAAGCGGTCTGTGTTTGGAACCGATCCTATGAGTTCAGTAATAGTTTCCGATGAACCACTGCAGGTTCACTGTAACCCTTGCACGTTCACAGTGACGATGCAACACTGATATTGTATCGGAATTGAATACAACAGGCACGATGCCGACTTCTGTCCAAGTGAGTAATACTTCAGCGGGCTGTGTTAGGAGCCGTTCCTATGAGTTCAGTAATAGTTTCCAATGAACCACTGCAGGTTCACTGTAACACTTGGACGTTCACAGTGACGATGCCACACTGATATTGTATCGGAATTGATTACAACAGGCACGATGCCGACTTCTGTCCAAGTGAGTAATACTTCAAGCGGTCTGTGTTTGGAACCGATTTCTATAAGTTCAGTAATAGTTTCCGATGAACCACTGCAGGTTCACTGCAACCCTTGCACCTTCACATTGACGATGCAAAACTGATATTGTATCGGAATTGAATAGAACAGGCACGATGCTGACTTCTGTCCAAGAGAGTAATACTTCAAGCGGTCTGTGTTTGGAACCGATCCTATGAGTTCAGTAATAGTTTCCGATGAACCACTGCAGGTTCATTGAAACCCTTGGACATTCACAGTGACGATGCAACTCTGATATAGTATCGGCATTGAATACAACAGGCACGGTGCCTACTTTGGTCCAGGTAAGTAATACTTCAAGCGGACTGTGTTTGGAACCGATCCCATGAGTTCAGTAACAGTTTCCGATGAACCACTGCAGGTTCATTGTAACCCTTGGACGTTCACAGTGACGATAAAACACTGATATTGTATCGGAATTGAATACAACAGGCACGATGCCGACTTCTGTCCAAGTGTGTAATACTTCAAGCGGTCTGTGTTTGGAACCGATCCTATTAGTCCAGTAATAGTTTCCGATGAACCACTGCAGGTTCACTGTAACCCTTGGAGGTTCACAGTGACGATGCAACACTGATATTGTATCGGAATTGAATACAAGAGGCACGATGCTGACTTCTGTCCAAGTGAGTAATGCTTCAAGCGGTCTGTGTTTGGAACCGATCCTATTAGTCCAGTAATAGTTTCCGATGAACCACTGCAGGTTCACTGTAACCCTTGGACGTTCACAGTGACGATGCAACACTGATATTGTATCGGAATTGAATACAAGAGACACGATGCTGACTTCTGTCCAAGTGAGTAATGCTTCAAGCGGTCTGTGTTTGAAACCGATCCTATGAGTTCAGTAATAGTTTCCGATGAACCACTGCAGGTTGACTGTAACCCTTGCACGTTCACAGTGACGATGCAACACTAATATTGTATAGGAATTGAATACAACAGGCACGATGCCGTCTTCTGTCCAAGTGAGTAATACTTCTAGCGGTCTGTGTTTGGAGCCGTTCCTATGAGTTCAGTAATAGTTTCCAATGAACCACTGCAGGTTCACTGTAACCCTTGGACGTTCACAGTGACAATGCAACACTGATATTGTATCGGAATTGAATACAACAGGCACGATGGTGGCTTCTGTCCAAGTGAGTAATACTTCAATCGGTCTGTGTTTGGAACCGATTCTATGAGTTCAGTAATAGGTTCCGATGAACCACTGGAGGTTCACTGTAACCCTTGGACGTTCACAGTGACGATGCAACACTGATATTGCATCGGAATTGAATACAACATGCATGATGCCGACTTCTGTCCAAGTGAGTAATACGTCAAGCGGTCTGTGTTAGGAACCGATCCTGTGAGTTCAGTAATAGTTTCCGATGAACCACTGCATGTTCACTGTAAACCTTGGATGTTCACATTGACGACGGAATTGAATACAACAGGCACGATGCCGTCTTCTGTCCAAGTGAGTAATACTTCTAGCGGTCTGTGTTTGGAGCCGTTCCTATGAGTTCAGTAATAGTTTCCAATGAACCACTGCAGGTTCACTGTAACCCTTGGACGTTCACAGTGACAATGCAACACTGATATTGTATCGGAATTGAATACAACAGGCACGATGGCGGCTTCTGTCCAAGTGAGTAATACTTCAATCGGTCTGTGTTTGGAACCGATTCTATGAGTTCAGTAATAGGTTCCGATGAACCACTGGAGGTTCACTGTAACCCTTGGACGTTCACAGTGACGATGCAACACTGATATTGTATCGGAATTGAATACAACATGCATGATGCCGACTTCTGTCCAAGTGAGTAATACGTCAAGCGGTCTGTGTTAGGAACCGATCCTGTGAGTTCAGTAATAGTTTCCGATGAACCACTGCATGTTCACTGTAAACCTTGGACGTTCACATTGACGATGCAACACTGATATTGTATCGGAATTGAATACAACAGTCCTGATGCCGACTTCTGTCCAAAAGAGTAATACTTCAAGCGGTCTGTGTTTGGAACCGATCCTATGAGTTCAGTAATAGTTTCCGATGAACCACTGCAGGTTCACTGTAACCCTGGGACATTCACAGTGACGATGCAACACTGATATTGTATCGCAATTGAATACAACAGGCACGATGCCGACTTCTATCCAAATGAGTAATACTTCAAGCGGTCTGTGTTTGGAACCGATCCTATGAGTTCAGTAATAGTTTCCGATGAACCACTGCACGTACACTGTAACCCTTAAAACGTTCGCAGTGACGATGCAACACTGATATTGTATCGGAATTGAATACAACAGGCACGATGCCGACTTCAGTCCAAGTGAGTAATACTTCAAGCGGTCTGTGTTTGTAACCGATCCTATGAGTTCAGTAATAGTTTCCAATGAACCACTGCACGTTCACTGTAACCCTTGGACGTTCACAGTGACGATGCAACACTGATATTGTATCGGAATTGAATACAACAGGCACGATGCCGACTTCTGTCCAAGTGAGTAATACTTGAAGCGGTCTGTGTTTGGAACCGATCCTATGAGTTCAGTAACAGTTTCCGATGAACCACTGCAGGTTCCTGTAACCCTTGGACGTTCACAGTGACGATGCAACACTGATATTGTATCGGAATTGAATACAACAGGCACGATGCCGACTTCTGTCCCAGTGAGTAATACTTCAAGCGGTCTGTAATAGGAACCGATCCTGTGAGTTCAGTAATAGTTTCAGATGAACCACTGCAGGTTCACTGTAACCCTTGGACTATCACATAGACGATGCAACACTGATATTGTATAGGAATTGAATACAACAGACACGATGCCGACTTCTGTACAAATGAGTAATATTTCAAGCGGTCTGTGTTTGGAACCGATGCTATGAGTTCAGTAATAGTTTCCAATGAACCACTGCAGGTTCACTGTAACCCTTGGACGTTCACAGTGACGAAGCAACACTGATATTGTATCGGAATTGAGTACAACAGGCACGATGCCGACTTCTATCGAAGTGAGTAATACTTCAAGAGGTCTGTGCTTGGAACCGATCCTATGAGTTCAGTAATAGTTTCCGATGAACCACTGCAGGTTCACTGTAACCCTTGGACGTTCACAGTTACGATGCCACACTGATATTGTATCGGAATTGAATACAACAGGCACGATGAAGCCTTGTGTCCAAGTGAATAATACTTCAAGCGGTCTGTGTTTGGAACCGATTTCTATGAGTTCAGTAATAGTTTCCGATGAACCACTGCAGGTTCTCTGCAACCCTTGGACCTTCACATTGACGATGCAAAACTAATATTGAATCGGAATTGAATACAACGGGCACGATGCCGAGTTCTGTCCAAGTGAGTAATACTTCAAGCGGTCCGTGTTTGGAACCAATCCTATGAGTTCAGTAATAGTTTCTGATGAACCACTGCAGGTTCACTGTAACCCTTGGACGTTCACAGTGACGATGCAACACTGATATTGTAACGGAATTGAATACAACAGGCACGATGCCGACTTCTGTCCAAGTGAGTAATACTTCAAGCGGTCTGTGTTTGGAACCGATCCTATGAGTTCAGTAATAGTTTCCGATGAACCACTGCAGGTTCATTGTAACCCTTGGACAATCGCAGTGACGATGCAACTCTGATATTGTATCGGCATTGAATAGAACAGGCACGATGCTGACTTCTGTCCAAGTGAGTAATACTTCAAGCGGTCTGTGTTTGGAACCGATCCTATGAGTTCAGTAATAGTTTCCGATGAACCACTGCAGGTTCACTGTAAACCTTGGACGTTCACAGTGACGATGCAACACTGATATTGTATCGGAATTGAATACAACAGGCACGATGCCGACTTCTGTCCAAGTGAGTAAAACTTCAAGCGGTCTGTGTTTGTAACCGATCCTATGAGTTCAGTAATAGTTTCCGATGAACCACTGCAGGTTCACTGTAACCCTTGGACGTTCACAGTGGCGATACAACACTGATATTGTATCGGAATTGAATACAACAGGCACGATGCCGACTTCTGTCCAAGTGAGTAATACTTCAAGCGGCCTGTGTTTGGAACCGATCCTATGAGTTCAGTAATAGTTTCCGATGAACCACTGCAGGTTCACTGTAACCCTTGGACGTTCACAGTATCGATGCAACACTGATATTGTATCGGAATTGAATACAACAGGCACGATGCCGACTTCTGTCCAAGTGAGTAATACTTCAAGCGGTCTGTGTTTGGAACCGATCCTATGAGTTCAGTAATAGTTTCCGATGAACCACTGCAGGTTCACTGTTACCCTTGGACGTTCACAGTGACGATGCAACACTGATATTGTATCGGAATTGAATACAACAGGCACGATGCCGACTTCTGTCCAAGTGAGTAATACTTCAAGCTGTCTGTGTTTGGAACCGATCCTATGAGTTCAGTAATAATTTCCGTTGAACCACTGCAGGTTCATTGTAACCCTTGGACAATCGCAGTGACGATGCAACACTGATATTGTATCGGCATTGAATAGAACAGGCACGATGCTGACTTCTGTCCAAGTGAGTAATACTTCAAGCGGTCTGTGTTTGGAACCGATCCTATGAGTTCAGTAATAGTTTTCGATGGACCACTGCACGTTCACTGTAACCCTTGCACGTTCACAGTGACAGTGCAACACTGATATTGTATCGGAATTGAATACAACAGGCACGATGCCGACTTCTGTCCAAGTGAGTAATACTTCAAGCGGTCCGTGTTTGGAGCCGTTCCTATGAGTTCAGTAATAGGTTCCGATGAACCACTGGAGGTTCACTGTAACCCTTGGACGTTCGCAGTGACGATGCAACACTGATATTGTATCTGAATTGAATACAACAGGCACGATGCCGACTTTTGTCCAAGTGAGTAATACGTCAAGCGGTCTGTGTTAGGTACCGATCCTGTGAGTTCAGTAATAGTTTCCGATGAACCACTGCATGTTCACTGTAACACTTGGACGTTCACATTGACGATGCAACACTGATATTGTATCGGAATTGAATACAACAGGCACGATGCTGACTTCTGTCCAAGTGAGTAATGCCTCAAGCGGTCTGTGTTTGGAACCGATCCTATGAGTTCAGTAATAGTTTCCAATGAACCACTGCAGGTTCACTGTAACCCTTGCACGTTCACAGTGACAATGCAACACTGATATTGTATCGGAATTGAATACAACAGGCACGATGCCGACTTCTGGCCCAGTGCGTAATACTTCAAGCGGTCCGTGTTTGGAGCCGTTCCTATGAGTTCAGTAATAGCTTCTGATGAACCACTGCAGGTTCACTGTAACCCTTGGACGTTCACAGTGACAATGCAACACTGATATTGTATCGGAATTGAATACAACAGGCACGATGCCGGCTTCTGTCCAAGTGAGTCATACTTCAATCGGTCTGTGTTTGGAACCGATCCTATGATTTCAGTAATAGGTTCCGATGAACCACTGGAACTTCACTGTAACCCTTGGACGTTCACAGTGACGATGCAACACTGATATTGTATCGCAATTGAATACAACAGGCACGATGCCGACTTCTGTCCAAGTGAGTAATACGTCAAGCGGACTGTGTAAGGAACCGATCCTGTGAGTTCAGTAATAGTTTCCGATGAACCACCTCATGTTCACTGTAACACTTGGACGTTCACATTGACGATGCAACACTGATATTGTATCGGAATTGAATACAACAGGCACGATGCCGACTTCTATCCAAGTGAGTAATACTTCAAGCGGTCTGTGTTTGGAACCGATCCTATGAGTTCAGTAATAGTTTCCGATGAACCACTGCACGTTCACTGTAACCCTTGGACGTTCACAGTGACGATGCAACACTGATATTGTATCGGAATTGAATACAACAGGCACGATGCCGACTTCTGTCCAAGTGAGTAATACTTGAAGCGGTCTGTGTTTGGAACCGATCCTATGAGTTCAGTAATAGTTTCCGATGAACCACTGCACGTTCACTGTAACCCTTGGACGTTCACAGTGACGATGCAACACTGATATTGTATCGGAATTGAATACAACAGGCACGATGCCGACTTCTGTCCAAGTGAGTAATACTTGAAGCGATCTGTGTTTGGAACCGATCCTATGAGTTCAGTAATAGTTTCCGATGGACCACTGCAGGTTCCTGTAACCCATGGACGTTCACAGTGACGATGCAACACTGATATTGTATCGGAATTGAATACAACAGGCACGATGCCGACTTCTGTCCCAGTGAGTAATACTTCAAGCGGTCTGTAATAGGAACCGATCCTGTGAGTTCAGTAATAGTTTCCGATGAACCACTGCAGGTTCACTGTAACCCTTGGACGTTCACAGTGACGATGCAACACTGATATTGTATCGCAATTGAATACAACAGGCACGATGCCTACTTCTGTCCAAGTGAGTAATACTTCAAGCGGTCTGTGTTTGCAACTGATCCTATGAGTTCAGTAATAGTTTCCGATGAACCACTGCAGGTTCATTGAAACACTTGGACATTCACAGTGACGATGCAACACTGATATAGTATCGGCATTGAATACAACAGGCACGGTGCCTACTTCGGTCCAAGTGAGTAATACTTCAAGCGGACTGTGTTTTGAACCGATCCCATGAGTACAGTAACAGTTTCCGATGAACCACTGCAGGTTCATTGTAACCCTTGGACGTTCACAGTGACGATACAACACTGATATTGTATGGGAATTGAATACAACAGGCACGATGCCGACTTCTGTCCAAGTGAGTAATACTTCAAGGGGTCTGTGTTTGGAACCGATCCTATGAGTCCAGTAATAGTTTCCGATGAACCACTGCAGGTTCACTGTAACCATTGGACGTTCACAGTGACGATGCAACACTGATATTGTATCGGAATTGAATACAAGAGGCACGATGCTGACTTCTGTTCAAGTGAGTAATGCTTCAAGCGGTCTGTGTTTGGAACCGATCCTATGAGTTCAGTAATAGTTTCCGATGAACCACTGCAGGTTCACTGTAACCCTTGCACGTTCACAGTGACGATGCAACACTGATATTGTATCGGAATTGAATACAACAGGCACGATGCCGACTTCTGTCCAAGTGAGTAATACGTCAGCGGGCTGTGTTAGGAGCCGTTCCTATGAGTTCAGTAATAGTTTCCAATGAACCACTACAGGTTCACTGTAACACTTGGACGTTCACAGTGACAATGCAACACTGATATTGTATCGGAATTGAATACAACAGGCACAATGCCGGGTTCTGTCCAAGTGAGTAATACTTCAATCGGTCTGTGTTTGGAACCGATCCTATGAGTTCAGTAATAGTTTCCGATCAACCACTGCAGGTTCACTGTAACCCTTGGACGTTCACAGTGACGATGCCACACTGATATTGTATCGGAATTGAATACAACAGGCACGATGCCGACTTCTGTCCAAGTGAGTAATACTTCAAGCGGTCCGTGTTTGGAACCGATTTCTATAAGTTCAGTAATAGTTTCCGATGAACCACTGCAGGTTCACTGCAACCCTTGCACCTTCACATTGACGATGCAAAACTGATATTGTATCGGAATTGAATAGAACAGGCACGATGCTGTCTTCTGTCCAAGAGAGTAATACTTCAAGCGGTCTGTGTTTGGAACCGATCCTATGAGTTCATTAATAGTTTCCGATGAACCACTGCAGGTTCACTGTAAACCTTGGACATTCACAGTGACGATGAAACACTGATATTGTATCGGAATTGAATACAACAGGCACGATGCTGACTTCTGTCCAAGTGAGTAATGCCTCAAGCGGTCTGTGTTTGGAACCGATCCTATGAGTTCAGTAATAGTTTCCAATGAACCACTGCAGGTTCACTGTAACCCTTGCACGTTCACAGTGACAATGCAACACTGATATTGTATCGGAATTGAATACAACAGGCACGATGCCGACTTCTGGCCCAGTGCGTAATACTTCAAGCGGTCCGTGTTTGGAGCCGTTCCTATGAGTTCAGTAATAGCTTCTGATGAACCACTGCAGGTTCACTGTAACCCTTGGACGTTCACAGTGACAATGCAACACTGATATTGTATCGGAATTGAATACAACAGGCACGATGCCGGCTTCTGTGCAAGTGAGTCATACTTCAATCGGTCTGTGTTTGGAACCGATCCTATGATTTCAGTAATAGGTTCCGATGAACCACTGGAACTTCACTGTAACCCTTGGACGTTCACAGTGACGATGCAACACTGATATTGTATCGCAATTGAATACAACAGGCACGATGCCGACTTCTGTCCAAGTGAGTAATACGTCAAGCGGACTGTGTAAGGAACCGATCCTGTGAGTTCAGTAATAGTTTCCGATGAACCACCTCATGTTCACTGTAACACTTGGACGTTCACATTGACGATGCAACACTGATATTGTATCGGAATTGAATACAACAGGCACGATGCCGACTTCTATCCAAGTGAGTAATACTTCAAGCGGTCTGTGTTTGGAACCGATCCTATGAGTTCAGTAATAGTTTCCGATGAACCACTGCACGTTCACTGTAACCCTTGGACGTTCACAGTGACGATGCAACACTGATATTGTATCGGAATTGAATACAACAGGCACGATGCCGACTTCTGTCCAAGTGAGTAATACTTGAAGCGGTCTGTGTTTGGAACCGATCCTATGAGTTCAGTAATAGTTTCCGATGAACCACTGCACGTTCACTGTAACCCTTGGACGTTCACAGTGACGATGCAACACTGATATTGTATCGGAATTGAATACAACAGGCACGATGCCGACTTCTGTCCAAGTGAGTAATACTTGAAGCGGTCTGTGTTTGGAACCGATCCTATGAGTTCAGTAATAGTTTCCGATGGACCACTGCAGGTTCCTGTAACCCATGGACGTTCACAGTGACGATGCAACACTGATATTGTATCGGAATTGAATACAACAGGCACGATGCCGACTTCTGTCCCAGTGAGTAATACTTCAAGCGGTCTGTAATAGGAACCGATCCTGTGAGTTCAGTAATAGTTTCCGATGAACCACTGCAGGTTCACTGTAACCCTTGGACGTTCACAGTGACGATGCAACACTGATATTGTATCGCAATTGAATACAACAGGCACGATGCCTACTTCTGTCCAAGTGAGTAATACTTCAAGCGGTCTGTGTTTGCAACTGATCCTATGAGTTCAGTAATAGTTTCCGATGAACCACTGCAGGTTCATTGAAACACTTGGACATTCACAGTGACGATGCAACACTGATATAGTATCGGCATTGAATACAACAGGCACGGTGCCTACTTCGGTCCAAGTGAGTAATACTTCAAGCGGACTGTGTTTTGAACCGATCCCATGAGTACAGTAACAGTTTCCGATGAACCACTGCAGGTTCATTGTAACCCTTGGACGTTCACAGTGACGATACAACACTGATATTGTATGGGAATTGAATACAACAGGCACGATGCCGACTTCTGTCCAAGTGAGTAATACTTCAAGGGGTCTGTGTTTGGAACCGATCCTATGAGTCCAGTAATAGTTTCCGATGAACCACTGCAGGTTCACTGTAACCATTGGACGTTCACAGTGACGATGCAACACTGATATTGTATCGGAATTGAATACAAGAGGCACGATGCTGACTTCTGTTCAAGTGAGTAATGCTTCAAGCGGTCTGTGTTTGGAACCGATCCTATGAGTTCAGTAATAGTTTCCGATGAACCACTGCAGGTTCACTGTAACCCTTGCACGTTCACAGTGACGATGCAACACTGATATTGTATCGGAATTGAATACAACAGGCACGATGCCGACTTCTGTCCAAGTGAGTAATACGTCAGCGGGCTGTGTTAGGAGCCGTTCCTATGAGTTCAGTAATAGTTTCCAATGAACCACTACAGGTTCACTGTAACACTTGGACGTTCACAGTGACAATGCAACACTGATATTGTATCGGAATTGAATACAACAGGCACAATGCCGGGTTCTGTCCAAGTGAGTAATACTTCAATCGGTCTGTGTTTGGAACCGATCCTATGAGTTCAGTAATAGTTTCCGATCAACCACTGCAGGTTCACTGTAACCCTTGGACGTTCACAGTGACGATGCCACACTGATATTGTATCGGAATTGAATACAACAGGCACGATGCCGACTTCTGTCCAAGTCAGTAATACTTCAAGCGGTCCGTGTTTGGAACCGATTTCTATAAGTTCAGTAATAGTTTCCGATGAACCACTGCAGGTTCACTGCAACCCTTGCACCTTCACATTGACGATGCAAAACTGATATTGTATCGGAATTGAATAGAACAGGCACGATGCTGTCTTCTGTCCAAGAGAGTAATACTTCAAGCGGTCTGTGTTTGGAACCGATCCTATGAGTTCATTAATAGTTTCCGATGAACCACTGCAGGTTCACTGTAAACCTTGGACATTCACAGTGACGATGCAACACTGATATTGTATCGGAATTGAATACAACAGGCACGATGCCGACTTCTGTCCAAGTGAGTAAAACTTCAAGCGGTCTGTGTTTGGAACCGATCCTATGAGTTCAGTAATAGTTTCCGATGAACCACTGCAGGTTCACTGTAACCCTTGGACATTCACAGTGACGATACAACACTGATATTGTATCGGAATTGAATACAACAGGCACGATGCTGACTTCTGTCCAAGTGAGTAATACTTCAAGCGGCCTGTGTTTGGAACCGATCCTATGAGTTCAGTAATAGTTTCCGATGAACCACTGCAGGTTCACTGTAACCCTTGGACGTTCACAGTATCGATGCAACACTGATATTGTATCGCAATTGAATACAACAGGCACGATGCCGACTTCTGTCCAAGTGAATAATACTTCAAGCGGTCTGTGTTTGGAACCGATCCTATGAGTTCAGTAATAGTTTCCGATGAACCACTGCAGGTTCATTGAAACCCTTGGACATTCACAGTGACGATGCAACACTGATATAGTATCGGCATTGAATACAACAGGCACGGTGCCTACTTTGGTCCAAGTAAGTAATACTTCAAGCGGACTGTGCTTGGAACCGATCCCATGAGTTCAGTAACAGTTTCCGATGAACCACTGCAGGTTCATTGTAACCCTTGGACGTTCACAGTGACGATAAAACACTGATATTGTATCGGAATTGAATACAACAGGCACGATGCCGACTTCTGTCCAAGTGTGTAATACTTCAAGCGGTCTGTGTTTGGAACCGATCCTATTAGTCCAGTAATAGTTTCCGATGAACCACTGCACGTACACTGTAACCCTTAAAACGTTCGCAGTGACGATGCAACACTGATATTGTATCGGAATTGAATACAACAGGCACGATGCCGACTTCAGTCCAAGTGAGTAATACTTCAAGCGGTCTGTGTTTGTAACCGATCCTATGAGTTCAGTAATAGTTTCCAATGAACCACTGCACGTTCACTGTAACCCTTGGACGTTCACAGTGACGATGCAACACTGATATTGTATCGGAATTGAATACAACAGGCACGATGCCGACTTCTGTCCAAGTGAGTAATACTTGAAGCGGTCTGTGTTTGGAACCGATCCTATGAGTTCAGTTATAGTTTCCGATGAACCACTGCAGGTTCCTGTAACCCTTGGACGTTCACAGTGACGATGCAACACTGATATTGTATCGGAATTGAATACAACAGGCACGATGCCGACTTCTGTCCCAGTGAGTAATACTTCAAGCGGTCTGTAATAGGAACCGATCCTGTGAGTTCAGTAATAGTTTCAGATGAACCACTGCAGGTTCACTGTAACCCTTGGACTATCACATTGACGATGCAACACTGATATTGTATAGGAATTGAATACAACAGACACGATGCCGACTTCTGTACAAATGAGTAATATTTCAAGCGGTCTGTGTTTGGAACCGATGCTATGAGTTCAGTAATAGTTTCCAATGAACCACTGCAGGTTCACTGTAACCCTTGGACGTTCACAGTGACGAAGCAACACTGATATTGTATCGGAATTGAATACAACAGGCACGATGCCGACTTCTATCGAAGTGAGTAATACTTCAAGCGGTCTGTGTTTGGAACCGATCCTATGAGTTCAGTATTAGTTTCCGATGAACCACTGCAGGTTCACTGTAACCCTTGGACGTTCACAGTGCCGATGCAACAATGATATTGTATCGGAATTGAATACAACAGGCACGATGCCGACTTCTGTCCAAGTGAGTAATACTTCAAGCGGTCTGTGTATGGAACCGATCCTATGAGTTCAGTAATAGTTTCCGATGAACCACTGCAGGTTCACTGTAACCCTTGGACGTTCACAGTGACGATGCAACACTGATATTGTATCGCAATTGAATACAACAGGCACGATGCCGACTTCTGTCCAAGTGAGTAATACTTCAAGCGGACTGTGTTTGGAACCGATCCCATGAGTTCAGTAACAGTTTCCGATGAACCACTGCAGGTTCATTGTAACCCTTGGACGTTCACAGTGACGATACAACACTGATATTGTATCGGAATTGAATACAACAGGCACGATGCCGACTTCTGTCCAAGTGAGTAATACTTCAAGCGGTCTGTGTTTGGAACCGATCCTATGAGTCCAGTAATAGTTTCCGAAGAACCACTGCAGGTTCACTGTAACCCTTGGACGTTCACAGTGACGATGCAAAACTGATATTGTATCGGAATTGAATACAACAGGCACGATGCCTACTTCTGTCCAAGTGAGTAATACTTCAAGCGGTCAGTGTTTGGAACCGATCCTATGAGTTCAGTAATAGTTTCCGATGAACCACTGCAGGTTCATTGAAACCCTTGGACATTCACAGTGACGATGCAACACTGATATAGTATCGGCATTGAATACAACAGGCACGGTGCCTACTTTGGTCCAAGTAAGTAATACTTCAAGCGGACTGTGCTTGGAACCGATCCCATGAGTTCAGTAACAGTTTCCGATGAACCACTGCAGGTTCATTGTAACCCTTGGACGTTCACAGTGACGATAAAACACTGATATTGTATCGGAATTGAATACAACAGGCACGATGCCGACTTCTGTCCAAGTGTGTAATACTTCAAGCGGTCTGTGTTTGGAACCGATCCTATTAGTCCAGTAATAGTTTCCGATGAACCACTGCACGTACACTGTAACCCTTAAAACGTTCGCAGTGACGATGCAACACTGATATTGTATCGGAATTGAATACAACAGGCACGATGCCGACTTCAGTCCAAGTGAGTAATACTTCAAGCGGTCTGTGTTTGTAACCGATCCTATGAGTTCAGTAATAGTTTCCAATGAACTACTGCACGTTCACTGTAACCCTTGGACGTTCACAGTGACGATACAACACTGATATTGTATCGGAATTGAATACAACAGGCACGATGCCGACTTCTGTCCAAGTGAGTAATACTTCAAGCGGTCTGTGTTTGGAACCGATCCTATGAGTCCAGTAATAGTTTCCGAAGAACCACTGCAGGTTCACTGTAACCCTTGGACGTTCACAGTGACGATGCAAAACTGATATTGTATCGGAATTGAATACAACAGGCACGATGCCTACTTCTGTCCAAGTGAGTAATACTTCAAGCGGTCAGTGTTTGGAACCGATCCTATGAGTTCAGTAATAGTTTCCGATGAACCACTGCAGGTTCATTGAAACCCTTGGACATTCACAGTGACGATGCAACACTGATATAGTATCGGCATTGAATACAACAGGCACGGTGCCTACTTTGGTCCAAGTAAGTAATACTTCAAGCGGACTGTGCTTGGAACCGATCCCATGAGTTCAGTAACAGTTTCCGATGAACCACTGCAGGTTCATTGTAACCCTTGGACGTTCACAGTGACGATAAAACACTGATATTGTATCGGAATTGAATACAACAGGCACGATGCCGACTTCTGTCCAAGTGTGTAATACTTCAAGCGGTCTGTGTTTGGAACCGATCCTATTAGTCCAGTAATAGTTTCCGATGAACCACTGCACGTACACTGTAACCCTTAAAACGTTCGCAGTGACGATGCAACACTGATATTGTATCGGAATTGAATACAACAGGCACGATGCCGACTTCAGTCCAAGTGAGTAATACTTCAAGCGGTCTGTGTTTGTAACCGATCCTATGAGTTCAGTAATAGTTTCCAATGAACCACTGCACGTTCACTGTAACCCTTGGACGTTCACAGTGACGATGCAACACTGATATTGTATCGGAATTGAATACAACAGGCACGATGCCGACTTCTGTCCAAGTGAGTAATACTTGAAGCGGTCTGTGTTTGGAACCGATCCTATGAGTTCAGTTATAGTTTCCGATGAACCACTGCAGGTTCCTGTAACCCTTGGACGTTCACAGTGACGATGCAACACTGATATTGTATCGGAATTGAATACAACAGGCACGATGCCGACTTCTGTCCCAGTGAGTAATACTTCAAGCGGTCTGTAATAGGAACCGATCCTGTGAGTTCAGTAATAGTTTCAGATGAACCACTGCAGGTTCACTGTAACCCTTGGACTATCACATTGACGATGCAACACTGATATTGTATAGGAATTGAATACAACAGACACGATGCCGACTTCTGTACAAATGAGTAATATTTCAAGCGGTCTGTGTTTGGAACCGATGCTATGAGTTCAGTAATAGTTTCCAATGAACCACTGCAGGTTCACTGTAACCCTTGGACGTTCACAGTGACGAAGCAACACTGATATTGTATCGGAATTGAATACAACAGGCACGATGCCGACTTCTATCGAAGTGAGTAATACTTCAAGCGGTCTGTGTTTGGAACCGATCCTATGAGTTCAGTAATAGTTTCCGATGAACCACTGCAGGTTCACTGTAACCCTTGGACGTTCACAGTGCCGATGCAACAATGATATTGTATCGGAATTGAATACAACAGGCACGATGCCGACTTCTGTCCAAGTGAGTAATACTTCAAGCGGTCTGTGTATGGAACCGATCCTATGAGTTCAGTAATAGTTTCCGATGAACCACTGCAGGTTCACTGTAACCCTTGGACGTTCACAGTGACGATGCAACACTGATATTGTATCGCAATTGAATACAACAGGCACGATGCCGACTTCTGTCCAAGTGAGTAATACTTCAAGCGGACTGTGTTTGGAACCGATCCCATGAGTTCAGTAACAGTTTCCGATGAACCACTGCAGGTTCATTGTAACCCTTGGACGTTCACAGTGACGATACAACACTGATATTGTATCGGAATTGAATACAACAGGCACGATGCCGACTTCTGTCCAAGTGAGTAATACTTCAAGCGGTCTGTGTTTGGAACCGATCCTATGAGTCCAGTAATAGTTTCCGAAGAACCACTGCAGGTTCACTGTAACCCTTGGACGTTCACAGTGACGATGCAAAACTGATATTGTATCGGAATTGAATACAACAGGCACGATGCCTACTTCTGTCCAAGTGAGTAATACTTCAAGCGGTCAGTGTTTGGAACCGATCCTATGAGTTCAGTAATAGTTTCCGATCAACCACTGCAGGTTCACTGTAACCCTTGGACGTTCACAGTGACGATGCCACACTGATATTGTATCGGAATTGAATACAACAGGCACGATGAAGACTTCTGTCCAAGTGAATAATACTTCAAGCGGTCTGTGTTTGGAACCGATTTCTATGAGTTCAGTAATAGTTTCCGATGAACCACCGCAGGTTCACTGCAACCCTTGGACCTTCACATTGACGATGCAAAACTAATATTGTATCGGAATTGAATACAACGGGCACGATGTCGAGTTCTGTCCAAGTGAGTAATACTTCAAGCGGTCCGTGTTTGGAACCAATCCTATGAGTTCAGTAATAGTTTCTGATGAACCGCTGCAGGTTCACTGTAACCCTTGGACGTTCACAGTGACGATGCAACACTGATATTCTAACGGAATTGAATACAACAGGCACGATGCCGACTTCTGTCCAAGTGAGTAATACTTCAAGCGGTCTGTGTTTGGAACCGATCCTATGAGTTCAGTAATAGTTTCCGATGAACCACTGCAGGTTCATTGTAACCCTTGGGCAATCGCAGTGACGATGCAACTCTGATATTGTATCGGTATTGAATAGAACAGGCACGATGCTGACTTCTGTCCAAGTGCGTAGTACTTCAAGCGGTCTGTGTTTGGAACCGATCCTATGAGTTCAGTAATAGTTTCCGATGAACCACTGCAGGTTCACTGTAAACCTTGGACGTTCACAGTGACGATGCAACACTGATATTGTATCGGAATTGAATACAACAGGCACGATGCCGACTTCTGTCCAAGTGAGTAAAACTTCAAGCGGTCTGTGTTTGTAACCGATCCTATGAGTTCAGTAATAGTTTCCGATGAACCACTGCAGGTTCACTGTATCCCTTGGACGTTCACAGTGGCGATACAACACTGATATTGTATCGGAATTGAATACAACAGGCACGATGCCGACTTCTGTCCAAGTGAGTAATACTTCAAGCGGCCTGTGTTTGGAACCGATCCTATGAGTTCAGTAATAGTTTCCGATGAACCACTGCAGGTTCACTGTAACCCTTGGACGTTCACAGTATCGATGCAACACTGATATTGTATCGGAATTGAATACAACAGGCACGATGCCGACTTCTGTCCAAGTGAGTAATACTTCAAGCGGTCTGTGTTTGGAACCGATCCTATGAGTTCAGTAATAGTTTTCGATGGACCACTGCAGGTTCACTGTAACCCTTGCACGTTCACAGTGACAGTGCAACACTGATATAGTATCGGAATTGAATACAACAGGCACGATGCCGACTTCTGTCCAAGTGAGTAATACTTCAAGCGGTCCGTGTTTGGAGCCGTTCCTATGAGTTCAGTAATAGTTTCCAATGAACCACTGCAGGTTCACTGTAACCCTTGGACGTTCACAGTGACAATGCAACACTGATATTGTATCGGAATTGAATACAACAGGCACGATGCCGGCTTCTGTCCAAGTGAGTAATACTTCAATCGGTCTGTGTTTGGAACCGATCCTGTGAGTTCAGTAATAGTTTCCGATGAACCACTGCATGTTCACTGTAACACTTGGACGTTCACATTGACGATGCAACACTGATATTGTATCGGAATTGAATACAACAGGCACGATGCCGACTACTGTCCAAGTGAGTAATACTTCAAGCGGTCTGTGTTTGGAACCGATCCTATGAGTTCAGTAATAGTTTCCGATGAACCACTGCAGGTTCACTGTTACCCTTGGACGTTCACAGTGACGATGCAACACTGATATTGTATCGGAATTGAATACAACAGGCACGATGCCGACTTCTGTCCAAGTGAGTAATACTTCAAGCTGTCTGTGTTTGGAACCGATCCTATGAGTTCAGTAATAGTTTCCGTTGAACCACTGCAGGTTCATTGTAACCCTTGGACAATCGCAGTGACGATGCAACACTGATATTGTATCGGCATTGAATAGAACAGGCACGATGCTGACTTCTGTCCAAGTGAGTAATACTTCAAGCGGTCTGTGTTTGGAACCGATCCTATGAGTTCATTAATAGTTTTCGATGGACCACTGCAGGTTCACTGTAACCCTTGCACGTTCACAGTGACAGTGCAACACTGATATTGTATCGGAATTGAATACAACAGACACGATGCCGACTTCTGTCCAAGTGAGTAATACTTCAAGCGGTCCGTGTTTGGAGCCGTTCCTATGAGTTCAGTAATAGTTTCCAATGAACCACTGCAGGTTCACTGTAACCCTTGGACGTTCACATTGACGATGCAACACTGATATTGTATTGGAATTGAATACAACATGCACGATGCCGACCTCTATCCAAGTGAGTAATACTTCAAGCGGTCTGTGTTTGGAACCGAACCTATGAGTTCAGTAATAGTTTCCGATGAACCACTGCACGTTCACTGTAACCCTTGGACGTTCACAGTGACGATGCAACACTGATATTGTATCGGAATTGAATACAACAGGCACGATGCCGACTTCTGTCCAAGTGAGTAATACTTGAAGCGGTCTGTGTTTGGAACCGATCCTATGAGTTCAGTAATAGTTTCCGATGAACCACTGCACGTTCACTGTAACCCTTGGACGTTCACAGTGACGATGCAACACTGATATTGTATCGGAATTGAATACAACAGGCACGATGCCGACTTCTGTCCAAGTGAGTAATACTTGAAGCGGTCTGTGTTTGGAACCGATCCTATGAGTTCAGTAATAGTTTCCGATGAACCACTGGAGGTTCCTGTAACCCTTGGACGTTCACAGTGACGATGCAACACTGATATTGTATCGGAATTGAATACAACAGGCACGATGCCGACTTCTGTCCCAGTGAGTAATACTTCAAGCGGTCTGTAATAGGAACCGATCCTGTGAGTTCAGTAATAGTTTCCGATGAACCACTGCAGGTTCACTGTAACCCTTGGACGTTCACAGTGACGATGCAACACTGATATTGTATCGCAATTGAATACAACAGGCACGATGCGTACTTCTGTCCAAGTGAGTAATACTTCAAGCGGTCTGTGTTTGCAACTGATCCTATGAGTTCAGTAATAGTTTCCGTTGAACCACTGCAGGTTCATTGAAACCCTTGGACATTCACAGTGACGATGCAACACTGATATAGTATCGGCATTGAATACAACAGGCACGGTGCCTACTTCGGTCCAAGTGAGTAATACTTCAAGCGGACTGTGTTTTGAAGCGATCCCATGAGTACAGTAACAGTTTCCGATGAACCACTGCAGGTTCATTGTAACCCTTGGACGTTCACAGTGACGATACAACACTGATATTGTATGGGAATTGAATACAACAGCCACGATGCCGACTTCTGTCCAAGTGAGTAATACTTCAAGGGGTCTGTGCTTGGAACCGATCCTATGAGTCCAGTAATAGTTTCCGATGAACCACTGCAGGTTCACTGTAACCATTGGACTTTCACAGTGACGATGCGACACTGATATTGTATCGGAATTGAATACAAGAGGCACGATGCTGACTTCTGTTCAAGTGAGTAGTGCTTCAAGCGGTCTGTGTTTGGAACCGATCCTATGAGTTCAGTAATAGTTTCCGATGAACCACTGCAGGTTCACTGTAACCCTTGCACGTTCACAGTGACGATGCAACACTGATATTGTATCGGAATTGAATACAACAGGCACGATGCCGACTTCTGTCCAAGTGAGTAATACTTCAGCGGGCTGTGTTAGGAGCCGTTCCTATGAGTTCAGTAAGAGTTTCCAATGAACCACTGAAGTTTCTCTGTAACACTTGGACGTTCACAGTGACCATGCAACACTGATATTGTATCGGAATTGAATACAACAGGCACGATGCCGGCTTCTGTCCAAGTGAGTAATACTTCAATCGGTCTGTGTTTGGAACCGTTCCTATGAGTTCAGTAATAGTTTCCGATCAACCACTGCAGGTTCACTGTAACCCTTGGACGTTCACAGTGACGATGCCACACTGATATTGTATCGGAATTGAATACAACAGGCACGATGCCGACTTCTGTCCAAGTGAGTAATACTTCAAGCGGTCTGTGTTTGGAACCGATTTCTATAAGTTCAGTAATAGTTTCCGATGAACCACTGCAGGTTCACTGCAACCCTTGCACCTTCACATTGACGATGCAAAACTGATATTGTATCGGAATTGAATAGAACAGGCACGATGCTGACTTCTGTCCAAGAGAGTAATACTTCAAGCGGTCTGTGTTTGGAACCGATCCTATGAGTTCATTAATAGTATCCGATGAACCACTGCAGGTTCACTGTAAACCTTGGACATTCACAGTGACGATGCAACACTGATATTGTATCGGAATTGAATACAACAGGCACGATGCCGACTTCTGTCCAAGTGAGTAAAACTTCAAGCGGTCTGTGTTTGGAACCGATTCTATGAGTTCAGTAATAGTTTCCGATGAACCACTGCAGGTTCACTGTAACCCTTGGACGTTCACAGTGACGATACGACACTGATATTGTATCGGAATTGAATACAACAGGCACGATGCCGACTTCTGTCCAAGTGAGTAATACTTCAAGTGGCCTGTGTTTGGAACCGATCCTATGAGTTCAGTAATTGTTTCCGATGAACCACTGCAGGTTTACTGTAACCCTTGGACGTTCACAGTATCGATGCAACACTGATATTGTATCGCAATTGAATACAACAGGCACGATGCCGACTTCTGTCCAAGTGAGTAATACTTCAAGCGGTCTGTGTTTGGAACCGATCCTATGAGTTCAGTAATAGTTTCCGATGAACCACTGCAGGTTCATTGAAACCCTTGGACATTCACAGTGACGATGCAACACTGATATAGTATCGGCATTGAATACAACAGGCACGATGCCTACTTTGGTCCAAGTAAGTAATACTTCAAGCGGACTGTGTTTGGAACCGATCCCATGAGTTCAGTAACAGTTTCCGATGAACCACTGCAGGTTCATTGTAACCCTTGGACGTTCACAGTGACGATAAAACACTGATATTGTATCGGAATTGAATACAACAGGCACGATGCCGACTTCTGTCCAAGTGTGTAATACTTCAAGCGGTCTGTGTTTGGAACCGATCCTATTAGTCCAGTAATAGTTTCCGATGAACCACTGCAGGTTCACTGTAACCCTTGGAGGTTCACAGTGACGATGCAACACTGATATTGTATCGGAATTGAATACAAGAGGCACGATGCTGACTTCTGTCCAAGTGAGTAATGCTTCAAGCGGTCTGTGTTTGGAACCGATCCTATGAGTTCAGTAATAGTTTCCGATGAACCACTGCAGGTTCACTGTAACCCTTGGACGTTCACAGTGCCGATGCAACAATGATATTGTATCGGAATTGAATACAACAGGCACGATGCCGACTTCTGTCCAAGTGAGTAATACTTCAAGCGGTCTGTGTTTGGAACCGATCCTATGAGTTCAGTAATAGTTTCCGATGAACCACTGCAGGTTCACTGTAACCCTTGGACGTTCACAGTGACGATGCAACACTGATATTGTATCGCAATTGAATACAACAGGCACGATGCCGGCTTCTGTCCAAGTGAGTAATACTTCAAGCGGACTGTGTTTGGAACCGATCCCATGAGTTCAGTAACAGTTTCCGATGAACCACTGCAGGTTCATTGTAACCCTTGGACGTTCACAGTGACGATACAACACTGATATTGTATCGGAATTGAATACAACAGGCACGATGCCGACTTCTGTCCAAGTGAGTAATACTTCAAGCGGTCTGTGTTTGGAACCGATCCTATGAGTCCAGTAATAGTTTCCGAAGAACCACTGCAGGTTCACTGTAACCCTTGGACGTTCACAGTGACGATGCAAAACTGATATTGTATCGGAAATGAATACAACAGGCACGATGCCTACTTCTGTCCAAGTGAGTAATACTTCAAGCGGTCAGTGTTTGGAACCGATCCTATGAGTTCAGTAATAGTTTCCGATCAACCACTGCAGGTTCACTGTAACCCTTGGACGTTCACAGTGACGATGCCACACTGATATTGTATCGGAATTGAATACAACAGGCACGATGAAGACTTCTGTCCAAGTGAATAATACTTCAAGCGGTCTGTGTTTGGAACCGATTTCTATGAGTTCAGTAATAGTTTCCGATGAACCACTGCAGGTTCACTGCAACCCTTGGACCTTCACATTGACGATGCAAAACTAATATTGTATCGGAATTGAATACAACGGGCACGATGCCGAGTTCTGTCCAAGTGAGTAATACTTCAAGCGGTCCGTGTTTGGAACCAATCCTATGAGTTCAGTAATAGTTTCTGATGAACCGCTGCAGGTTCACTGTAACCCTTGGACGTTCACAGTGACGATGCAACACTGATATTGTAACGGAATTGAATACAACAGGCACGATGCCGACTTCTGTCCAAGTGAGTAATACTTCAAGCGGTCTGTGTTTGGAACCGATCCTATGAGTTCATTAATAGTTTCCGATGAACCACTGCAGGTTCATTGTAACCCTTGGGCAATCGCAGTGACGATGCAACTCTGATATTGTATTGGTATTGAATAGAACAGGCACGATGCTGACCTCTGTCCAAGTGCGTAATACTTCAAGCGGTCTGTGTTTGGAACCGATCCTATGAGTTCAGTAATAGTTTCCGATGAACCACTGCAGGTTCACTGTAAACCTTGGACGTTCACAGTGACGATGCAACACTGATATTGTATCGGAATTGAATACAACAGGCACGATGCCGACTTCTGTCCAAGTGAGTAAAACTTCAAGCGGTCTGTGTTTGTAACCGATCCTATGAGTTCAGTAATAGTTTCCGATGAACCACTGCAGGTTCACTGTAACCCTTGGACGTTCACAGTGGCGATACAACACTGATATTGTATCGGAATTGAATACAACAGGCACGATGCCGACTTCTGTCCAAGTGAGTAATACTTCAAGCGGCCTGTGTTTGGAACCGATCCTATGAGTTCAGTAATAGTTTCCGATGAACCACTGCAGGTTCACTGCAACCCTTGGACGTTCACAGTATCGATGCAACACTGATATTGTATCGGAATTGAATACAACAGGCACGATGCCGACTTCTGTCCAAGTGAGTAATACTTCAAGCGGTCTGTGTTTGGAACCGATCCTATGAGTTCAGTAATAGTTTTCGATGGACCACTGCAGGTTCACTGTAACCCTTGCACGTTGACAGTGACAGTGCAACACTGATATTGTATCGGAATTGAATACAACAGGCACGATGCCGACTTCTGTCCAAGTGAGTAATACTTCAAGCGGTCCGTGTTTGGAGCCGTTCCTATGAGTTCAGTAATAGTTTCCAATGAACCACTGCAGGTTCACTGCAACCCTTGGACGTTCACAGTGACAATGCAACACTGATATTGTATCGGAATTGAATACAACAGGCACGATGCCGGCTTCTGTCCAAGTGAGTAATACTTCAATCGGTCTGTGTTTGGAACCGATCCTGTGAGTTCAGTAATAGTTTCCGATGAACCACTGCATGTTCACTGTAACACTTGGACGTTCACATTGACGATGCAACACTGATATTGTACCGGAATTGAATACAACAGGCACGATGCCGACTTCTGTCCAAGTGAGTAATCCTTCAAGCGGTCTGTGTTTGGAACCGATCCTATGAGTTCAGTAATAGTTTCCGATGAACCACTGCAGGTTCACTGTTACCCTTGGACGTTCACAGTGACGATGCAACACTGATATTGCATCGGAATTGAATACAACAGGCACGATGCCGACTTCTGTCCAAGTGAGTAATACTTCAAGCTGTCTGTGTTTGGAACCGATCCTATGAGTTCAGTAATAGTTTCCGTTGAACCACTGCAGGTTCATTGTAACCCTTGGACAATCGCAGTGACGATGCAACACTGATATTGTATCGGCATTGAATAGAACAGGCACGATGCTGACTTCTGTCCAAGTGAGTAATACTTCAAGCGGTCTGTGTTTGGAACCGATCCTATGAGTTCAGTAATAGTTTTCGATGGACCACTGCAGGTTCACTGTAACCCTTGCACGTTCACAGTGACAGTGCAACACTGATATTGTATCGGAATTGAATACAACAGGCACGATGCCGACTTCTGTCCAAGTGAGTAATACTTCAAGCGGTCCGTGTTTGGAGCCGTTCCTATGAGTTCAGTAATAGTTTCCAATGAACCACTGCAGGTTCACTGTAACCCTTGGACGTTCACATTGACGATGCAACACTGATATTGTATTGGAATTGAATACAACAGGCACGATGACGACTTCTATCCAAGTGAGTATTACTTCAAGCGGTCTGTGTTTGGAACCGAACCTATGAGTTCAGTAATAGTTTCCGATGAACCACTGCACGTTCACTGTAACCCTTGGACGTTCACAGTGACGATGCAACACTGATATTGTATCGGAATTGAATACAACTGGCACGATGCCGACTTCTGTCCAAGTGAGTAATACTTGAAGCGGGCTGTGTTTGGAACCGATCCAATGAGTTCAGTAATAGTTTCCGATGAACCACTGCACGTTCACTGTAACCCTTGGACGTTCACAGTGACGATGCAACACTGATATTGTATCGGAATTGAATACAACAGGCACGATGCCGACTTCTGTCCAAGTGAGTAATACTTGAAGCGGTCTGTGTTTGGAACCGATCCTAGGAGTTCAGTAATAGTTTCCGATGAACCACTGCAGGTTCCTGTAACCCTTGGACGTTCACAGTGACGATGCAACACTGATATTGTATCGGAATTGAATACAACAGGCACGATGCCGACTTCTGTCCCAGTGAGTAATACTTCAAGCGGTCTGTAATAGGAACCGATCCTGTGAGTTCAGTAATAGTTTCCGATGAACCACTGCAGGTTCACTGTAACCCTTGGACGTTCACAGTGACGATGCAACACTGATATTGTATCGCAATTGAATACAACAGGCACGATGCCTACTTCTGTCCAAGTGAGTAATACTTCAAGCGGTCTGTGTTTGCAACTGATCCTATGAGTTCAGTAATAGTTTCCGATGAACCACTGCAGGTTCATTGAAACCCTTGGACATTCACAGTGACGATGCAACACTGATATAGTATCGGAATTGAATACAACAGGCACGGTGCCTACTTCGGTCCAAGTGAGTAATACTTCAAGCGGACTGTGTTTTGAACCGATCCCATGAGTACAGTAACAGTTTCCGATGAACCACTGCAGGTTCATTGTAACCCTTGGACGTTCACAGTGACGATACAACACTGATATTGTATGGGAATTGAATACAACAGGCACGATGCCGACTTCTGTCCAAGTGAGTAATACTTCAAGGGGTCTGTGTTTGGAACCGATCCTATGAGTCCAGTAATAGTTTGCGATGAACCACTGCAGGTTCACTGTAACCATTGGACGTTCACAGTGACGATGCAACACTGATATTGTATCGGAATTGAATACAAGAGGCACGATGCTGACTTCTGTTCAAGTGAGTAATGCTTCAAGCGGTCAGTGTTTGGTACCGATCCTATGAGTTCAGTAATAGTTTCCGATGAACCACTGCAGGTTCACTGTAACCCTTGCACGTTCACAGTGACGATGCAACACTGATATTGTATCGGAATTGAATACAACAGGCACGATGCCGACTTCTGTCCAAGTGAGTAATACTTCAGCGGGCTGTGTTAGGAGCCGTTCCTATGAGTTCAGTAAGAGTTTCCAATGAACCACTGCAGGTTCACTGTAACACTTGGACGTTCACAGTGACCATGCAACACTGATATTGTATCGGAATTGAATACAACAGGCACGATGCCGGCTTCTGTCCAAGTGAGTAAAACTTCAATCGGTCTGTGTTTGGAACCGTTCCTATGAGTTCAGTAATAGTTTCCGATCAACCACTGCAGGTTCACTGTAACCCTTGGACGTTCACAGTGACGATGCCACACTGATATTGTATCGGAATTGAATACAACAGGCACGATGCCGACTTCTGTCCAAGTGAGTAATACTTCAAGCGGTCTGTGTTTGGAACCGATTTCTATAAGTTCAGTAATAGTTTCCGATGAACCACTGCAGGTTCACTGCAACCCTTGCACCTTCACATTGACGATGCAAAACTGATATTGTATCGGAATTGAATAGAACAGGCACGATGCTGACTTCTGTCCAAGAGAGTAATACTTCAAGCGGTCTGTGTTTGGAACCGATCCTATGAGTTCATTAATAGTTTCCGATGAACCACTGCAGGTTCACTGTAAACCTTGGACATTCACAGTGACGATGCTACACTGATATTGTATCGGAATTGAATACAACAGGCACGATGCCGACTTATGTCCAAGTGAGTCAAACTTCAAGCGGTCTGTGTTTTGAACCGATTCTATGAGTTCAGTAATAGTTTCCGATGAACCACTGCAGGTTCACTGTAACCCTTGGACGTTCACAGTGACGATACGACACTGATATTGTATCGGAATTGAATACAACAGGCACGATGCCGACTTCTGTCCAAGTGAGTAATACTTCAAGCGGCCTGTGTTTGGAACCAATCCTATGAGTTCAGTAATAGTTTCCGTTGAACCACTGCAGGTTCACTGTAACCCTTGGACGTACACAGTATCGATGCAACACTGATATTGTATCGCAATTGAATACAACAGGCACGATGCCGACTTCTGTCCAAGTGAGTAATACTTCAAGCGGTCTGTGTTTGGAACCGATCCTATGAGTTCAGTAATAGTTTCCGATGAACCACTGCAGGTTCATTGAAACCCTTGGACATTCACAGTGACGATGCAACACTGATATAGTATCGGCATTGAATACAACAGGCACGGTGCCTACTTTGGTCCAAGTAAGTAATACTTCAAGCGGACTGTGTTTGGAACCGATCCCATGAGTTCAGTAACAGTTTCCGATGAACCACTGCAGGTTCATTGTAACCCTTGGACGTTCACAGTGACGATAAAACACTGATATTGTATCGGAATTGAATACAACAGGCATAATGCCGACTTCTGTCCAAGTGTGTAATACTTCAAGCGGTCTGTGTTTGGAACCGATCCTATTAGTCCAGTAATAGTTTCCGATGAACCACTGCAGGTTCACTGTAACCCTTGGAGGTTCACAGTGACGATGCAACACTGATATTGTATCGGAATTGAATACAAGAGGCACGATGCTGCCTTCTGTCCAAGTGAGTAAAGCTTCAAGCGGTCTGTGTTTGGAACCGATCCTATGAGTTCAGTAATAGTTTCCGATGAACCACTGCAGGTTCACTGTAACCCTTGGACGTTCACAGTGCCGATGCAACAATGATATTGTATCGGAATTGAATACAACAGTCACGATGCCGACTTCTGTCCAAGTGAGTAATACTTCAAGCGGACTGTGTTTGCAACTGATCCTATGAGTTCAGTAATAGTTTCCGATGAACCACTGCAGGTTCATTGAAACCCTTGGACATTCACAGTGACGATGCAACACTGATATAGTATCGGCATTGAATACAACAGGCACGGTGCCTACTTCGGTCCAAGTGAGTAATACTTCAAGCGGACTGTGTTTTGAACCGATCCCATGAGTACAGTAACAGTTTCCGATGAACCACTGCAGGTTCATTGTAACCCTTGGACGTTCACAGTGACGATACAACACTGATATTGAATGGGAATTGAATACAACAGGCACGATGCCGACTTCTGTCCAAGTGAGTAATACTTCAAGGGGTCTGTGTTTGGAACCGATCCTATGAGTCCCGTAATAGTTTCCGATGAACCACTGCAGGTTCACTGTAACCCTGGACGTTCACAGTGACGATGCAACACTGATATTGTATCGGAATTGAATACAAGAGGCACGATGCTGACTTCTGTTCAAGTGAGTAATGCTTCAAGCGGTCTGTGTTTGGAACCGATCCTATGAGTTCAGTAATAGTTTCCGATGAACCACTGCAGGTTCACTGTAACCCTTGCACGTTCACAGTGACGATGCAACACTGATATTGTATCGGAATTGAATACAACAGGCACGATGCCGACTTCTGTCCAAGTGAGTAATACTTCAGCGGGCTGTGTTAGGAGCCGTTCCTATGAGTTCAGTAAGAGTTTCCAATGAACCACTGCAGGTTCACTGTAACACTTGGACGTTCACAGTGACCATGCAACACTGATATTGTATCGGAATTGAATACAACAGGCACGATGCCGGCTTCTGTCCAAGTGAGTAATACTTCAATCGGTCTGTGTTTGGAACCGTTCCTATGAGTTCAGTAATAGTTTCCGATCAACCACTGCAGGTTCACTGTAACCCTTGGACGTTCACAGTGACGATGCCACACTGATATTGTATCGGAATTGAATACAACAGGCACGATGCCGACTTCTGTCCAAGTGAGTAATACTTCAAGCGGTCTGTGTTTGGAACCGATTTCTATAAGTTCAGTAATAGTTTCCGATGAACCACTGCAGGTTCACTGCAACCCTTGCACCTTCGCATTGACGATGCAAAACTGATATTGTATCGGAATTGAATAGAACAGGCACGATGCTGACTTCTGTCCAAGAGAGTAATACTTCAAGCGGTCTGTGTTTGGAACCGATCCTATGAGTTCATTAATAGTTTCCGATGAACCACTGCAGGTTCACTGTAAACCTTGGACATTCACAGTGACGATGCTACACTGATATTGTATCGGAATTGAATACAACAGGCACGATGCCGACTTATGTCCAAGTGAGTAAAACTTCAAGCGGTCTGTGTTTGGAACCGATTCTATGAGTTCAGTAATAGTTTCCGATGAACCACTGCAGGTTCACTGTAACCCTTGGACGTTCACAGTGACGATACGACACTGATATTGTATCGGAATTGAATACAACAGGCACGATGCCGACTTCTGTCCAAGTGAGTAATACTTCAAGCGGCCTGTGTTTGGAACCGATCCTATGAGTTCAGTAATAGTTTCCGATGAACCACTGCAGGTTCACTGTAACCCTTGGACGTTCACAGTATCGATGCAACACTGATATTGTATCGCAATTGAATACAACAGGCACGATGCCGACTTCTGTCCAAGTGAGTAATACTTCAAGCGGTCTGTGTTTGGAACCGATCCTATGAGTTCAGTAATAGTTTCCGATGAACCACTGCAGGTTCATTGAAACCCTTGGACATTCACAGTGACGATGCAACACTGATATAGTATCGGCATTGAATACAACATGCACGGTGCCTACTTTGGTCCAAGTAAGTAATACTTCAAGCGGACTGTGTTTGGAACCGATCCCATGAGTTCAGTAACAGTTTCCGATGAACCACTGCAGGTTCATTGTAACCCTTGGACGTTCACAGTGACGATAAAACACTGATATTGTATCGGAATTGAATACAACAGGCACGATGCCGACTTCTGTCCAAGTGTGTAATACTTCAAGCGGTCTGTGTTTGGAACCGATCATATTAGTCCAGTAATAGTTTCCGATGAACCACTGCAGGTTCACTGTAACCCTTGGAGGTTCACAGTGACGATGCAACACTGATATTGTATCGGAATTGAATACAAGAGGCACGATGCTGACTTCTGTCCAAGTGAGTAATGCTTCAAGCGGTCTGTGCTTGGAACCGATCCTATGAGTTCAGTAATAGTTTCCGATGAACCACTGCAGGTTCACTGTAACCCTTGGGCGTTCACAGTGCCGATGCAACAATGATATTGTATCGGAATTGAATACAACAGGCACGATGCCGACTTCTGTCCAAGTGAGTAATACTTCAAGCGGTCTGTGTTTGGAACCGATCCTATGAGTTCAGTAATAGTTTCCGATGAACCACTGCAGGTTCACTGTAACCCTTGGACGTTCACAGTGACGATGCAACACTGATATTGTATCGCAATTGAATACAACAGGCACGATGCCGACTTCTGTCCAAGTGAGTAATACTTCAAGCGGACTGTGTTTGGAACCGATCCCATGAGATCAGTAACAGTTTCCGATGAACCACTGCAGGTTCATTGTAACCCTTGGACGTTCACAGTGACGATACAACACTGATATTGTATCGGAATTGAATACAACAGGCACGATGCCGACTTCTGTCCAAGTGAGTAATACTTCAAGCGGTCTGTGTTTGGAACCGATCCTATGAGTCCAGTAATAGTTTCCGAAGAACCACTGCAGGTTCACTGTAACCCTTGGACGTTCACAGTGACGATGCAAAACTGATATTGTATCGGAATTGAATACAACAGGCACGATGCCTACTTCTGTCCAAGTGAGTAATACTTCAAGCGGTCAGTGTTTGGAACCGATCCTATGAGTTCAGTAATAGTTTCCGATCAGCCACTGCAGGTTCACTGTAACCCTTGGACGTTCACAGTGACGATGCAACACTGATATTGTAACGGAATTGAATACAACAGGCACGATGCCGACTTCTGTCCAAGTGAGTAATACTTCAAGCGGTCTGTGTTTGGAACCGATCCTATGAGTTCAGTAATACTTTCCGATGAACCACTGCAGGTTCATTGTAACCCTTGGGCAATCGCAGTGACGATGCAACTCTGATATTGTATTGGTATTGAATAGAACAGGCACAATGCTGACTTCTGTCCAAGTGCGTAATACTTCACGCGGTCTGTGTTTGGAACCGATCCTATGAGTTCAGTAATAGTTTCCGATGAACCACTGCAGGTTCACTGTAAACCTTGGACGTTCACAGTGACGATGCAACACTGATATTGTATCGGAATTGAATACAACAGGCACGATGCCGACTTCTGTCCAAGTGAGTAAAACTTCAAGCGGTCTGTGTTTGTAACCGATCCTATGAGTTCAGTAATAGTTTCCGATGAACCACTGCAGGTTCACTGTAACCCTTGGACGTTCACAGTGGCGATACAACACTGATATTGTATCGGAATTGAATACAACAGGCACGATGCCGACTTCTGTCCAAGTGAGTAATACTTCAAGCGGCCTGTGTTTGGAACCGATCCTATGAGTTCAGTAATAGTTTCCGATGAACCACTGCAGGTTCACTGTAACCCTTGGACGTTCACAGTGTCGATGCAACACTGATATTGTATCGGAATTGAATACAACAGGCACGATGCCGACTTCTGTCCAAGTGAGTAATACTTCAAGCGGTCTGTGTTTGGAACCGATCCTATGAGTTCAGTAATAGTTTTCGATGGACCACTGCAGGTTCACTGTAACCCTTGCACGTTCACAGTGACAGTGCAACACTGATATTGTATCGGAATTGAATACAACAGGCACGATGCCGACTTCTGTCCAAGTGAGTAATACTTCAAGCGGTCCGTGTTTGGAGCCGTTCCTATGAGTTCAGTAATAGTTTCCAATGAACCACTGCAGGTTCACTGTAACCCTTGGACGTTCACAGTGACAATGCAACACTGATATTGTATCGGAATTGAATACAACAGGCACGATGCCGGCTTCTGTCCAAGTGAGTAATACTTCAATCGGTCTGTGTTTGGAACCGATCCTGTGAGTTCAGTAATAGTTTCCGATCAACCACTGCATGTTCACTGTAACACTTGGACGTTCACATTGACGATGCAACACTGATATTGTATCGGAATTGAATACAACAGGCACGATGCCGACTTCTGTCCAAGTGAGTAATCCTTCAAGCGGTCTGTGTTTCGAACCGATCCTATGAGTTCAGTAATAGTTTCCGATGAACCACTGCAGGTGCACTGTTACCCTTGGACGTTCACAGTGACGATGCAACACTGATATTACATCGGAATTGAATACAACAGGCACGATGCCGACTTCTGTCCAAGTGAGTAATACTTCAAGCTGTCTGTGTTTGGAACCGATCCTATGAGTTCAGTAATAGTTTCCGTTGAACCACTGCAGGTTCATTGTAACCCTTGGACAATCGCAGTGACGATGCAACACTGATATTGTATCGGCATTGAATAGAACAGGCACGATGCTGACTTCTGTCCAAGTGAGTAATACTTCAAGCGGTCTGTGTTTGGAACCGATCCTATGAGTTCAGTAATAGTTTTCGATGGACCACTGCAGGTTCACTGTAACCCTTGCACGTTCACAGTGACAGTGCAACACTGATATTGTATCGGAATTGAATACAACAGGCACGATGCCGACTTCTGTCCAAGTGAGTAATACTTCAAGCGGTCCGTGTTTGGAGCCGTTCCTATGAGTTCAGTAATAGTTTCCAATGAACCACTGCAGGTTCACTGTAACCCTTGGACGTTCACATTGACGATGCAACACTGATATTGTATTGGAATTGAATACAAGAGGCACGATGCCGACTTCTATCCAAGTGAGTATTACTTCAAGCGGTCTGTGTTTGGAACCGAACCTATGAGTTCAGTAATAGTTTCCGATGAACCACTGCACGTTCACTGTAACCCTTGGACGTTCACAGTGACGATGCAACGCTGATATTGTATCGGAATTGAATACAACAGGCACGATGCCGACTTCTGTCCAAGTGAGTAAAACTTCAAGCGGTCTGTGTTTGTAACCGATCCTATGAGTTCAGTAATAGTTTCCGATGAACCACTGCAGGTTCACTGTAACCCTTGGACGTTCACAGTGGCGATACAACACTGATATTGTATCGGAATTGAATACAACAGGCACGATGCCGACTTCTGTCCAAGTGAGTAATACTTCAAGCGGCCTGTGTTTGGAACCGATCCTATGAGTTCAGTAATAGTTTCCGATGAACCACTGCAGGTTCACTGTAACCCTTGGACGTTCACAGTGTCGATGCAACACTGATATTGTATCGGAATTGAATACAACAGGCACGATGCCGACTTCTGTCCAAGTGAGTAATACTTCAAGCGGTCTGTGTTTGGAACCGATCCTATGAGTTCAGTAATAGTTTTCGATGGACCACTGCAGGTTCACTGTAACCCTTGCACGTTCACAGTGACAGTGCAACACTGATATTGTATCGGAATTGAATACAACAGGCACGATGCCGACTTCTGTCCAAGTGAGTAATACTTCAAGCGGTCCGTGTTTGGAGCCGTTCCTATGAGTTCAGTAATAGTTTCCAATGAACCACTGCAGGTTCACTGTAACCCTTGGACGTTCACAGTGACAATGCAACACTGATATTGTATCGGAATTGAATACAACAGGCACGATGCCGGCTTCTGTCCAAGTGAGTAATACTTCAATCGGTCTGTGTTTGGAACCGATCCTGTGAGTTCAGTAATAGTTTCCGATCAACCACTGCATGTTCACTGTAACACTTGGACGTTCACATTGACGATGCAACACTGATATTGTATCGGAATTGAATACAACAGGCACGATGCCGACTTCTGTCCAAGTGAGTAATCCTTCAAGCGGTCTGTGTTTCGAACCGATCCTATGAGTTCAGTAATAGTTTCCGATGAACCACTGCAGGTGCACTGTTACCCTTGGACGTTCACAGTGACGATGCAACACTGATATTGCATCGGAATTGAATACAACAGGCACGATGCCGACTTCTGTCCAAGTGAGTAATACTTCAAGCTGTCTGTGTTTGGAACCGATCCTATGAGTTCAGTAATAGTTTCCGTTGAACCACTGCAGGTTCATTGTAACCCTTGGACAATCGCAGTGACGATGCAACACTGATATTGTATCGGCATTGAATAGAACAGGCACGATGCTGACTTCTGTCCAAGTGAGTAATACTTCAAGCGGTCTGTGTTTGGAACCGATCCTATGAGTTCAGTAATAGTTTTCGATGGACCACTGCAGGTTCACTGTAACCCTTGCACGTTCACAGTGACAGTGCAACACTGATATTGTATCGGAATTGAATACAACAGGCACGATGCCGACTTCTGTTCAAGTGAGTAATACTTCAAGCGGTCCGTGTTTGGAGCCGTTCCTATGAGTTCAGTAATAGTTTCCAATGAACCACTGCAGGTTCACTGTAACCCTTGGACGTTCACATTGACGATGCAACACTGATATTGTATTGGAATTGAATACAAGAGGCACGATGCCGACTTCTATCCAAGTGAGTATTACTTCAAGCGGTCTGTGTTTGGAACCGAACCTATGAGTTCAGTAATAGTTTCCGATGAACCACTGCACGTTCACTGTAACCCTTGGACGTTCACAGTGACGATGCAACGCTGATATTGTATCGGAATTGAATACAACAGGCACGATGCCGACTTCTGTCCAAGTGAGTAATACTTGAAGCGGTCTGTGTTTGGAACCGTTCCTATGAGTTCAGTAATAGTTTCCGATGAACCACTGCACGTTCACTGTAACCCTTGGACGTTCACAGTGACGATGCAACACTGATATTGTATCGGAATTGAATACAACAGGCACGATGCCGACTTCTGTCCAAGTGAGTAATACTTGAAGCGGTCTGTGTTTGGAACCGATCCTAGGAGTTCAGTAATAGTTTCCGATGAACCACTGCAGGTTCCTGTAACCCTTGGACGTTCACAGTGACGATGCAACACTGATATTGTATCGGAATTGAATACAACAGGCACGATGCCGACTTCTGTCCCAGTGAGTATTACTTCAAGCGTTCTGTAATAGGAACCGATCCTGTGAGTTCAGTAATAGTTTCCGATGAACCACTGCAGGTTCACTGTAACCCTTGGACGTTCACGGTGACGATGCAACACTGATATTGTATCGCAATTGAATACAACAGGCACGATGTCTACTTCTGTCCAAGTGAGTAATACTTCAAGCGGTCTGTGTTTGCAACTGACCCTATGAGTTCAGTAATAGTTTCCGATGAACCACTGCAGGTTCATTGAAACCCTTGGACATTCACAGTGACGATGCAACACTGATATAGTATCGGCATTGAATACAACAGGCACGGTGCCTACTTCGGTCCAAGTGAGTAATACTTCAAGCTGACTGTGTTTTGAACCGATCCCATGAGTACAGTAACAGTTTCCGATGAACCACTGCAGGTTCATTGTGACCCTTGGACGTTCACAGTGACGATACAACACTGATATTGTATGGGAATTGAATACAACAGGCACGATGCCGACTTCTGTCCAAGTGAGTAATACTTCAAGGGGACTGTGTTTGGAACCGATCCTATGAGTCCAGTAATAGTTTCCGATGAACCACTGCAGGTTCACTGTAACCATTGGACGTTCACAGTGACGATGCAACACTGATATTGTATCGGAATTGAATACAAGAGGCACGATGCTGACTTCTGTTCAAGTGAGTAATGCTTCAAGCGTTCTGTGTTTGGAACCGATCCTATGAGTTCAGTAATAGTTTCCGATGAACCACTGCAGGTTCACTGTAACCCTTGCACGTTCACAGTGACGATGCAACACAGATATTGTATCGGAATTGAATACAACAGGCACGATGCCGACTTCTGTCCAAGTGAGTAATACTTCAGCGGGCTGTGTTAGGAGCCGTTCCTATGAGTTCAGTAAGAGTTTCCAATGAACCACTGCAGGTTCACTGTAACACTTGGACGTTCACAGTGACAATGCAACACTGATATTGTATCGGAATTGAATACAACAGGCACGATGCCGGCTTCTGTCCAAGTGAGTAATACTTCAATCGGTCTGTGTTTGGAACCGTTCCTATGTGTTCAGTAATAGTTTCCGATCAACCACTGCAGGTTCACTGTAACCCTTGGACGTTCACAGTGACGATGCCACACTGATATTGTATCGGAATTGAATACAACAGGCACGATGCCGACTTCTGTCCAAGTGAGTAATACTTCAAGCGGTCTGTGTTTGGAACCGATTTCTATAAGTTCAGTAATAGTTTCCGATGAACCACTGCAGGTTCACTGCAACCCTTGCACCTTCACATTGACGATGCAAAACTGATATTGTATCGGAATTGAATAGAACAGGCACGATGCTGACTTCTGTCCAAGAGAGTAATACTTCAAGCGGTCTGTGTTTGGAACTGATCCTATGAGTTCATTAATAGTTTCCGATGAACCACTGCAGGTTCACTGTAAACCTTGGACATTCACAGTGACGATGCAACACTGATATTGTATCGGAATTGAATACAACAGGCACGATGCCGACTTTTGTCCAAGTGAGTAAAACTTCAAGCGGTCTGTGTTTGGAACCGATCCTATGAGTTCAGTAATAGTTTCCGATGAACCACTGCAGGTTCACTGTAACCCTTGGACGTTCACAGTGACGATACGACACTGATATTGTATCGGAATTGAATACAACAGGCACGATGCCGACTTCTGTCCAAGTGAGTAATACTTCAAGCGGCCTGTGTTTGGAACCGATCCTATGAGTTCAGTAATAGTTTCCGATGAACCACTGCAGGTTCACTGTAACCCTTGGACGTTCACAGTATCGATGCAACACTGATATTGTATCGCAATTGAATACAACAGGCACGATGCCGACTTCTGTCCAAGTGAGTAATACTTCAAGCGGTCTGTGTTTGGAACCGATCCTATGAGTTCAGTAATAGTTTCCGATGAACCACTGCAGGTTCATTGAAACCCTTGGACATTCACAGTGACGATGCAACACTGATATAGTATCGGCATTGAATACAACAGGCACGGTGCCTACTTTGGTCCAAGTAAGTAATACTTCAAGCGGATTGTGTTTGGAACCGATCCCATGAGTTCAGTAACAGTTTCCGATGAACCACTGCAGGTTCATTGTAACCCTTGGACGTTCACAGTGACGATAAAACACTGATATTGTATCGGAATTGAATACAACAGGCACGATGCCGACTTCTGTCCAAGTGTGTAATACTTCAAGCGGTCTGTGTTTGGAACCGATCCTATTAGTCCAGTAATAGTTTCCGATGAACCACTGCAGGTTCACTGTAACCCTTTGAGGTTCACAGTGACGATGCATCACTGATATTGTATCGGAATTGAATACAAGAGGCACGATGCTGACTTCTGTCCAAGTGAGTAATGCTTCAAGCGGTCTGTGTTTGGAACCGATCCTATTAGTCCAGTAATAGTTTCCGATGAACCACTGCAGGTTCACTGTAACCCTTGGACGTTCACAGTGACGATGCAACACTGATATTGTATCGGAATTGAATACAAGAGACACGAAGCTGACTTCTGTCCAAGTGAGTAATGCTTCAAGCGGTCTGTGTTTGAAACCGATCCTATGAGTTCAGTAATAGTTTTCGATGAACCACTGCAGGTTGACTGTAACCCTTGCACGTTCACAGTGACGATGCAACACTAATATTGTATCGGAATTGAATACAACAGGCACGATGCCGTCTTCTGTCCAAGTGAGTAATACTTCTAGCGGTCTGTGCTTGGAGCCGTTCCTATGAGTTCAGTAATAGTTTCCAATGAACCACTGCAGGTTCACTGTAACCCTTGGACGTTCACAGTGACAATGCAACACTGATATTGTATCGGAATTGAATACAACAGGCACGATGGCGGCTTCTGTCCAAGTGAGTAATACTTCAATCGGTCTGTGTTTGGAACCGATTCTATGAGTTCAGTAATAGGTTCCGATGAACCACTGGAGGTTCACTGTAACCCTTGGACGTTCACAGTGACGATGCAACACTGATATTGTATCGGCATTGAATAGAACAGGCACGATGCTGACTTCTGTCCAAGTGAGTAATACTTCAAGCGGTCTGTGTTTGGAACCGATCCTATGAGTTCAGTAATAGTTTTCGATGGACCACTGCAGGTTCACTGTAACCCTTGCACGTTCACAGTGACGATGCAACACTGATATTGTATCGGAATTGAATACAACAGGCACGATGCCGACTTCTGTCCAAGTGAGTAATACTTCAAGCGGTCCGTGTTTGGAGCCGTTCCTATGAGTTCAGTAATAGTTTCCAATGAACCACTGCAGGTTCACTGTAACCCTTGGACGTTCACATTGACGATGCAACACTGATATTGTATTGGAATTGAATACAAGAGGCACGATGCCGACTTCTATCCAAGTGAGTATTACTTCAAGCGGTCTGTGTTTGGAACCGAACCTATGAGTTCAGTAATAGTTTCCGATGAACCACTGCACGTTCACTGTAACCCTTGGACGTTCACAGTGACGATGCAACGCTGATATTGTATCGGAATTGAATACAACAGGCACGATGCCGACTTCTGTCCAAGTGAGTAATACTTGAAGCGGTCTGTGTTTGGAACCGTTCCTATGAGTTCAGTAATAGTTTCCGATGAACCACTGCACGTTCACTGTAACCCTTGGACGTTCACAGTGACGATGCAACACTGATATTGTATCGGAATTGAATACAACAGGCACGATGCCGACTTCTGTCCAAGTGAGTAATACTTGAAGCGGTCTGTGTTTGGAACCGATCCTAGGAGTTCAGTAATAGTTTCCGATGAACCACTGCAGGTTCCTGTAACCCTTGGACGTTCACAGTGACGATGCAACACTGATATTGTATCGGAATTGAATACAACAGGCACGATGCCGACTTCTGTCCCAGTGAGTATTACTTCAAGCGGTCTGTAATAGGAACCGATCCTGTGAGTTCAGTAATAGTTTCCGATGAACCACTGCAGGTTCACTGTAACCCTTGGACGTTCACGGTGACGATGCAACACTGATATTGTATCGCAATTGAATACAACAGGCACGATGTCTACTTCTGTCCAAGTGAGTAATACTTCAAGCGGTCTGTGTTTGCAACTGATCCTATGAGTTCAGTAATAGTTTCCGATGAACCACTGCAGGTTCATTGAAACCCTTGGACATTCACAGTGACGATGCAACACTGATATAGTATCGGCATTGAATACAACAGGCACGGTACCTACTTCGGTCCAAGTGAGTAATACTTCAAGCTGACTGTGTTTTGAACCGATCCCATGAGTACAGTAACAGTTTCCGATGAACCACTGCAGGTTCATTGTGACCCTTGGACGTTCACAGTGACGATACAACACTGATATTGTATGGGAATTGAATACAACAGGCACGATGCCGACTTCTGTCCAAGTGAGTAATACTTCAAGGGGACTGTGTTTGGAACCGATCCTATGAGTCCAGTAATAGTTTCCGATGAACCACTGCAGGTTCACTGTAACCATTGGACGTTCACAGTGACGATGCAACACTGATATTGTATCGGAATTGAATACAAGAGGCACGATGCTGACTTCTGTTCAAGTGAGTAATGCTTCAAGCGTTCTGTGTTTGGAACCGATCCTATGAGTTCAGTAATAGTTTCCGATGAACCACTGCAGGTTCACTGTAACCCTTGCACGTTCACAGTGACGATGCAACACAGATATTGTATCGGAATTGAATACAACAGGCACGATGCCGACTTCTGTCCAAGTGAGTAATACTTCAGCGGGCTGTGTTAGGAGCCGTTCCTATGAGTTCAGTAAGAGTTTCCAATGAACCACTGCAGGTTCACTGTAACACTTGGACGTTCACAGTGACAATGCAACACTGATATTGTATCGGAATTGAATACAACAGGCACGATGCCGGCTTCTGTCCAAGTGAGTAATACTTCAATCGGTCTGTGTTTGGAACCGTTCCTATGTGTTCAGTAATAGTTTCCGATCAACCACTGCAGGTTCACTGTAACCCTTGGACGTTCACAGTGACGATGCCACACTGATATTGTATCGGAATTGAATACAACAGGCACGATGCCGACTTCTGTCCAAGTGAGTAATACTTCAAGCGGTCTGTGTTTGGAACCGATTTCTATAAGTTCAGTAATAGTTTCCGATGAACCACTGCAGGTTCACTGCAACCCTTGCACCTTCACATTGACGATGCAAAACTGATATTGTATCGGAATTGAATAGAACAGGCACGATGCTGACTTCTGTCCAAGAGAGTAATACTTCAAGCGGTCTGTGTTTGGAACTGATCCTATGAGTTCATTAATAGTTTCCGATGAACCACTGCAGGTTCACTGTAAACCTTGGACATTCACAGTGACGATGCAACACTGATATTGTATCGGAATTGAATACAACAGGCACGATGCCGACTTTTGTCCAAGTGAGTAAAACTTCAAGCGGTCTGTGTTTGGAACCGATCCTATGAGTTCAGTAATAGTTTCCGATGAACCACTGCAGGTTCACTGTAACCCTTGGACGTTCACAGTGACGATACGACACTGATATTGTATCGGAATTGAATACAACAGGCACGATGCCGACTTCTGTCCAAGTGAGTAATACTTCAAGCGGCCTGTGTTTGGAACCGATCCTATGAGTTCAGTAATAGTTTCCGATGAACCACTGCAGGTTCACTGTAACCCTTGGACGTTCACAGTATCGATGCAACACTGATATTGTATCGCAATTGAATACAACAGGCACGATGCCGACTTCTGTCCAAGTGAGTAATACTTCAAGCGGTCTGTGTTTGGAACCGATCCTATGAGTTCAGTAATAGTTTCCGATGAACCACTGCAGGTTCATTGAAACCCTTGGACATTCACAGTGACGATGCAACACTGATATAGTATCGGCATTGAATACAACAGGCACGGTGCCTACTTTGGTCCAAGTAAGTAATACTTCAAGCGGATTGTGTTTGGAACCGATCCCATGAGTTCAGTAACAGTTTCCGATGAACCACTGCAGGTTCATTGTAACCCTTGGACGTTCACAGTGACGATAAAACACTGATATTGTATCGGAATTGAATACAACAGGCACGATGCCGACTTCTGTCCAAGTGTGTAATACTTCAAGCGGTCTGTGTTTGGAACCGATCCTATTAGTCCAGTAATAGTTTCCGATGAACCACTGCAGGTTCACTGTAACCCTTTGAGGTTCACAGTGACGATGCATCACTGATATTGTATCGGAATTGAATACAAGAGGCACGATGCTGACTTCTGTCCAAGTGAGTAATGCTTCAAGCGGTCTGTGTTTGGAACCGATCCTATTAGTCCAGTAATAGTTTCCGATGAACCACTGCAGGTTCACTGTAACCCTTGGACGTTCACAGTGACGATGCAACACTGATATTGTATCGGAATTGAATACAAGAGACACGAAGCTGACTTCTGTCCAAGTGAGTAATGCTTCAAGCGGTCTGTGTTTGAAACCGATCCTATGAGTTCAGTAATAGTTTCCGATGAACCACTGCAGGTTGACTGTAACCCTTGCACGTTCACAGTGACGATGCAACACTAATATTGTATCGGAATTGAATACAACAGGCACGATGCCGTCTTCTGTCCAAGTGAGTAATACTTCTAGCTGTCTGTGCTTGGAGCCGTTCCTATGAGTTCAGTAATAGTTTCCAATGAACCACTGCAGGTTCACTGTAACCCTTGGACGTTCACAGTGACAATGCAACACTGATATTGTATCGGAATTGAATACAACAGGCACGATGGCGGCTTCTGTCCAAGTGAGTAATACTTCAATCGGTCTGTGTTTGGAACCGATTCTATGAGTTCAGTAATAGGTTCCGATGAACCACTGGAGGTTCACTGTAACCCTTGGACGTTCACAGTGACGATGCAACACTGATATTGTATCGGAATTGAATACAACATGCATGATGCCGACTTTTGTTCAAGTGAGTAATACGTCAAGCGGTCTGTGTTAGGAACCGATCCTGTGAGTTCAGTAATAGTTTCCGATGAACCACTGCATGTTCACTGTAAACCTTGGACGTTCACATTGACGATGCAACACTGATATTGTATCGGAATTGAATACAACAGTCCTGGTGCCGACTTCTGTCCAAAAGAGTAATACTTCAAGCGGTCTGTGTTTGGAACCGATCCTATGAGTTCAGTAATAGTTTCCGATGAACCACTGCAGGTTCACTGTAACCCTGGGACGTTCACAGTGACGATGCAACACTGATATTGTATCGCAATTGAATACAACAGGCACGATGCCGACTTCTATCCAAATGAGTAATACTTTAAGCGGTCTGTGTTTGGAACCGATCCTATGAGTTCAGTAATAGTTTCCGATGAACCACTGCACGTACACTGTAACCCTTAAAACGTTCGCAGTGAAGATGCAACACTGATATTGTATCGGAATTGAATACAAGCTGCACGATGCCGACTTCAGTCCAAGTGAGTAATACTTCAAGCGGTCTGTGTTTGTAACCGATCCCATGAGTTCAGTAATAGTTTCCAATGAACCACTGCACGTTCACTGTAACCCTTGGACGTTCACAGTGACAATGCAACACTGATATTGTATCGGAATTGAATACAACAGGCACGATGCCGACTTCTGTCCAAGTGAGTAATACTTGAAGCGGTCTGTGTTTGGAACCGATCCTATGAGTTCAGTAATAGTTTCCGATGAACCACTGCAGGTTCCTGTAACCCTTGGACGTTCACAGTGACGATGCAACACTGATATTGTATCGGAATTGAATACAACAGGCACGATGCCGATTTCTGTCCCAGTGAGTAATACTTCAAGCGGTCTGTAATAGGAACCGATCCTGTGAGTTCAGTAATAGTTTCCGATGAACCACTGCAGGTTCACTGTAACCCTTGGACTATCACATTGACGATGCAACACTGATATTGTATAGGAATTGAATACAACAGACACGATGCCGACTTCTGTACAAATGAGTAATATTTCAAGCGGTCTGTGTTTGGAACCGAAGCTATGAGTTCAGTAATAGTTTCCAATGAACCACTGCAGGTTCACTGTAACCCTTGGACGTTCACAGTGACGAAGCAACACTGATATTGTATCGGAATTGAATACAACAGGCACGATGCCGACTTCTATCGAAGTGAGTAATACTTCAAGCGGTCTGTGTTTGGAACCGATCCTATGAGTTCAGTAATAGTTTCCGATGAACCACTGCAGGTTCATTGTAACCCTTGGACGTTCACAGTGACGATGCAACAATGATATTGTATCGGAATTGAATACAACAGGCACGATGCCGACTTCTGTCCAAGTGAGTAATACTTCAAGCGGTCTGTGTTTGGAACCGATCCTATGAGTTCAGTAATAGTTTCCGATGAACCACTGCAGGTTCACTGTAACCCTTGGACGTTCACAGTGACGATGCAACACTGATATTGTATCGCAACTGAATACAACAGGCACGATGCCGACTTCTGTCCAAGTGAGTATTACTTGAAGCGGTCTCTTTTTGGAACCGATCCTATGAGTTCAGTAATAGTTTCCGATGAACCACTGCAGCTTCACTGTAACCCTTGGACGTTGACAGTGACGATGCAACACTGATATTGTATCGGAATTGAATACAACAGGCACGGTGACGACTTCTGTCCCCGTGAGTAATTCTTCAAGCGGTCCATAAAAGGAACCGATCCTGTGAGTTCAGTAATAGTTTCCGATGAACCACTGCAGGTTCACTGTAACCCTTGGACGTTCACAGTGACGATGCAACACTGATATTGTACCGCAATTGAATACAACAGGCACGATGCCGACTTCTGTCCAAGTGAGTAATACTTCAAGCGGTCTGTGTTTGGAACCGATCCTATGAGTTCAGTAATAGTTTCCGATGAACCACTGCAGGTTCATTGAAACCCTTGGACATTAACAGTGACGATGCAACACTGATATAGTATCGGCATTGAATACAACAGGGACGGTGCCTACTTCGGTCCAAGTGAGTAATACTTCAGGCGGACTGTGTTTGGAACCGATCCCATGAGTACAGTAACAGTTTCCGATGAACCACTGCAGGTTCATTGTAACCCTTGGACGTTCACAGTGACGATACAACACTGATATTGTATGCGAATTGAATACAACAGGCACGATGCCGACTTCTGTCCAAGTGAGTAATACTTCAAGCGGTCTGTGTTTGGAACCGATCCTATGAGTCCAGTAATAGTTTCCGATGAACCACTGCAAGTTCACTGTAACCCTTGGACGTTCACAGTGACGATGCAACACTGATATTGTATCGGAATTGAATACAACAGGCACGATGCTGACTTCTGTTCAAGTGAGTAATGCTTCAAGCGGTCTGTGTTTTGAACCGATCCTATGAGTTCAGTAATAGTTTCCGATGAACCACTGCAGGTTCACTGTAACCCTTGCACGTTCACAGTGACGATGCAACACTGATATTGTATCGGAATTGAATACAACAGGCACGATGCCGACTTCTGTCCAAGTGAGTAATACTTCAGCGGGCTGTGTTAGGAGCCGTTCCTATGAGTTCAGTAATAGTTTCCAATGAACCACTGCAGGTTGACTGTAACTCTTGGACGTTCACAGTGACAATGCAACACTGATATTGTATCGGAATTGAATACAACAGGCACGATGCCGGCTTCTGTCCAAGTGAGTAATACTTCAATCGGTCTGTGTTTGGAACCGATTCTATGAGTTCAGTAATAGTTTCCGATCAACCACTGCAGGTTCACTGTAACCCTTGGACGTTCACAGTGACGATGCCACACTGATATTGTATCGGAATTGAATACAACAGGCACGATGCCGACTTCTGTCCAAGTGAGTAATACTTCAAGCAGTCTGTGTTTGGAACCGATTTCTATAAGTTCAGTAATAGTTTCCGATGAACCACTGCAGGTTCACTGCAACCCTTGCACCTTCACATTGACGATGCAAAACTGATATTGTATCGGAATTGAATACAACGGGCACGATGCCGAGTTCTGTCCAAGTGAGTAATACTTCAAGCGTTCCGTGTTTTGAACCAATCCTATGAGTTCAGTAATAGTTTCTGATGAACCACTGCAGGTTCACTGTAACCCTTGGACGTTCACAGTGCCGATGCAACACTGATATTGTATCGGAATTGAATACAAGAGACACGATGCTGACTTCTGTCCAAGTGAGTAATGCTTCAAGCGGTCTGTGTTTGAAACCGATCCTATGAGTTCAGTAATATTTTCCGATGAACCACTGCAGGTTGACTGTAACCCTTGCACGTTCACAGTGACGATGCAACACTAATATTGTATCGGAATTGAATACAACAGGCACGATGCCGTCTTCTGTCCAAGTGAATAACACTTCTAGCGGTCTGTGTTTGGAGTGTTCCTATGAGTTCAGTAATAGTTTCCAATGAACCACTGCAGGTTCACTGTAACCCTTGGACGTTCACAGTGACAATGCAACACTGATATTGTATCGGAAGTGAATACAACAGGCACGATGGCGGCTTCTGTCCAAGTGAGTAATGCTTCAATCGGTCTGTGTTTGGAACCGATCCTATGAGTTCAGTAATAGGTTCCGATGAACCACTGGAGGTTCACTGTAACCCTTGGACGTTCACAGTGACGATGCAACACTGATATTGTATCGGAATTGAATACAACATGCATGATGCCGACTTCTGTCCAAGTGAGTAATACGTCAAGCGGTCTGTGTTAGGAACCGATCCTGTGAGTTCAGTAATAGTTTCCGATGAACCACTGCATGTTCACTGTAAACCTTGGACGTTCACATTGACGATGCAACACTGATATTGTATCAGAATTGAATACAACAGTCCTGATGCCGACTTCTGTCCAAAAGAGTAATACTTCAAGCGGTCTGTGTTTGGAACCGATCCTATGAGTTCAGTAATAGTTTCCGATGAACCACTGCAGGTTCACTGTACCCTTGGACGTTCACAGTGACGATGCAACACTGATATTGTATCGCAATTGAATACAACAGGCACGATGCCGACTTCTGTCCAAGTGAGTATTACTTCAAGCGGTCTGTGTTTGGAACCGATCCTATGAGTTCAGTAATAGTTTCCGATGAACCACTGCAGGTTCACTGTAACCCTTGGACGTTGACAGTGACGATGCAACACTGATATTGTATCGGAATTGAATACAACAGGCACGGTGCCGACTTCTGTCCCCGTGAGTAATTCTTCAAGCGGTAAATAAAAGGAACCGATCCTGTGAGTTCAGTAATAGTTTCCGATGAACCACTGCAGGTTCACTGTAACCCTTGGACGTTCACAGTGACGATGCAACACTGATATTGTATCGCAATTGAATACAACAGGCACGATGGCGACATCTGTCCAAGTGAGTAATACTTCAAGCGGTCTGTGTTTGGAACCGATCCTATGAGTTCAGTAATAGTTTCCGATGAACCACTGCAGGTTCATTGAAACCCTTGGACATTCACAGTGACGATGCAACACTGATGTAGTATCGGCATTGAATACAACAGGCACGGTGCCTACTTCGGTCCAAGTGAGTAATACTTCAAGGGGACTGTGTTTGGAACCGATCCCATGAGTACAGTAACAGTTTCCGATGAACCACTGCAGGTTCATTGTAACCCTTGGACGTTCACAGTGACGATACAACACTGATATTGTATGGGAATTGAATACAACAGGCACGATGCCGACTTCTGTCCAAGTGAGTAATACTTCAAGCGGTCTGTGTTTGGAACCGATCCTATGAGTCCAGTAATAGTTTCCGATGAACCACTGCAGGTTCACTGTAACCCTTGGACGTTCACAGTGACGATGCAACACTGATATTGTATCGGAATTGAATACAAGAGGCACGATGCTGACTTCTGTTCAAGTGAGTAATGCTTCAAGCGGTCTGTGTTTGGAGCCGATCCTATGACTTCAGTAATAGTTTCCGATGAACCACTGCAGGTTCACTGTAACCCTTGCACGTTCACAGTGACGATGCAACACTGATATTGTATCGGAATTGAATACAACAGGCACGATGCCGCCTTCTGTCCAAGTGAGTAATACTTCAGCGGGCTGTGTTAGGAGCCGTTCCTATGAGTTCAGTAATAGTTTCCAATGAACCACTGCAGGTTCACTGTAACACTTGGACGTTCACAGTGACAATGCAACACTGATATTGTATCGGAATTGAATACAACAGGCATGTTGCCGCCTTCTGTCCAAGTGAGTAATACTTCAATCGGTCTGTGTTTGGAACCGATCCTGTGAGTTCAGTAATAGTTTCCGATCAACCACTGCAGGTTCACTGTAACCCTTGGACGTTCACAGTGACGATGCCACACTGATATTGTATCGGAATTGAATACAACAGGCACGATGCCGACTTCTGTCCAAGTGAGTAATACTTCAAGCGGTCTGTGTTTGGAACCGATCCTATGAGTTCAGTAATAGTTTCCGATGAACCACTGCAGGTTCACTGTAACCCTTGGACGTTCACAGTGACGATACAACACTGATATTGTATCGGAATTGAATACAAGAGGCACGATGCTGACTTATGTCCAAGTGAGTAATGCTTCAAGCGGTCTGTGTTTGGAACCGATACTATGAGTTCAGCAATAGTTTCCGATGAACCACTGCAGGTTCATTGAAACCCTTGGACATTCACAGTGACGATGCAACACTGATATAGTATCGGCATTGAATACAAAAGGCACGGTGCCTACTTTGGTCCAAGTAAGTAATACTTCAAGCGGACTGTGTTTGGAACCGATCCCATGAGTTCAGTAACAGTTTCCGATGAACCACTGCAGGTTCATTGTAACCCTTGGACGTTTACAGTGACGATAAAACACTGATATTGTATCGGAATTGAATACAACAGGCACGATGCCGACTTCTGTCCAAGTGTGTAATACTTCAAGCGGTCTGTGTTTGGAACCGATCCTATTAGTCCAGTAATAGTTTCCGATGAACCACTGCAGGTTCACTGTAACCCTTGGACGTTCACAGTGACGATGCAACACTGATATTGTATCGGAATTGAATACAAGAGGCACGATGCTGACTTATGTCCAAGTGAGTAATGCTTCAAGCGGTCTGTGTTTGGAACCGATCCTATTAGTCCAGTAATAGTTTCCAATGAACCACTGCAGGTTCACTGTAACCCTTGGACGTTCACAGTGACGATGCAACACTGATATTGTATCGGAATTGAATACAAGAGACACGATGCTGACTTCTGTCCAAGTGAGTAATGCTTCATGCGGTCTGTGTTTGAAACCGATCCTATGAGTTCAGTAATAGTTTCCGATGAACCACTGCAGGTTGACTGTAACCCTTGCACGTTCACAGTGACGATGCAACACTAATATTGTATCGGAATTGAATACAACAGGCACGATGCCGTCTTCTGTCCAAGTAAGTAATACTTCTAGCGGTCTGTGTTTGGAGCCGTTCCTATGAGTTCAGTAATAGTTTCCAATGAACCACTGCAGGTTCACTGTAACCCTTGGACGTCACAGTGACAATGCAACACTGATATTGTGTCGGAATTGAATACAACAGGCACGATGGCGGCTTCTGTCCAAGTGAATAATACTTCAATCGGTCTGTGTTTGGAACCGATCCTGTGAGTTCAGTAATAGGTTCCGATGAACCACTGGAGGTTCACTGTAACCCTTGGACGTTCACAGTGACGATGCAACACTGACATTGTATCGGAATTGAATACATCATGCATGATGCCGACTTCTGTCCAAGTGAGTAATACGTCAAGCGGTCTGTGTTTGGAACCGATTTCTATAAGTTCAGTAATAGTTTCCGATGAACCACTGCAGGTTCACTGCAACCCTTGCACCTTCACATTGACGATGCAAAACTGATATTGTATCGGAATTGAATACAACGGGCACGATTCCGAGTTCTGTCCAAGTGAGTAATACTTCAAGCGGTCCGTGTTTTGAACCAATCCTATGAGTTCAGTAATAGTTTCTGATGAACCACTGCAGGTTCACTGTAACCCTTGGACGTTCACAGTGCCGATGCAACACTGATATTGTATCGGAATTGAATACAACAGGCACGATGCCGACTTCTGTCCAAGTGAGTAATACTTCAAGCGGTCTGTATTTGGAACCGATCCTATGAGTTCAGTAATAGTTTCCGATGAACCACTGCAGGTTCATTGTAACCTTGGACAATCGCAGTGACGATGCAACACTGATATTGTATCGGCATTGAATTGAACAGGCACGATGCTGACTTCTGTCCAAGAGAGTAATACTTCAAGCGGTCTGTGTTTGGAACCGATCCTATGAGTTCATTAATAGTTTCCGATGAACCACTGCAGGTTCACTGTAAACTTTGGACATTCACAGTGACGATGCAACACTGATATTGTATCGGAATTGAATACAACAGGCACGATGCCGACTTCTGTACAAGTGAGTAAAACTCTAAGCGGTCTGTGTTTGGAACCGATCCTATGAGTTCAGTAATAGTTTCCGATGAACCACTGCAGGTTCACTGTAACCCTTGGACGTTCACAGTGACGATACAACACTGATATTGTATCGGAATTGAATACAACAGGCACGATGCTGACTTCTGTCCAAGTGAGTAATACTTCAAGCGGCCTGTGTTTGGAACCGATCCTATGAGTTCAGTAATAGTTTCCGATGAACCACTGCAGGTTCACTGTAACCCTTGGACGTTCACAGTATCGATGCAACACTGATATTGTATAGCAATTGAATACAACAGGCACGATGCCGACTTCTGTCCAAGTGAGTAATACTTCAAGCGGTCTGTGTTTCGAACCGATCCTATGAGTTCAGCAATAGTTTCCGATGAACCACTGCAGGTTCATTGAAACCCTTGGACATTCACAGTGACGATGCAACACTGATATAGTATCGGCATTGAATACAACAGGCACGGTGCCTACTTTGGTCCAAGTAAGTAATACTTCAAGCGGACTGTGTTTGGAACCGATCCCATGAGTTCAGTAACAGTTTCCGATGAACCACTGCAGGTTCATTGTAACCCTTGGACGTTTACAGTGACGATAAAACACTGATATTGTATCGGAATTGAATACAACAGGCACGATGCCGACTTCTGTCCAAGTGTGTAATACTTCAAGCGGTCTGTGTTTGGAACCGATCCTATTAGTCCAGTAATAGTTTCCGATGAACCACTGCAGGTTCACTGTAACCCTTGGTCGTTCACAGTGACGATGCAACACTGATATTGTATCGGAATTGAATACAAGAGGCACGATGCTGACTTATGTCCAAGTGAGTAATACTTCAAGCGGTCTGTGTTTGGAACCGATCCTATTAGTCCAGTAATAGTTTCCGATGAACCACTGCAGGTTCACTGTAACCCTTGGACGTTCACAGTGACGATGCAACACTGATATTGTATCGGAATTGAATACAAGAGACACGATGCTGACTTCTGTCCAAGTGAGTAATGCTTCAAGCGGTCTGTGTTTGAAACCGATCCTATGAGTTCAGTAATAGTTTCCGATGAACCACTGCAGGTTGACTTTAACCCTTGCACGTTCACAGTGACGATGCAACACTAATATTGTATCGGAATTGAATACAACATGCACGATGCCGTCTTCTGTCCAAGTAAGTAATACTTCTAGCGGTCTGTGTTTGGAGCCGTTCCTATGAGTTCAGTAATAGTTTCCAATGAACCACTGCAGGTTCACTGTAACCCTGGGATTTTCACAGTGACAATGCAACACTGATATTGTGTCGGAATTGAATACAACAGGCACGATGGCGGCTTCTGTCCAAGTGAGTAATACTTCAATCGGTCTGTGTTTGGAACCGATCCTATGAGTTCAGTAATAGGTTCCGATGAACCACTGGAGGTTCACTGTAACCCTTGGACGTTCACAGTAACGATGCAACACTGATATTGTATCGGAATTGAATACATCATGCATGATGCCGACTTCTGTCCAAGTGAGTAATACGTCAAGCGGTCTGTGTTAGGAACCGATCCTGTGAGTTCAGTAATAGTTTCCGATGAACCACTGCATGTTCACTGTAAACCTTGGACGTTCACATTGACGATGCAACACTGATATTGTATCGGAATTGAATACAACAGTCCTGATGGCGACTTCTGTCCAAAAGAGTAATACTTCAAGCGGTCTGTGTTTGGAACCGATCCTATGAGTTCAGTAATAGTTTCCGATGAACCACTGCAGGTTCACTGTAACCCTTGGACGTTCACAGTGACGATGAAAAACTGATATTGTATCGGAATTGAATACAACAGGCACGATGCCTACTTCTGTCCAAGTGAGTAATACTTCAAGCGGTCTGTGTTTGGAACCGATTTCTATGAGTTCAGTAATAGTTTCCGATGAACCACTGCAGGTTCACTGCAACCCTTGGACCTTCACATTGACGATGCAAAACTGATATTGTATCGGAATTGAATACAACAGGCACGATGCCGAGTTCTGTCCAAGTGAGTAATACTTCAAGCGGTCCTTGTTTGGAACCAATCCTATGAGTTCAGTAATAGTTTCTGATGAACCACTGCAGGTTCACTGTAATCCTTGGACGTTCACAGTGACGATGCAACACTGATATTGTATCGGAATTGAATACAACAGGCACGATGCCGGCTTCTGTCCAAGTGAGTAATACTTCAATCGGTCTGTGTTTGGAACCGATCCTATGAGTTCAGTAATAGGTTCCGATGAACCACTGGAGGTTCACTGGAACCCTTGGACGTTCACAGTGACGATGCAACACTGATATTGTATCATAATTGAATACAACAGGCATGATGCCGACTTCTGTCCAAGTGAGTAATACGTCAAGCGGTCTGTGTTAGGAACCGATCCTGCGAGCTCAGTAATAGTTTCCGATGAACCACTGCAGCTTCACTGCAACCCTTGGACGTTCACATTGACGATGCAACACTGATATTGTATCGGAATTGAATACAACAGGCATGATGCCGACTTCTATCCAAGTGAGTAATACTTCAAGCGGTCTGTGTTTGGAACCGATCCTATGAGTTCAGCAATAGTTTCCGATGAACCACTGCAGGTTCATTGAAACCCTTGGACATTCACAGTGACGATGCAACACTGATATAGTATCGGCATTGAATACAACAGGCACGGTGCCTACTTTGGTCCAAGTAAGTAATACTTCAAGCGGACTGTGTTTGGAACCGATCCCATGAGTTCAGTAACAGTTTCCGATGAACCACTGCAGGTTCATTGTAACCCTTGGACGTTTACAGTGACGATAAAACACTGATATTGTATCGGAATTGAATACAACAGGCACGATGCCGACTTCTGTCCAAGTGTGTAATACTTCAAGCGGTCTGTGTTTGGAACCGATCCTATTAGTCCAGTAATAGTTTCCGATGAACCACTGCAGGTTCACTGTAACCCTTGGACGTTCACAGTGACGATGCAACACTGATATTGTATCGGAATTGAATACAAGAGGCACGATGCTGACTTATGTCCAAGTGAGTAATACTTCAAGCGGTCTGTGTTTGGAACCGATCCTATTAGTCCAGTAATAGTTTCCGATGAACCACTGCAGGTTCACTGTAACCCTTGGACGTTCACAGTGACGATGCAACACTGATATTGTATCGGAATTGAATACAAGAGACACGATGCTGACTTCTGTCCAAGTGAGTAATGCGTCAAGCGGTCTGTGTTTGAAACCGATCCTATGAGTTCAGTAATAGTTTCCGATGAACCACTGCAGGTTGACTTTAACCCTTGCACGTTCACAGTGACGATGCAACACTAATATTGTATCGGAATTGAATACAACATGCACGATGCCGTCTTCTGTCCAAGTAAGTAATACTTCTAGCGGTCTGTGTTTGGAGCCGTTCCTATGAGTTCAGTAATAGTTTCCAATGAACCACTGCAGGTTCACTGTAACCCTGGGATTTTCACAGTGACAATGCAACACTGATATTGTGTCGGAATTGAATACAACAGGCACGATGGCGGCTTCTGTCCAAGTGAGTAATACTTCAATCGGTCTGTGTTTGGAACCGATCCTATGAGTTCAGTAATAGGTTCCGATGAACCACTGGAGGTTCACTGTAACCCTTGGACGTTCACAGTGACGATGCAACACTGATATTGTATCGGAATTGAATACATCATGCATGATGCCGACTTCTGTCCAAGTGAGTAATACGTCAAGCGGTCTGTGTTAGGAACCGATCCTGTGAGTTCAGTAATAGTTTCCGATGAACCACTGCATGTTCACTGTAAACCTTGGACGTTCACAGTGACGATTCAACACTGATATTGTATAGGAATTGAATACAACAGGCACGATGCCGACTTCTGTACAAATGAGTAATATTTCAAGCGGTCTGTGTTTGGAACCGATGTCATGAGTTCAGTAATAGTTTCCAATGAACCACTGCAGGTTCACTGCAACCCTTGGACGTTCACAGTGACAATGCAAAACTGATATTGTATCGGAATTGAATACAACAGGCACGATGCCGAGTTCTGTCCAAGTGAGTAATACTTCAAGCGGTCCTTGTTTGGAACCAATCCTATGAGTTCAGTAATAGTTTCTGATGAACCACTGCAGGTTCACTGTAATCCTTGGACGTTCACAGTGACGATGCAACACTGATATTGTATCGGAATTGAATACAACAGGCACGATGCCGGCTTCTGTCCAAGTGAGTAATACTTCAATCGGTCTGTGTTTGGAACCGATCCTATGAGTTCAGTAATAGGTTCCGATGAACCACTGGAGGTTCACTGGAACCCTTGGACGTTCACAGTGACGATGCAACACTGATATTGTATCATAATTGAATACAACAGGCATGATGCCGACTTCTGTCCCAGTGAGTAATACGTCAAGCGGTCTGTGTTAGGAACCGATCCTGCGAGCTCAGTAATAGTTTCCGATGAACCACTGCAGCTTCACTGCAACCCTTGGACGTTCACATTGACGATGCAACACTGATATTGTATCGGAATTGAATACAACAGGCATGATGCCGACTTCTATCCAAGTGAGTAATACTTCAAGCAGTCTGTGTTTGGAACCGATCCTATGAGTTCAGTAATAGTTTCCGATGAACCACTGCAGGTTCACTGTAACACTTGGACGTTCACAGTGACGATTCAACACTGATATTGTATAGGAATTGAATACAACAGGCACGATGCCGACTTCTGTACAAATGAGTAATATTTCAAGCGGTCTGTGTTTGGAACCGATGTCATGAGTTCAGTAATAGTTTCCAATGAACCACTGCAGATTCACTGCAACCCTTGGACGTTCACAGTGACAATGCAAAACTGATATTGTATCGGAATTGAATACAACAGGCACGATGCCGACTTCCATCCAAGTGAGTAATACTTCAAGCGGACTGTGTTTGGAACCGATCCTATGAGTTCAGTAATAGCTTCCGATGAACCACTGCAGGTTCACTGTAACCCTTGGACGTTCACAGTGACGATGGAACACTGACATTGTATCGGAATTGAATACAACAGGCACGATGCCGACTTCTGTCCAAGTGAGTAATACTTCAAGCGGTCTGTGTTAGGGACCGATCCTATGAGTTCAGTAATAGTTTCCGATGAACCACTGCAGGTTCACTGTAACCCTTGGACGTTGACAGTGACGATGCAACACTGATATTGTATCGGAATTGAATACAACAGGCACTGTGCCGACTTCTGTCCCCGTGAGTAATTCTTCAAGCGGTCCATAAAATGAACCGATCCTGTGAGTTCAGTAATAGTTTCCGATGAACCACTGCAGGTTCACTGTAACCCTTGGACGTTCACAGTGACGATGCAACACTGATATTGTATCGGAATTGAATAGAAGGGGCACGATGCTGACTTCTGTCCAAGTGAGTAATGCTTCAAGGGTTCTGTGTTTGGAACCGATCCTATGAGTTCAGGAATAGTTTCCAATGAACCATTGCAGGTTCACTGTAACCCTTGCACGTTCACAGTGACCATGCAACACTGATATTGTATCGGAATTGAATACAATAGGCACGATGCCGACTTCTGTCCAAGTGAGTAATACTTCAAGCGGGCTGTGCTTGGAGCCGTTCCTATGAGTTCAGTAATAGTTTCCAATGAACCACTGCAGGTTCACTGTAACCCTTGGACGTTCACAGTGACAATGCAACACTGATATTGTATCGGAATTGAATACAACAGGCACGATGCTGGCTTCTGTCCAAGTGAGTAATACTTCAATCGGTCTGTGTTTGGAACCGATCCTATGAGTTCAGTAATAGGTTCCGATGAACCACTGGAGGTTCACTGTAACCCTTGGACGTTCACAGTGACGATGCAACACTGATATTGTATCGGAATTGAATACAACAGGCATGATGCCGACTTCTGTCCAAATGAGTAATACTTCAAGCGGTCTGTGTTTGGAACCGATCCTATGAGTTCAGTAATAGTTTCCGATGAACCACTGCAGGTTCACTGTAACCCTTGGACGTTCACAGTGACGATGAAAAACTGATATTGTCTCGGAATTGAATACAACAGGCACGATGCCTACTTCTGTCCAAGTGAGTAAAACTTCAAGCGGACTGTGTTTGGAACCGATCCTATGAGTTCAGTAATAGTTTCCGATCAACCACTGCAAGTTCACTGTAACCCTTGGACGTTCACAGTGACGATGCCACACTGATATTGTATCGGAATTGAATACAACAGGCACGATGCCGACTTCTATCCAAGTGAGTAATACTTCAAGCGGTCTGTGTTTGGAACCGATTTCTATGAGTTCAGTAATAGTTTCCGATGAACCACTGCAGGTTCAATGCAACCCTTGGACCTTCACATTGACGATGCAAAACTGATATTGTATCGGAATTGAATACAACGGGCACGATGCCGAGTTCTGTCCAAGTGAGTAATACTTCAAGCGGTCCGTGTTTGGAACCAATCCTATGAGTTCAGTATTACTTTATGATGAACCACTGCAGGTTCACTGTAACCCTTTGACATTCACAGTGACGATGCAACACTGATATTGTATCGAAATTGAATACAACATGCACGATGCCGACTTCTGTCCAAGTGAGTAATACTTCAAGCGGTCTGTGTTTGGAACCGATCCTATGAGTTCAGTAATAGTTTCCGATGAACCACTGCAGGTTCAGTGTAGCCCTTGGACGTTCACAGTGACGATACAACACTGATATTGTATCGGAATTGAATACAACAGGCACGATGCCGACTTCTATCCAAGTGAGTAATACTTCAAGCGGTCTGTGTTTGGAACCGATCCTATGAGTTCAGTAATAGTTTCCGATGAACCACTGCACGTACACTGTAACCCTTAAAACGTTCGCAGTGACGATGCAACACTGATATTGTATCGGAATTGAATACAACAGGCACGATGCCGACTTCTGTCCCAGTGAGTAATACTTCAAGCGGTCTGTAATAGGAACCGATCCTGTGAGTTCAGTAATAGTTTCCGATGAACCACTGCAGGTTCACTGTAACCCTTGGACTATCACATTGACGGTGCAACACTGATATTGTATAGGAATTGAATACAACAGACACGATGCCGACATCTGTACAAATGAGTAATATTTCAAGCGGTCTGTGTTTGGAACCGATGCTATGAGTTCATTAATAGTTTCCAATGAACCACTGCAGGTTCACTGTAACCCTTGGACGTTCACAGTGACGAAGCAACACTGATATTGTATCGGAATTGAATACAACAGGCACGATGCCGACTTCTATCCAAGTGAGTAATACTTCAAGCGGTCTGTGTTTGGAACCGATCCTATGAGTTCAGTAATAGTTTCCGATGAACCACTGCAGGTTCACTGTAACCCTTGGACGTTCACAGTGACGATGCAACAATGATATTGTATCGGAATTGAATACAACAGGCACGATGCCGACTTCTGTCCAAGTGAGTAATACTTCAAGCGGTCTGTGTTTGGAACCGATCCTATGAGTTCAGTAATAGTTTCCAATGAACCACTGCAGGTTCACTGTAACCCTTGGACGTTCACAGTGACGATGCAACACTGATATTGTATCGCAATTGAATACAACAGGCACGATGCCGACTTCTGTCCAAGTGAGTATTACTTCAAGCGGTCTGTGTTTGGAACCGATCCTATGAGTTCAGTAATAGTTTCCGATGAACCACTGCAGGTTCACTGTAACGCTTGGACGTTGACAGTGACGATGCAACACTGATATTGTATCGGAATTGAATACAACAGGCACGGTGCCGACTTCTGTCCCCGTGAGTAATTCTTCTTGCGGTCCATAAAATGAAGCAATCCTGTGAGTTCAGTATTAGTTTCCGATGAACCACTGCAGGTTCACTGTAACCCTTGGACGTTCACAGTTACGATGCAACACTGATATTGTATCGCAATTGAATACAACAGGCACGATGCCGACTTCTGTCCAAGTGAGTAATACTTCAAGCGGTCTGTGTTTGGAACCGATCCTATGAGTTCTGTAATAGTTTCCGATGAACCACTGCATGTTCATTGAAACCCTTGGACATTCACAGTGACGATGCAACACTGATATAGTATCGGCATTGAATAGAACAGGCACGGTGCCTACTTCGGTCCAAGTGAGTTATACTTCAAGCGGACTGTGTTTGGAACCGATCCCATGAGTACAGTAACAGTTTCCGATGAACCACTGCAGGTTCACTGTAACCCTTGGACGTTCACAGTGACGATGCAACACTGATATTGTATCGGAATTGAATACAAGAGGCACGATGCTGACTTCTGTTCAAGTGAGTAATGCTTCAAGCGGTCTGTGTTTGGAACCGATCCTATGGGTTCAGTAATAATTTCCGATGAACTACTGCAGGTTCACTGTAACCCTTGCACGTTCACAGTGACGATGCAACACTGATATTGTATCGGAATTGAATACAACAGGCACGATGCCGACTGCTGTCCAAGTGAGTAATACTTCAAGCGGGCTGTGTTAGGAGCCGTTCCTATGAGTTCAGTAATAGTTTCCAATGAACCACTGCAGGTTCACTGTAACACTTGGACGTTCACAGTGACAATGCAACACTGATATTGTATCGGAATTGAATACAACAGGCACGATGCCGGCTTCTGTCCAAGTGAGTAATACTTCAATCGGTCTGTGTTTGGAACCGATCCTATGAGTTCAGTAATAGTTTCCGATCAACCACTGCAGGTTCACTGTAACCCTTGGACGTTCACAGTGACGATGCCACACTGATATTGTATCGGAATTGAATACAACAGGCACGATGCCGACTTCTGTCCAAGTGAGTAATACTTCAAGCGGTCTGTGTTTGGAACCGATTTCTATAAGTTCAGTAGTAGTTTCCGATGAACCACTGCAGGTTCACTGCAACCCTTGGACCTTCAGATTGACGATGCAAAACTGATATTGTATTGGAATTGAATACAACGGGCACGATGCCGAGTTCTGTCCAAGTGAGTAATACTTCAAGCGGTCCGTGCTTTGAACCAATCCTATGAGTTCAGTAATAGATTCTGATGAACCACTGCAGGTTCACTGTAACCCTTGGACGTTCACAGTGCCGATGCAACACTGATATTGTATCGGAATTGAATACAACAGGCACGATGCCGACTTCTATCCAAGTGAGTAATACTTCAAGCGGTCTGTGTTTGGAACCGATCCTATGAGTTCAGTAATAGTTTCCGATGAACCACTGCAGGATCATTGTAACCTTGGACAATCGCAGTGACGATGCAACACTGATATTGTATCGGCATTGAATAGAACAGGCACGATGCTGACTTCTGTTCAAGAGAGTAATACTTCAAGCGGTCTGTGTTTGGAACCAATCCTATGAGTTCATTAATAGTTTCCGATGAACCACTGCAGGTTCACTGTAAACCTTGGACGTTCACAATGACGATGCAACACTGATATTGTATCGGAATTGAATACAACAGGCACGATGCCGACTTTTGTACAAATGAGTAATATTTCAAGCGCTCTGTGCTTGGAACCGATGCTATGAGTTCAGTAATAGTTTCCAATGAACCACTGCAGGTTCACTGTAACCCTTGGACGTTCACAGTATCGATGCAACACTGATATTGTATAGCAATTGAATACACCAGGCACGATGCCGACTTCTGTCCAAGTGAGTAATACTTCAAGCGGTCTGTGTTTGGAACCGATCCTATGAGTTCAGCAATAGTTTCCGATGAACCACTGCAGGTTCATTGAAACCCTTGGACATTCACAGTGACGATGCAACACTGATATAGTATCGGCATTGAATACAACAGGCACGGTGCCTACTTTGGTCCAAGTAAGTAATACTTCAAGCGGACTGTGTTTGGAACCGATCTCATGAGTTCAGTAACAGTTTCCGATGAACCACTGCAGGTTCATTGTAACCCTTGGACGTTTACAGTGACGATAAAACACTGATATTGTATCGCAATTGAATACAACAGGCACGATGCCGACTTCTGTCCAAGTGAGTATTAATTCAAGTGGTCTGTGTTTGGAACCGATACTATGAGTTCAGTAATAGTTTCCGATGAACCACTGCAGGTTCACTGTAACCCTTGGACGTTGACAGTGACGATGCAACACTGATATTGTATCGGAATTGAATACAACAGGCACGGTGCCGACTTCTGTCCCCGTGAGTAATTCTTCAAGCGGTCCATAAAATGAACCGATCCTGTGAGTTCAGTAATAGTTTCCGATGAACCACTGCAGGTTCACTGTAACCCTTGGACGTTCACAGTGACGTTGCAACACTGATATTGTATGGCAATTGATTACAACAGGCACGATGCCGACTTTTGTCCAAGTGAGTAATACTTCAAGCGGTCTGTGTTTGGAACCGATCCTATGAGTTCAGTAATAGTTTCCGATCAACCACTGCAGGTTCATTGAAACCCTTGGACATTCACAGTGACGATGCAACACTGATATAGTATCGGCATTGAATACAACAGGCACGATGCCTACTTCGGTCCAAGTGAGTAATACTTCAAGTGGACTGTGTTTGGAACCGATCCCATGAGTTCAGTAACAGTTTCTGATGAACCACTGCAGGTTCATTGTAACCCTTGGACGTTCACAGTGACGATACAACACTGATATTGTATCGGAACTGAATACAACAGGCACGATGCCGACTTCTGTCCAAGTGAGTAATACTTCAAGCGGCCTGTGTTTGGAACCGATCCTATGAGTCCAGTAATAGTTTCCGATGAACCACTACAATTCACTGTAACCCTTGGGCGTTCACAGTGACGATGCAACACTGATATTGTATCGGAATTGAAGACAAGAGGCACGATGCTGACTTCTGTCCAAGTGAGTAATGCTTCAAGGGGTCTGTGTTTGTAACCGATCCTATGAGTTCAGTAATAGTTTCCAATGAACCACTGCAGGTTCACTGTAACCCTTGCACGTTCACAGTGACGATGCAACAGTGATATTGTATCGGAATTGAATACAACAAGCACGATGCCGACTTCTGTCCAAGTGAGTAATACTTCAAGCGGGCTGTGTTTGGAGCCGTTCCTATGAGTTCAGTAATAGTTTCCAATGAACCACTGCAGGTTCACTGTAACCCTTGGACTTTCAAAGTGACAATGCAACACTGATATTGTATCGGAATTGAACACAACAGGCACGATGCCGGCTTCTGTCCAAGTGAGTAATACTTCAATCGGTCTGTGTTTTGAACCGATCCTATGAGTTCAGTAATAGGTTCCGATGAACCACTGGAGGTTCACTGTAACCCTTGGACGTTCACAGTGATGATGCAACACTGATATTGTATCGGAATTGAATACAACATTCATGATGCCGACTTCTGTCCAAGTGAGTAATACGTCAAGCGGTCTGTGTTAGGAACCGATCCTGTGAGTTCAGTAATAGTTTCCGATGAACCACTGCAGGTTCACTGTAACCCTTGGACGTTCACAGTGACGATGAAAAACTGATATTGTATCGGAATTGAATACAACAGGCACGATGCCTACTTCTGTCCAAGTGAGTAATACTTCAAGCGGTCTGTGTTTGGAACCGATCCTATGAGTTCAGTAATAGTTTACGATCAACCACTGCAAGTTCACTGTAACCCTTGGACGTTCACAGTGACGATGCCACACTGATATTTTATCGGAATTGAATACAACAGGCACGATGCCGACTTCTATCCAAATGAGTAATACTTCAAGCGGTCTGTGTTTGGAACCGATTTCTATGAGTTCAGTAATAGTTTCCGATGAACCACTGCAGGTTCACTGCAACCCTTGGATCTTCACATTGACGATGCAAAACTGATATTGTATCGGAATTGAATAAAACGGGCACGATGCCGAGTTCTGTCCAAGTGAGTAATACTTCAAGCGGTCCGTGTTTGGAACCAAGCCTATGAGTTCAGTATTAGTTTATGATGAACCACTGCAGGTTCAATGTAACCCTTGGACATTCACAGTGACGATGAAACACTGATATTGTATCGAAATTGAATACAACAGGCACGATGCCGACTTCTGTCCAAGTGAGTAATACTTCAAGCGGTCTGTGTTTGGAACCGATCCTATGAGTTCAGTAATAGTTTCCGATGAACCACTGCAGCTTCGCTGTTACCCTTGGACGTTCACATTGACTATGCAACACTGACATTGTATCGGAATTGAATACAACAGGCACGACGCCGACTTCTGTCCAAGTGAGTAATACTTCAAGCGGTCTGTGTTTGGAGCCGTTCCTATGAGTTCAGTAATAGTTTCCAATGAACCACTGCAGGTTCACTGTAACCCTTGGACGTTCACAGTGACAATGCAACACTGATATTGTATCGGAATTGAATACAGCAGGCACGATGCCGGCTTCTGTCCAAGTGAGTAATACTTCAAGCGGTCTGTGTTTGGAACCGATTCTATGAGTTCAGTAATAGTTTCCGATGAACCACTGCAGGTTGACTGTAACCCTTGGACGTTCACAGTGACGATGCCACACTGATATTGTATCGGAATTGAATACAACAAGCACGATGCCGACTTCTGTCCAAGTGAGTAATACTTCAAGCGGGCTGTGTTTGGAGCCGTTCCTATGAGTCCAGTAATAGTTTCCAATGAACCACTGCAGAATCACTGTAACCCTTGGACGTTCACAGTGACAATGCCACACTGATATTGTATCGGAATTGAATACAACAGGCACGATGCCGACTTCTGTCCAAGTGAGTAATACTTCAATCGGTCTGTGTTTGGAACCGATCCTATGAGTTCAGTAATAGGTTCCGATGAACCACTGGAGGTTCACTGTAACCCTTGGACGTTCACAGTGACGATGCAACACTGATATTGTTTCGGAACTGAATACAACAGGCATGATGCCGACTTCTGTCCAAGTGAGTAATACGTCAAGCGGTCTGTTTCTAGGAACCGATCCTGTGAGTTCAGTAATAGTTTCCGATGAACCACTGCAGGTTCACTGTAACCCTTGGACGTTCACATTGACGATGCAACACTGATATTGTATCGGAATTGAATACAACAGTCCTGATGCCGTCTTCTGTCAAAATGAGTAATACTTCAAGCGGTCTGTGTTTGGAACCGATCCTATGAGTTCAGTAATAGTTTCCGATGAACCACTGCAGGTTCACTGTAATACTTGGACGTTCACAGTGACGATGAAAAACTGATATTGTATCGGAATTGAATACAACAGGCACGATGCCGACTTCTGTCCAAGTGAGTAATACTTCAAGCGGTCTGTGTTTGGAACCGATCCTATGAGTTCAGTAATAGTTTCCGATCAACCACTGCAAGTTCACTGTAACCCTTGGACGTTCACACTGACGATGCCACACTGATATTGTATCGCAATTGAATACAACAGGCACGATGCCGACTTCTGTCCAAGTGAGTAATACTTCAAGCCGTCTGTGTTTGGAACCGATTTCTATGAGTTCAGTAATAGTTTCCGATGAACCACTGCAGGTTCACTGCAACCCTTGGACCGTCACATTGACGATGCAAAACTGATATTTTATAGGAATTGAATACAACGGGCACGATGCCGAGTTCTGTCCAAGTGAGTAATTCTTCAAGCGGTCCGTGTTTGGAACCAATCCTATGAGTTCAGTATTAGTTTCTGATGAACCACTGCAGGTTCACTGTAACCCTTGGACATTCACAGTGACGATGCAACACTGATATTGTATCGGAATTGAATACAACAGGCACGATGCCGACTTCTGTCCAAGTGAGTAATACTTCAAGCGGTCTGTGTTTGGAACCGATCCTATGAGTTCAGTAATAGTTTCCGATGAACCACTGCAGGTTCATTGTAACCCTTGGACAATCGCAGTGACGATGCAACACTGATATTGTATCGGCATAGGATAGAACAGGCACGATGCTGACTTCTGTCCAAGACAGTAATACTTCAAGCGGTCTGTGTTTGGAACCGATCCTATGAGTTCAGTAATAGTTTCCGATGAACCACTGCAGGTTCACTGTAACCCTTGGACGTTCACAGTGACAATACAACACTGATATTGCATCGGAATTGAATACAACAGGCACGATGCCGACTTCTGTCCAAGTGAGTAATACTTCAAGCGGCCTGTGTTTGGAACCGATCCTATGAGTTCAGTAATAGTTTCCGAAGAACCACTGCAGGTTCACTGTAACCCTTGGACGTTCACAGTGACGATGCAACACTGATATTGTATCAGAATTGAATAGAACAGGCACGATGCCGACTTCTGTCCAAGTGAGTAAAACTTAAAGCGGTCTGTGTTTGGAACCGATCCTATGAGTTCAGTAATAGTTTCCGATGAACCACTGTAGGTTCACTGTAACCCTTGGACGTTCACAGTGACGATACAACACTGATATTGTATCGGAATTGAATACAACAGGCACGATGCCGACTTCTGTCCAAGTGAGTAATACTTCAAGCGGTCTGTGTTTGGAACCGATCCTATTAGTTCAGTAATAGTTTCTGATGAACCACTGCAGGTTCACTGTAACCCTTGGACGTTCACAGTGACGATGCAACACTGATTTTGTATCGGAATTGGATACAACAGGCACGATGCCGACTTCTGTCCAAGTGAGTAATACTTCAAGCGGTCTGTGTTTGGAACCGATCCTATGAGTTCAGTAATAGTTTCCGATGAACCACTGCAGGTTCACTGTAACCCTTGGACGTTGACAGTGACGATACAACACTGATATTGTATCGGCATTGAATACAACAGGCACGATGCCGACTTCTGTCCAAGTGAGTAATACTTCAAGCGGCCTGTGTTTGGAACCGATCCTATGAGTTCAGTAATAGTTTCCGATGAACCACTGCAGCTTCGCTGTTACCCTTGGACGTTCACATTGACGATGCAACACTGACATTGTATCGGAATTGAATACAACAGGCACGATGCCGACTTCTGTTTAAGTGAGTAATACTTCAAGCGGCCTGTGTTTGGAGCCGTTCCTATGAGTCCAGTAATAGTTTCCGATGAACCACTGCAGGTTCACTGTAACCCTTGGACGTTCACATTGACGATGCAACACTGATATTGTATCGGAATTGAATACAACAGTCCTGATGCCGACTTCTGTCCAAATGAGTAATACTTCAAGCGGTCTGTGTTTGGAACCGTTCCTATGAGTTCAGTAATAGTTTCCGATGAACCACTGCAGGTTCACTGTAACCCTTGGACGCTCACAGTGACGATGAAAAACTGATATTGTATCGGAATTGAATACAACAGGCACGATGCCTACTTCTGTCCAAGTGAGTAATACTTCAAGCGGTCTGTGTTTGGAACCGATCCTATGAGTTCAGTAATAGTTTCCGATCAACCACTGCAAGTTCACTATAACCCTTGGACGTTCACAGTGACGATGCCACACTGATATTGTATCGGAATTGAATACAACAGGCACGATGCCGACTTCTGTCCAAGTGAGTATACTTCAAGCGATCTGTGTTTGGAACCGATTTCTATGAGTTCAGTAATAGTTTCCGATGAACCACTGCAGGTTCACTGCAACCTTGGACCTTCGCATTGACGATGCAAAACTGATATTGTATCGGAATTGAATACAACGGGCAGGATGCCGAGTTCTGTCCAAGTGAGTAATACTTCAAGCGGTCGTGTGTTTGGAACCAATCCTATGAGTTCAGTATTAGTTTCTGATGAACCACTGCAAGTTCACTGTAACCCTTGGACATTCACAGTGACGATGCAACACTGATATTGTATCGAAATTGAATACAACAGGCACGATGCCGACTTCTGTCCAAGTGAGTAATACTTCAAGCGGTCTGTGTATGGAACCGATCCTATGAGTTCATTAATAGTTTCCGATGAACCACTGCAGGTTCATTGTAACCCCTGGACAATCGCAGTGACGATGAAACACTGATATTGTATCGGCATAGAATAGAACAGGCACGATGCTGACTTCTGTCCAAGTGAGTAATACTTCAAGCGGTCTGTGTTTGGAACCGATCCTATGAGTTCAGTAATAGTTTCCGATGAACCACTGCAGGTTCAGTGTAACCCTTGGACGTTCACAGTGACGATGCAACACTGATATTGTATCGGAATTGAATAGAACAGGCACGATGCCGACTTCTGTCCAAGTGAGTAAAGCTTCAAGCGGACTGTGTTTGGAACCGATCCTATGAGTTCAGTAATAGTTTCCGATGAACCACTGCAGGTTCACTGTAACCCTTGGACGTTCACAGTGACGATACAACACTGATATTGTATCGGAATTGAATACAACAGGCACGATGCCGACTTCTGTCAAAGTGAGTAATACTTCAAGAGGTCTGTGTTTGGAACCGATCCTATTAGTTCAGTAATAGTTTCTGATGAACCACTGCAGGTTCACTGTAACCCTTGGACGTTCACAGTGACGATGCAACACTGATTTTGTATCGGAATTGGATACAACAGGCACGATGCCGACTTCTGTCCAAGTGAGTAATACTTCAAGCGGTCTGTGTTTGGAACCGATCCTATGAGTTCAGTAATAGTTTCCGATGAACCACTGCAGGTTCACTGTAACCCTTGGACGTTGACAGTGACGATACAACACTGATATTGTATCGGCATTGAATACAACAGGCACGATGCCGACTTCTGTCCAAGTGAGTAATACTTCAAGCGGCCTGTGTTTGGAACCGATCCTATGAGTTCAGTAATAGTTTCCGATGAACCACTGCAGCTTCGCTGTTACCCTTGGACGTTCACATTGACGATGCAACACTGACATTGTATCGGAATTGAATACAACAGGCACGATGCCGACTTCTGTTTAAGTGAGTAATACTTCAAGCGGCCTGTGTTTGGAGCCGTTCCTATGAGTCCAGTAATAGTTTCCGATGAACCACTGCAGGTTCACTGTAACCCTTGGACGTTCACATTGACGATGCAACACTGATATTGTATCGGAATTGAATACAACAGTCCTGATGCCGACTTCTGTCCAAATGAGTAATACTTCAAGCGGTCTGTGTTTGGAACCGTTCCTATGAATTCAGTAATAGTTTCCGATGAACCACTGCAGGTTCACTGTAACCCTTGGACGCTCACAGTGACGATGAAAAACTGATATTGTATCGGAATTGAATACAACTGGCACGATGCCTACTTCTGTCCAAGTGAGTAATACTTCAAGCGGTCTGTGTTTGGAACCGATCCTATGAGTTCAGTAATAGTTTCCGATCAACCACTGCAAGTTCATTGTAACCCTTGGACGTTCACAGTGACGATGCCACACTGATATTGTATCGGAATTGAATACAACAGGCACGATGCCGACTTCTGTCCAAGTGAGTAATACTTCAAGCGATCTGTGTTTGGAACCGATTTCTATGAGTTCAGTAATAGTTTCCGATGAACCACTGCAGGTTCACTGCAACCTTGGACCTTCGCATTGACGATGCAAAACTGATATTGTATCGGAATTGAATACAACAGGCAGGATGCCGAGTTCTGTCCAAGTGAGTAATACTTCAAGCGGTCGTGTGTTTGGAACCAATCCTATGAGTTCAGTATTAGTTTCTGATGAACCACTGCAAGTTCACTGTAACCCTTGGACATTCACAGTGACGATGCAACACTGATATTGTATCGAAATTGAATACAACAGGCACGATGCCGACTTCTGTCCAAGTGAGTAATACTTCAAGCGGTCTGTGTATGGAACCGATCCTATGAGTTCATTAATAGTTTCCGAAGAACCACTGCAGGTTCATTGTAACCCCTGGACAATCGCAGTGACGATGAAACACTGATATTGTATCGGCATAGAATAGAACAGGCACGATGCTGACTTCTGTCCAAGTGAGTAATACTTCAAGCGGTCTGTGTTTGGAACCGATCCTATGAGTTCAGTAATAGTTTCCGATGAACCACTGCAGGTTCAGTGTAACCCTTGGACGTTCACAGTGACGATGCAACACTGATATTGTATCGGAATTGAATAGAACAGGCACGATGCCGACTTCTGTCCAAGTGAGTAAAGCTTCAAGCGGACTGTGTTTGGAACCGATCCTATGAGTTCAGTAATAGTTTCCGATGAACCACTGCAGGTTCACTGTAACCCTTGGACGTTCACAGTGACGATACAACACTGATATTGTATCGGAATTGAATACAACAGGCACGATGCCGACTTCTGTCAAAGTGAGTAATACTTCAAGCGGCCTGTGTTTGGAACCGATCCTATGAGTTCAGTAATAGTTTCCGATGAACCACTGCAGGTTCACTGTTACCCTTGGACGTTCACAGTGACGATGCAACACTGATATTGTATCGGAATTGAATACAACAGGCACGATGCCGACTTCTGTCCAAGTGAGAAACACTTCAAGCGGTCTGTGTTTGGAACCGATCCTATGAGTTCAGTAATAGTTTCCGATGAAGCACTGCAGGCTAACTGTAACCCTTGGACGTTCACAGTGACGATGGAACACTGATATCGTATCGGAATTGAATACAACAGGCACGATACCGACTTCTGTCCAAGTGAGTAATACTTCAAGCGGTCTGTGTTTGGAACCGATCCTATGAGTTCAGTAATAGTTTCCGATGAACCACTGCAGGTTCAGTGTAACCCTTGGACGTTCACAGTGACGATGCAACACTGATATTGTATCGGAATTGAATACAACAGGCACGATGCCGACTTCTGTCCAAGTGAGTAATACTTCAAGCGGTCTGTGTTAGGAACCGATCCTATGAGGTCAGTAATAGTTTCCGATGAACCACTGCAGCTTCACTGTTACCCTTGGACGTTCACATTGACGATGCAACACTGACATTGTATCGGAATTGAATACAACAGGCACGACGCCGACTTCTGTCCAAGTGAGTAATACTTCAAGCGGTCTGTGTTTGGAGCCGTTCCTATGAGTTTAGTAATAGTTTCCAATGAACCACTGCAGGTTCACTGTAACCCTTGGACGTTCACAGTGACAATGCAACACTGATATTGTATCGGAATTGAATACAACAGGCACGATGCCGGCTTCTGTCCAAATGAATAATACTTCAAGCGGTCTGTGTTTGGAACCGATCCTATGAGTTCAGTAATAGTTTCCGATGAACCACTGCCGGTTCACTGTAAAACTTGGACTTTCACAGTGACGATGCAAAACTGATATTGTATCGGAATTGAATACAACAGGCACGATGCCGACTTCTGTCCAAGTGAGTAATACTTCAAGCGGTCTGTGTTTGGAACCGATCCTATGAGTTCAGTAATAGTTTCCGATGAACCACTGCAGGTTGACTGTAACCCTTGGACGTTCACAGTGACGATGCCACACTGATATTGTATCGGAAGTGAATACAATTAGCACGATGCCGACTTCTGTCCAAGTGAGTAATACTTCAAGCGGTCTGTGTTAGGAACCGATCCTATGAGGTCAGTAATAGTTTCCGATGAACCACTGCAGCTTCGCTGTTACCCTTGGACGTTCACATTGACGATGCAACACTGACATTGTATCGGAATTGAATACAACAGGCACGACGCCGACTTCTGTCCAAGTGAGTAATACTTCAAGCGGGTTGTGTTTGGAACCGATCCTATGAGTTCAGTAATAGTTTCCAATGAACCACTGCAGGTTCACTGTAACCCTTGGACGTTCACAGTGACAATGCAACACTGATATTGTATCGGAATTGAATACAACAGGCACGATGCCGGCTTCTGTCCAAATGAGTAATACTTCAAGCGGTCTGTGTTTGGAACCGATCCTATGAGTTCAGTAATAGTTTCCGATGAACCACTGCAGGTTCACTGTAAAACTTGGACGTTCACAGTGACGATGCAAAACTGATATTGTATCGGAATTGAATACAACGGGCACGATGCCGACTTCTGTCCAAGTGAGTAATACTTCAAGCGGTCTGTGTTTGGAACCAATCCTATAAGTTCAGTAATAGTTTCCGATGAACCACTGCAGGTTGACTGTAACCCTTAACGTTCACAGTGACGATGCCACACTGATATTGTATCGGAATTGAATACAACAGGCACGATGCCGACTTCTGTCCAAGTGAGTAATACTTCAAGTGGTCTGTGTTTGGAACCGATCCTATTAGTTCAGTAATAGTTTCTGATGAACGACTGCAGGTTCACTGTAACCCTTGGACGTTCACAGTGACGATGCAACACTGATTTTGTATCGGAATTGGATACAACAGGCACGATGCCGACTTCTGTCCAAGTGAGTAATACTTCAAGCGGTCTGTATTTGGAACCGATCCTATGAGTTCAGTAATAGTTTCCGATGAACCACTGCAGGGTCACTGTAACCCATGGACGTTCACAGTGACGATGCAACACTGATATTGTATCGGAATTGAATACTACAGGCACGGTGCCTACTTCTATCCAAGTGAGTAATACTTCGAGCGGTCTGTGTTTGGAACCAATCCTATGAGTTCAGTAATAGTTTCCGATGAACCACTGCAGGTTCACTGTAACCCTTGGACGTTCACAGTGACGATGCAACACTGATATTGTATCGGAATTGAATACAACAGGCACGATGACGACTTCTGTCCTAGTGAGTAATACTTCAAGCGGTCTGTGTTTGGAACCGATCCTATGAGTTCAGTAATAGTTTCCGATGAACCACTGCAGGTTCACTGTAACCCTTGGACGTTCACAGTGACGATAAAACACTGATATTGTATCGGAATTGAATACAACTGGCACGATGCCGACTTCTGTCCAAGTGAGTAATACTTCAAGCGGCCTGTGTTTGGAACCGATCCTATGAGTTCAGTAATAGTTTCCGATGAACCACTGCAGCTTCGCTGTTACCCTTGGACGTTCACATTGACGATGCAACACTGACATTGTATCGGAATTGAATACAACAGGCACGATGCCGACTTCTGTCCAAGTGAGTAAAACTTCAAGCGGGCTGTGTTTGGAGCCGTTCCTATGAGTCCAGTAATAGTTTCCGATGAACCACTGCAGGTTCACTGTAACCCTTGGACGTTCACATTGACGATGCAACACTGATATTGTATCGGAATTGAATACAACAGTCCTGATGCCGACTTCTGTCCAAATGAGTAATACTTCAAGCGGTCTGTGTTTGGAACCGATCCTATGAGTTCAGTAATAGTTTCCGATGAACCACTGCAGGTTCATTGTAACCCTTGGACAATCGCAGTGACGATGCAACACTGATATTGTATCGGCATAGAATAGAACAGGCACGATGCTGACTTCTGTCCAAGACAGTAATACTTCAAGCGGTCTGTGTTTGGAACCGATCCTATGAGTTCAGTAATAGTTTCCGATGAACCGCTGCAGGTTCACTGTAAACCTTGGACGTTCACAGTGACGATGCAACACTGATATTGTATCAGAATTGAATAGAACAGGCACGATGCCGACTTCTGTCCAAGTGAGTAAAACTTCAAGCGGTCTGTGTTTGGAACCGATCCTATGAGTTCAGTAATAGTTTCCGATGAACCACTGCAGGTTCACTGTAACCCTTGGACGTTCACAGTGACGATACAACACTGATATTGCATCGGAATTGAATACAACAGGCGCGATGCCGACTTCTGTCCAAGTGAGTAATACTTCAAGCGGCCTGTGTTTGGAACCGATCCTATGAGTTCAGTAATAGTTTCCGAAGAACCACTGCAGGTTTACTGTAACCCTTGGACGTTCACAGTGACGATGCAACACTGATATTGTATCGGAATTGAATACAACAGGCACGATGCCGACTTCTGTCCAAGAGAGAAACACTTCAAGCGGTCTGTGTTTGGAACCGATCCTATGAGTTCAGTAATAGTTTCCGATGAAGCACTGCAGGCTCACTGTAACCCTTGGACGTTCACAGTGACGATGGAACACTGATATCGTATCGGAATTGAATACAACAGGCACGATACCGACTTCTGTCCAAGTGAGTAATACTTCAAGCGGTCTGTGTTTGGAACCGATCGTATCAGTTCAGTAATAGTTTCCGATGAACCACTGCAGGATCAGTGTAACCCTTTGACGTTCACAGTGACGATGCAACACTGATATTGTATCGGAATTGAATACAACAGGCACGATGCCGACTTCTGTCCAAGTGAGTAATACTTCAAGCGGTCTGTGTTAGGAACCGATCCTATGAGTTCAGTAATAGTTTCCGATTAACCATTGCAGCTTCGCTGTTACCCTTGGACGTCAACATTGACGATGCAACACTGACATTGTATCGGAATTGAATACAACAGGCACGACGCCGTCTTCTGTCCAAGTGAGTAATACTTCAAGCGTTCTGTGTTTGGAACCGATCCTATGAGTTCAGTAATAGTTTCCAATGAACCACTGCAGGTTCACTGTAACCCTTGGACGTTCACAGTGACAATGCAACACTGATATTGTATCGGAATTGAATACAACAGGCACGATGCCGGCTTCTGTCCAAATGAGTAATACTTCAAGCGGTCTGTGTTTGGAACCGATCCTATGAGTTCAGTAATAGTTTCCGATGAACCACTGCAGGTTCACTGTAAAACTTGGACGTTCACAGTGACGATGCAAAACTGATATTGTATCGGAATTGAATACAACGGGCACGATGCCGACTTCTGTCCAAGTGAGTAATACTTCAAGCAGTCTGTGTTTGGAACCGATCCTATGAGTTCAGTAATAGTTTCCGATGAACCACTACAGATTGACTGTAACCCTTGGACGTTCACAGTGACGATGCCACACTGATATTGTATCGGAATTGAATACAACAGGCACGATGCCGACTTCTGTCCAAGTGAGTAATACTTCAAGCGGTCTGTGTTTGGAACCGATCCTATGAGTTCAGTAATAGTTTCCGATGAACCACTGCAGCTTCGCTGTTACCCTTGGACGTTCACATTGACGATGCAACACTGACATTGTATCGGAATTGAATACAACAGGCACGATGCCGACTTCTGTCCAAGTGAGTAATACTTCAAGCGGGCTGTGTTTGGAGCCGTTCCTATGAGTCCAGTAATAGTTTCCGATGAACCACTGCAGGTTCACTGTAACCCTTGGACGTTCACATTGACGATGCAACACTGATATTGTATCGGAATTGCATACAACAGTCCTGATGCCGACTTCTGTCCAAATGAGTAATACTACAAGCGGTCTGTGTTTGGAACCGATCCTATGAGTTCAGTAATAGTTTCCGATGAACCACTGCAGGTTCATTGTAACCCTTGGACAATCGCAGTGACGATGCAACACTGATATTGTATCGGCATAGAATAGAACAGGCACGATGCTGACTTCTGTCCAAGACAGTAATACTTCAAGCGGTCTGTGTTTGGAACCGATCCTATGAGTTCAGTAATAGTTTCCGATGAACCGCTGCAGGTTCACTGTAAACCTTGGACGTTCACAGTGACGATGCAACACTGATATTGTATCAGAATTCAATAGAACAGGCACGATGCCGACTTCTGTCCAAGTGAGTAAAACTTCAAGCGGTCTGTGTTTGGAACCGATCCTATGAGTTCAGTAATAGTTTCCGAAGAACCACTGCAAGTTCACTGTAACCCTTGGACTTTCACAGTGACGATGCAACACTGATATTGTATCGGAATTGAATACAACAGGCACGATGCCGACTTCTGTCCAAGAGAGAAACACTTCAAGCGGTCTGTGTTTTGAACCGATCCTATGAGTTCAGTAATAGTTTCCGATGAGGCACTGCAGGCTCACTGTAACCCTTGGACGTTCACAGTGACGATGGAACACTGATATCGTATCGGAATTGAATACAACAGGCACGATACCGACTTCTGTCCAAGTGAGTAATACTTCAAGCGGTCTGTGTTTGGAACCGATCCTATGAGTTCAGTAATAGTTTCCGATGAACCACTGCAGGTTCAGTGTAACCCTTGGACGTTCACAGTGACGATGCAACACTGATATTGTATCGGAATTGAATACAACAGGCACGATGCCGACTTCTGTCCAAGTGAGTAATACTTCAAGCGGTCTGTGTTAGGAACCGATCCTATGAGTTCAGTAATAGTTTCCGATGAACCACTGCAGCTTCGCTGTTACCCTTGGACGTTCACATTGACGATGCAACACGGACATTGTATCGGAATTGAATACAACAGGCACGACGCCGACTTCTGTCCAAGTGAGTAATACTTCAAGCGGGTTGTGTTTGGAACCGATCCTATGAGTTCAGTAATAGTTTCCAATGAACCACTGCAGGTTCACTGTAACCCTTGGACGTTCACAGTGACAATGCAACACTGATATTGTATCGGAATTGAATACAACAGGCACGATGCCGGCTTGTGTCCAAATGAGTAATACTTCAAGCGGTCTGTGTTTGGAACCGATCCTATGAGTTCAGTAATAGTTTCCGATGAACCACTGCAGGTTCACTGTAAAACTTGGACGTTCACAGTGACGATGCAAAACTGATATTGTATCGGAATTGAATACAACGGGCACGATGCCGACTTCTGTCCAAGTGAGTAATACTTCAAGCAGTCTGTGTTTGGAACCGATCCTATGAGTTCAGTAATAGTTTCCGATGAACCACTGCAGATTGACTGTAACCCTTGGACGTTCACAGTGACGATGCCACACTGATATTGTATCGGAATTGAATACAACAGGCACGATGCCGACTTCTGTCCAAGTGAGTAATACTTCAAGCGGTCTGTGTTTGGAACCGATCCTATTAGTTCAGTAATAGTTTCCGATGAACCACTGCAGCTTCGCTGTTACCCTTGGACGTTCACATTGACGATGCAACACTGACATTGTATCGGAATTGAATACAACAGGCCCGATGCCGACTTCTGTCCAAGTGAGTAATACTTCAAGCGGGCTGTGTTTGGAGCCGTTCCTATGAGTCCAGTAATAGTTTCCGATGAACCACTGCATGTTCACTGTAACCCTTGGACGATCACATTGACGATGCAACACTGATATTGTATCGGAATTGCATACAACAGTCCTGATGCCGACTTCTGTCCAAATGAGTAATACTACAAGCGGTCTGTGTTTGGAACCGATCCTATGAGTTCAGTAATAGTTTCCGATGAACCACTGCAGGTTCATTGTAACCCTTGGACAATCGCAGTGACGATGCAACACTGATATTGTATCGGCATAGAATAGAACAGGCACGATGCTGACTTCTGTCCAAGACAGTAATACTTCAAGCGGTCTGTGTTTGGAACCGATCCTATGAGTTCAGTAATAGTTTCCGATGAACCGCTGCAGGTTCACTGTAACCCTTGGACGTTCACAGTGACGATGCAACACTGATATTGTATCAGAATTCAATAGAACAGGCACGATGCCGACTTCTGTCCAAGTGAGTAAAACTTCAAGCGGTCTTGGTTGGAACCGATCCTATGAGTTCAGTAATAGTTTCCGAAGAACCACTGCAAGTTCACTGTAACCCTTGGACTTTCACAGTGACGATGCAACACTGATATTGTATCGGAATTGAATACAACAGGCACGATGCCGACTTCTGTCCAAGAGAGAAACACTTCAAGCGGTCTGTGTTTTGAACCGATCCTATGAGTTCAGTAATAGTTTCCGATGAGGCACTGCAGGCTCACTGTAACCCTTGGACGTTCACAGTGACGATGGAACACTGATATCGTATCGGAATTGAATACAACAGGCACGATACCGACTTCTGTCCAAGTGAGTAATACTTCAAGCGGTCTGTGTTTGGAACCGATCCTATGAGTTCAGTAATAGTTTCCAATGAACCACTGCAGGTTCAGTGTAACCCTTGGACGTTCACAGTGACGATGCAACACTGATATTGTATCGGAATTGAATACAACAGGCACGATGCCGACTTCTGTCCAAGTGAGTAATACTTCAAGCGGTCTGTGTTAGGAACCGATCCTATGAGTTCAGTAATAGTTTCCGATTAACCACTGCAGCTTCGCTGTTACCCTTGGACGTTCACATTGACGATGCAACACGGACATTGTATCGGAATTGAATACAACAGGCACGACGCCGACTTCTGTCCAAGTGAGTAATACTTCAAGCGGGTTGTGTTTGGAACCGATCCTATGAGTTCAGTAATAGTTTCCAATGAACCACTGCAGGTTCACTGTAACCCTTGGACGTTCACAGTGACAATGCAACACTGATATTGTATCGGAATTGAATACAACAGGCACGATGCCGGCTTGTGTCCAAATGAGTAATACTTCAAGCGGTCTGTGTTTGGAACCGATCCTATGAGTTCAGTAATAGTTTCCGATGAACCACTGCAGGTTCACTGTAAAACTTGGACGTTCACAGTGACGATGCAAAACTGATATTGTATCGGAATTGAATACAACGGGCACGATGCCGACTTCTGTCCAAGTGAGTAATACTTCAAGCAGTCTGTGTTTGGAACCGATCCTATGAGTTCAGTAATAGTTTCCGATGAACCACTGCAGCTTCGCTGTTACCCTTGGACGTTCACATTGACGATGCAACACTGACATTGTATCGGAATTGAATACAACAGGCACGATGCCGACTTCTGTCCAAGTGAGTAATACTTCAAGCGGGCTGTGTTTGGAGCCGTTCCTATGAGTCCAGTAATAGTTTCCGATGAACCACTGCAGGTTCACTGTAACCCTTGGACGATCACATTGACGATGCAACACTGATATTGTATCGGAATTGCATACAACAGTCCTGATGCCGACTTCTGTCCAAATGAGTAATACTACAAGCGGTCTGTGTTTGGAACCGATCCTATGAGTTCAGTAATAGTTTCCGATGAACCACTGCAGGTTCATTGTAACCCTTGGACAATCGCAGTGACGATGCAACACTGATATTGTATCGGCATAGAATAGAACAGGCACGATGCTGACTTCTGTTCAAGACAGTAATACTTCAAGCGGTCTGTGTTTGGAACCGATCCTATGAGTTCAGTAATAGTTCCCGATGAACCGCTGCAGGTTCACTGTAAACCTTGGACGTTCACAGTGACGATGCAACACTGATATTGTATCAGAATTGAATAGAACAGGCACGATGCCGACTTCTGTCCAAGTGAGTAAAACTTCAAGCGGTCTGTGTTTGGAACCAATCCTATAAGTTCAGTAATAGTTTCCGATGAACCACTGCAGGTTGACTGTAACCCTTAACGTTCACAGTGACGATGCCACACTGATATTGTATCGGAATTGAATACAACAGGCACGATGCCGACTTCTGTCCAAGTGAGTAATACTTCAAGCGGTCTGTGTTTGGAACCGATCCTATTAGTTCAGTAATAGTTTCTGATGAACGACTGCAGGTTCACTGTAACCCTTGGACGTTCACAGTGACGATGCAACACTGATTTTGTATCGGAATTGGATACAACAGGCACGATGCCGACTTCTGTCCAAGTGAGTAATACTTCAAGCGGTCTGTGTTTGGAACCGATCCTATGAGTTCAGTAATAGTTTCCGATGAACCACTGCAGGTTCACTGTAACCCATGGACGTTCACAGTGACGATGCAACACTGATATTGTATCGGAATTGAATACTACAGGCACGGTGCCTACTTCTATCCAAGTGAGTAATACTTCGAGCGGTCTGTGTTTGGAACCGATCCTATGAGTTCAGTAATAGTTTCCGATGAACCACTGCAGGTTCACTGTAACCCTTGGACGTTCACAGTGACGATGCAACACTGATATTGTATCGGAATTGAATACAACAGGCACGATGACGACTTCTGTCCTAGTGAGTAATACTTCAAGCGGTCTGTGTTTGGAACCGATCCTATGAGTTCAGTAATAGTTTCCGATGAACCACTGCAGATTGACTGTAACCCTTGGACGTTCACAGTGACGATGCCACACTGATATTGTATCGGAATTGAATACAACAGGCACGATGCCGACTTCTGTCCAAGTGAGTAATACTTCAAGCGGTCTGTGTTTGGAACCGATCCTATTAGTTCAGTAATAGTTTCCGATGAACCACTGCAGCTTCGCTGTTACCCTTGGACGTTCACATTGACGATGCAACACTGACATTGTATCGGAATTGAATACAACAGGCCCGATGCCGACTTCTGTCCAAATGAGTAATACTTCAAGCGGGCTGTGTTTGGAGCCGTTCCTATGAGTCCAGTAATAGTTTCCGATGAACCACTGCATGTTCACTGTAACCCTTGGACGATCACATTGACGATGCAACACTGATATTGTATCGGAATTGCATACAACAGTCCTGATGCCGACTTCTGTCCAAATGAGTAATACTACAAGCGGTCTGTGTTTGGAACCGATCCTATGAGTTCAGTAATAGTTTCCGATGAACCACTGCAGGTTCATTGTAACCCTTGGACAATCGCAGTGACGATGCAACACTGATATTGTATCGGCATAGAATAGAACAGGCACGATGCTGACTTCTGTCCAAGACAGTAATACTTCAAGCGGTCTGTGTTTGGAACCGATCCTATGAGTTCAGTAATAGTTTCCGATGAACCGCTGCAGGTTCACTGTAAACCTTGGACGTTCACAGTGACGATGCAACACTGATATTGTATCAGAATTCAATAGAACAGGCACGATGCCGACTTCTGTCCAAGTGAGTAAAACTTCAAGCGGTCTGTGTTTGGAACCGATCCTATGAGTTCAGTAATAGTTTCCGAAGAACCACTGCAAGTTCACTGTAACCCTTGGACTTTCACAGTGACGATGCAACACTGATATTGTATCGGAATTGAATACAACAGGCACGATGCCGACTTCTGTCCAAGAGAGAAACACTTCAAGCGGTCTATGTTTTGAACCGATCCTATGAGTTCAGTAATAGTTTCCGATGAGGCACTGCAGGCTCACTGTAACCCTTGGACGTTCACAGTGACGATGGAACACTGATATCGTATCGGAATTGAATACAACAGGCACGATACCGACTTCTGTCCAAGTGAGTAATACTTCAAGCGGTCTGTGTTTGGAACCGATCCTATGAGTTCAGTAATAGTTTCCGATGAACCACTGCAGGTTCAGTGTAACCCTTGGACGTTCACAGTGACGATGCAACACTGATATTGTATCGGAATTGAATACAACAGGCACGATGCCGACTTCTGTCCAAGTGAGTAATACTTCAAGCGGTCTGTGTTAGGAACCGATCCTATGAGTTCAGTAATAGTTTCCGATTAACCACTGCAGCTTCGCTGTTACCCTTGGACGTTCACATTGACGATGCAACACGGACATTGTATCGGAATTGAATACAACAGGCACGACGCCGACTTCTGTCCAAGTGAGTAATACTTCAAGCGGGTTGTGTTTGGAACCGATCCTATGAGTTCAGTAATAGTTTCCAATGAACCACTGCAGGTTCACTGTAACCCTTGGACGTTCACAGTGACAATGCAACACTGATATTGTATCGGAATTGAATACAACAGGCACGATGCCGGCTTGTGTCCAAATGAGTAATACTTCAAGCGGTCTGTGTTTGGAACCGATCCTATGAGTTCAGTAATAGTTTCCGATGAACCACTGCAGGTTCACTGTAAAACTTGGACGTTCACAGTGACGATGCAAAACTGATATTGTATCGGAATTGAATACAACGGGCACGATGCCGACTTCTGTCCAAGTGAGTAATACTTCAAGCAGTCTGTGTTTGGAACCGATCCTATGAGTTCAGTAATAGTTTCCGATGAACCACTGCAGCTTCGCTGTTACCCTTGGACGTTCACATTGACGATGCAACACTGACATTGTATCGGAATTGAATACAACAGGCACGATGCCGACTTCTGTCCAAGTGAGTAATACTTCAAGCGGGCTGTGTTTGGAGCCGTTCCTATGAGTCCAGTAATAGTTTCCGATGAACCACTGCAGGTTCACTGTAACCCTTGGACGATCACATTGACGATGCAACACTGATATTGTATCGGAATTGCATACAACAGTCCTGATGCCGACTTCTGTCCAAATGAGTAATACTACAAGCGGTCTGTGTTTGGAACCGATCCTATGAGTTCAGTAATAGTTTCCGATGAACCACTGCAGGTTCATTGTAACCCTTGGACAATCGCAGTGACGATGCAACACTGATATTGTATCGGCATAGAATAGAACAGGCACGATGCTGACTTCTGTTCAAGACAGTAATACTTCAAGCGGTCTGTGTTTGGAACCGATCCTATGAGTTCAGTAATAGTTTCCGATGAACCGCTGCAGGTTCACTGTAAACCTTGGACGTTCACAGTGACGATGCAACACTGATATTGTATCAGAATTGAATACAACAGGCACGATGCCGACTTCTGTCCAAGTGAGTAAAACTTCAAGCGGTCTGTGTTTGGAACCAATCCTATAAGTTCAGTAATAGTTTCCGATGAACCACTGCAGGTTGACTGTAACCCTTAACGTTCACAGTGACGATGCCACACTGATATTGTATCGGAATTGAATACAACAGGCACGATGCCGACTTCTGTCCAAGTGAGTAATACTTCAAGCGGTCTGTGTTTGGAACCGATCCTATTAGTTCAGTAATAGTTTCTGATGAACGACTGCAGGTTCACTGTAACCCTTGGACTTTCACAGTGACGATGCAACACTGATTTTGTATCGGAATTGGATACAACAGGCACGATGCCGACTTCTGTCCAAGTGAGTAATACTTCAAGCGGTCTGTGTTTGGAACCGATCCTATGAGTTCAGTAATAGTTTCCGATGAACCACTGCAGGTTCACTGTAACCCATGGACGTTCACAGTGACGATGCAACACTGATATTGTATCGGAATTGAATACTACAGGCACGGTGCCTACTTCTATCCAAGTGAGTAATACTTCGAGCGGTCTGTGTTTGGAACCGATCCTATGAGTTCAGTAATAGTTTCCGATGAACCACTGCAGATTGACTGTAACCCTTGGACGTTCACAGTGACGATGCCACACTGATATTGTATCGGAATTGAATACAACAGGCACGATGCCGACTTCTGTCCAAGTGAGTAATACTTCAAGCGGTCTGTGTTTGGAACCGATCCTATTAGTTCAGTAATAGTTTCCGATGAACCACTGCAGCTTCGCTGTTACCCTTGGACGTTCACATTGACGATGCAACACTGACATTGTATCGGAATTGAATACAACAGGCCCGATGCCGACTTCTGTCCAAGTGAGTAATACTTCAAGCGGGCTGTGTTTGGAGCCGTTCCTATGAGTCCAGTAATAGTTTCCGATGAACCACTGCATGTTCACTGTAACCCTTGGACGATCACATTGACGATGCAACACTGATATTGAATCGGAATTGCATACAACAGTCCTGATGCCGACTTCTGTCCAAATGAGTAATACTACAAGCGGTCTGTGTTTGGAACCGATCCTATGAGTTCAGTAATAGTTTCCGATGAACCACTGCAGGTTCATTGTAACCCTTGGACAATCGCAGTGACGATGCAACACTGATATTGTATCGGCATAGAATAGAACAGGCACGATGCTGACTTCTGTCCAAGACAGTAATACTTCAAGCGGTCTGTGTTTGGAACCGATCCTATGAGTTCAGTAATAGTTTCCGATGAACCGCTGCAGGTTCACTGTAAACCTTGGACGTTCACAGTGACGATGCAACACTGATATTGTATCAGAATTCAATAGAACAGGCACGATGCCGACTTCTGTCCAAGTGAGTAAAACTTCAAGCGGTCTGTGTTTGGAACCGATCCTATGAGTTCAGTAATAGTTTCCGAAGAACCACTGCAAGTTCACTGTAACCCTTGGACTTTCACAGTGACGATGCAACACTGATATTGTATCGGAATTGAATACAACAGGCACGATGCCGACTTCTGTCCAAGAGAGAAACACTTCAAGCGGTCTATGTTTTGAACCGATCCTATGAGTTCAGTAATAGTTTCCGATGAGGCACTGCAGGCTCACTGTAACCCTTGGACGTTCACAGTGACGATGGAACACTGATATCGTATCGGTTTTGAATACAACAGGCACGATACCGACTTCTGTCCAAGTGAGTAATACTTCAAGCGGTCTGTGTTTGGAACCGATCCTATGAGTTCAGTAATAGTTTCCGATGAACCACTGCAGGTTCAGTGTAACCCTTGGACGTTCACAGTGACGATGCAACACTGATATTGTATCGGAATTGAATACAACAGGCACGATGCCGACTTCTGTCCAAGTGAGTAATACTTCAAGCGGTCTGTGTTAGGAACCGATCCTATGAGTTCAGTAATAGTTTCCGATTAACCACTGCAGCTTCGCCGTTACCCTTGGACTTTCACATTGACGTTGCAACACGGACATTGTATCGGAATTGAATACAACAGGCACGACGCCGACTTCTGTCCAAGTGAGTAATACTTCAAGCGGGTTGTGTTTGGAACCGATCCTATGAGTTCAGTAATAGTTTCCAATGAACCACTGCAGGTTCACTGTAACCCTTGGACGTTCACAGTGACAATGCAACACTGATATTGTATCGGAATTGAATACAACAGGCACGATGCCGGCTTGTGTCCAAATGAGTAATACTTCAAGCGGTCTGTGTTTGGAACCGATCCTATGAGTTCAGTAATAGTTTCCGATGAACCACTGCAGGTTCACTGTAAAACTTGGACGTTCACAGTGACGATGCAAAACTGATATTGTATCGGAATTGAATACAACGGGCACGATGCCGACTTCTGTCCAAGTGAGTAATACTTCAAGCAGTCTGTGTTTGGAACCGATCCTATGAGTTCAGTAATAGTTTCCGATGAACCACTGCAGCTTCGCTGTTACCCTTGGACGTTCACATTGACGATGCAACACTGACATTGTATCGGAATTGAATACAACAGGCACGATGCCGACTTCTGTCCAAGTGAGTAATACTTCAAGCGGGCTGTGTTTGGAGCCGTTCCTATGAGTCCAGTAATAGTTTCCGATGAACCACTGCAGGTTCACTGTAACCCTTGGACGATCACATTGACGATGCAACACTGATATTGTATCGGAATTGCATACAACAGTCCTGATGCCGACTTCTGTCCAAATGAGTAATACTACAAGCGGTCTGTGTTTGGAACCGATCCTATGAGTTCAGTAATAGTTTCCGATGAACCACTGCAGGTTCATTGTAACCCTTGGACAATCGCAGTGACGATGCAACACTGATATTGTATCGGCATAGAATAGAACAGGCACGATGCTGACTTCTGTTCAAGACAGTAATACTTCAAGCGGTCTGTGTTTGGAACCGATCCTATGAGTTCAGTAATAGTTTCCGATGAACCGCTGCAGGTTCACTGTAAACCTTGGACGTTCACAGTGACGATGCAACACTGATATTGTATCAGAATTGAATAGAACAGGCACGATGCCAACTTCTGTCCAAGTGAGTAAAACTTCAAGCGGTCTGTGTTTGGAACTAATCCTATAAGTTCAGTAATAGTTTCCGATGAACCACTGCAGGTTGACTGTAACCCTTAACGTTCACAGTGACGATGCCACACTGATATTGTATCGGAATTGAATACAACAGGCACGATGCCGACTTCTGTCCAAGTGAGTAATACTTCAAGCGGTCTGTGTTTGGAACCGATCCTATTAGTTCAGTAATAGTTTCTGATGAACGACTGCAGGTTCACTGTAACCCTTGGACGTTCACAGTGACGATGCAACACTGATTTTGTATCGGAATTGGATACAACAGGCACGATGCCGACTTCTGTCCAAGTGAGTAATACTTCAAGCGGTCTGTGTTTGGAACCGATCCTATGAGTTCAGTAATAGTTTCCGATGAACCACTGCAGGTTCACTGTAACCCATGGACGTTCACAGTGACGATGCAACACTGATATTGTATCGGAATTGAATACTACAGGCACAGTGCCTACTTCTATCCAAGTGAGTAATACTTCGAGCGGTCTGTGTTTGGAACCGATCCTATGAGTTCAGTAATAGTTTCCGATGAACCACTGCAGGTTCACTGTAACCCTTGGACGTTCACAGTGACGATGCAACACTGATATTGTATCGGAATTGAATACAACAGGCACGATGCCGACTTCTGTCCTAGTGAGTAATACTTCAAGCGGTCTGTGTTTGGAACCGATCCTATGAGTTCAGTAATAGTTTCCGATGAACCACTGCAGGTTCACTGTAACCCTTGGACGTTCACAGTGACGATAAAACACTGATATTGTATCGGAATTGAATACAACAGGCACGATGCCGACTTCTGTCCAAGTGAGTAATACTTCAAGCGGCCTGTGTTTGGAACCAATCCTATGAGTTCAGTAATAGTTTCCGATGAACCACTGCAGCTTCGCTGTTACCCTTGGACGTTCACATTGACGATGCAACACTGACATTGTATCGGAATTGAATACAACAGGCACGATGCCGACTTCTGTCCAAGTGAGTAAAACTTCAAGCGGGCTGTGTTTGGAGCCGTTCCTATGAGTCCAGTAATAGTTTCCGATGAACCACTGCAGGTTCACTGTAACCCTTGGACGTTCACATTGACGATGCAACACTGATATTGTATCGGAATTGAATACAACAGTCCTGATGCCGACTTCTGTCCAAATGAGTAATACTTCAAGCGGTCTGTGTTTGGAACCGATCCTATGAGTTCAGTAATAGTTTCCGATGAACCACTGCAGGTTCATTGTAACCCTTGGACAATCGCAGTGACGATGCAACACTGATATTGTATCGGCATAGAATAGAACAGGCACGATGCTGACTTCTGTCCAAGACAGTAATACTTCAAGCGGTCTGTGTTTGGAACCGATCCTATGAGTTCAGTAATAGTTTCCGATGAACCGCTGCAGGTCCACTGTAAACCTTGGACGTTCACAGTGACGATGCAACACTGATATTGTATCAGAATTGAATAGAACAGGCACGATGCCGACTTCTGTCCAAGTGAGTAAAACTTCAAGCGGTCTGTGTTTGGAACCGATCCTATGAGTTCAGTAATAGTTTCCGATGAACCACTGCAGGTTCACTGTAACCCTTGGACGTTCACAGTGACGATACAACACTGATATTGCATCGGAATTGAATACAACAGGCGCGATGCCGACTTCTGTCCAAGTGAGTAATACTTCAAGCGGCCTGTGTTTGGAACCGATCCTATGAGTTCAGTAATAGTTTCCGAAGAACCACTGCAGGTTTACTGTAACCCTTGGACGTTCACAGTGACGATGCAACACTGATATTGTATCGGAATTGAATACAACAGGCACGATGCCGACTTCTGTCCAAGTGAGTAATACTTCAAGCGGTCTGTGTTAGGAACCGATCCTATGAGTTCAGTAACAGTTTCCGATTAACCATTGCAGCTTCGCTGTTACCCTTGGACGTCAACATTGACGATGCAACACTGTCATTGTATCGGAATTGAATACAACAGGCACGACGCCGACTTCTGTCCAAGTGAGTAATACTTCAAGCGTTCTGTGTTTGGAACCGATCCTATGAGTTCAGTAATAGTTTCCAATGAACCACTGCAGGTTCACTGTAACCCTTGGACGTTCACAGTGACAATGCAACACTGATATTGTATCGGAATTGAATACAACAGGCACGATGCCGGCTTCTGTCCAAATGAGTAATACTTCAAGCGGTCTGTGTTTGGAACCGATCCTATGAGTTCAGTAATAGTTTCATATGAACCACTGCAGGTTCACTGTAAAACTTGGACGTTCACAGTGACGATGCAAAACTGATATTGTATCGGAATTGAATACAACGGGCACGATGCCGACTTCTGTCCAAGTGAGTAATACTTCAAGCAGTCTGTGTTTGGAACCGATCCTATGAGTTCAGTAATAGTTTCCGATGAACCACTGCAGATTGACTGTAACCCTTGGACGTTCACAGTGACGATGCCACACTGATATTGTATCGGAATTGAATACAACAGGCACGATGCCGACTTCTGTCCAAGTGAGTAATACTTCAAGCGGTCTGTGTTTGGAACCGATCCTATTAGTTCAGTAATAGTTTCCGATGAACCACTGCAGCTTCGCTGTTACCCTTGGACGTTCACATTGACGATGCAACACTGACATTGTATCGGAATTGAATACAACAGGCACGATGCCGACTTCTGTCCAAGTGAGTAATACTTCAAGCGGGCTGTGTTTGGAGCCGTTCCTATGAGTCCAGTAATAGTTTCCGATGAACCACTGCAGGTTCACTGTAACCCTTGGACGTTCACATTGACGATGCAACACTGATATTGTATCGGAATTGCATACAACAGTCCTGATGCCGACTTCTGTCCAAATGAGTAATACTACAAGCGGTCTGTGTTTGGAACCGATCCTATGAGTTCAGTAATAGTTTCCGATGAACCACTGCAGGTTCATTGTAACCCTTGGACAATCGCAGTGACGATGCAACACTGATATTGTATCGGCATAGAATAGAACAGGCACGATGCTGACTTCTGTCCAAGACAGTAATACTTCAAGCGGTCTGTGTTTGGAACCGATCCTATGAGTTCAGTAATAGTTTCCGATGAACCGCTGCAGGTTCACTGTAAACCTTGGACGTTCACAGTGACGATGCAACACTGATATTGTATCAGAATTGAATAGAACAGGCACGATGCCGACTTCTGTCCAAGTGAGTAAAACTTCAAGCGGTCTGTGTTTGGAACCGATCCTATGAGTTCAGTAATAGTTTCCGAAGAACCACTGCAAGTTCACTGTAACCCTTGGACTTTCACAGTGACGATGCAACACTGATATTGTATCGGAATTGAATACAACAGGCACGATGCCGACTTCTGTCCAAGAGAGAAACACTTCAAGCGGTCTGTGTTTTGAACCGATCCTATGAGTTCAGTAATAGTTTCCGATGAGGCACTGCAGGCTCACTGTAACCCTTGGACGTTCACAGTGACGATGGAACACTGATATCGTATCGGAATTGAATACAACAGGCACGATACCGACTTCTGTCCAAGTGAGTAATACTTCAAGCGGTCTTTGTTTGGAACCGATCCTATGAGTTCAGTAATAGTTTCCGATGAACCACTGCAGGTTCAGTGTAACCCGTGGACGTTCACAGTGACGATAAAACACTGATATTGTATCGGAATTGAATACAACAGGCACGATGCCGACTTCTGTCCAAGTGAGTAATACTTCAAGCGGTCTGTGTTAGGAACCGATCCTATGAGTTCAGTAATAGTTTCCGATTAACCACTGCAGCTTCGCTGTTACCCTTGGACGTTCACATTGACGATGCAACACGGACATTGTATCGGAATTGAATACAACAGGCACGACGCCGACTTCTGTCCAAGTGAGTAATACTTCAAGCGGGTTGTGTTTGGAACCGATCCTATGAGTTCAGTAATAGTTTCCAATGAACCACTGCAGGTTCACTGTAACCCTTGGACGTTCACAGTGACAATGCAACACTGATATTGTATCGGAATTGAATACAACAGGCACGATGCCGGCTTCTGTCCAAATGAGTAATACTTCAAGCGGTCTGTGTTTGGAACCGATCCTATGAGTTCAGTAATAGTTTCCGATGAACCACTGCAGGTTCACTGTAAAACTTGGACGTTCACAGTGACGATGAAAACTGATATTGTATCGGAATTGAATACAACGGGCACGATGCCGACTTCTGTCCAAGTGAGTAATACTTCAAGCGGTCTGTGTTTGGAACCGATCCTATAAGTTCAGTAATAGTTTCCGATGAACCACTGCAGGTTGACTGTAACCCTTAACGTTCACAGTGACGATGCCACACTGATATTGTATCGGAATTGAATACAACAGGCACGATGCCGACTTCTGTCCAAGTGAGTAATACTTCAAGCGGTCTGTGTTTGGAACCGATCCTATTAGTTCAGTAATAGTTTCTGATGAACGACTGCAGGTTCACTGTAACCTTGGACGTTCACAGTGATGATGCAACACTGATTTTGTATCGGAATTGGATACAACAGGCACGATGCCGACTTCTGTCCAAGTGAGTAATACTTCAAGCGGTCTGTGTTTGGAACCGATCCTATGAGTTCAGTAATAGTTTCCGATGAACCACTGCAGGTTCACTGTAACCCATGGACGTTCACAGTGACGATGCAACACTGATATTGTATCGGAATTGAATACTACAGGCACGGTGCCTACTTCTATCCAAGTGAGTAATACTTCGAGCGGTCTGTGTTTGGAACCGATCCTATGAGTTCAGTAATAGTTTCCGATGAACCACTGCAGGTTCACTGTAACCCTTGGACGTTCACAGTGACGATGCAACACTGATATTGTATCGGAATTGAATACAACAGGCACGATGACGACTTCTGTCCTAGTGAGTAATACTTCAAGCGTTCTGTGTTTGGAACCGATCCTATGAGTTCAGTAATAGTTTCCGATGAACCACTGCAGGTTCACTGTAACCCTTGGACGTTCACAGTGACGATACAACACTGATATTGTATCGGAATTGAATACAACAGGCACGATGCCGACTTCTGTCCAAGTGAGTAATACTTCAAGTTGCCTGTGTTTGGAACCGATCCTATGAGTTCAGTAATAGTTTCCGATGAACCACTGCAGCTTCGCTGTTACCCTTGGACGTTCACATTGACGATGCAACACTGACATTGTATCGGAATTGAATACAACAGGCACGATGCCGACTTCTGTCCAAGTGAGTAATACTTCAAGCGGGCTGTGTTTGGAGCCGTTCCTATGAGTCCAGTAATAGTTTCCGATGAACCACTGCAGGTTCACTGTAACCCTTGGACGTTCACATTGACGATGCAACACTGATATTGTATCGGAATTGAATACAACAGTCCTGATGCCGACTTCTGTCCAAGTGAGTAATACTTCAAGCGGTCTGTGTTTGGAACCGATCCTATGAGTTCAGTAATAGTTTCCGATGAACCACTGCAGGTTCATTGTAACCCTTGGACAATCGCAGTGACGATGCAACACTGATATTGTATCGGCATAGAATAGAACAGGCACGATGCTGACTTCTGTCCAAGACAGTAATACTTCAAGCGGTCTGTGTTTGGAACCGATCCTATGAGTTCAGTAATAGTTTCCGATGAACCGCTGCAGGTTCACTGTAAACCTTGGACGTTCACAGTGACGATGCAACACTGATATTGTATCAGAATTGAATAGAACAGGCACGATGCCGACTTCTGTCCAAGTGAGTAAAACTTCAAGCGGTCTGTGTTTGGAACCGATCCTATGAGTTCAGTAATAGTTTCCGATGAACCACTGCAGGTTCACTGTAACCCTTGGACGTTCACAATGACGATACAACACTGATATTGCATCGGAATTGAATACAACAGGCACGATGCCGACTTCTGTCCAAGTGAGTAATACTTCAAGCGGCCTGTGTTTGGAACCGATCCTATGAGTTCAGTAATAGTTTCCGAAGAACCACTGCAGGTTTACTGTAACCCTTGGACGTTCACAGTGACGATGCAACACTGATATTGTATCGGAATTGAATACAACAGGCACGATGCCGACTTCTGTCCAAGTGAGTAATACTTCAAGTGGTCTGTGTTAGGAACCGATCCTATGAGTTCAGTAATAGTTTCCGATTAACCACTGCAGCTTCGCTGTTACCCTTGGACGTCAACATTGACGATGCAACACTGACATTGTATCGGAATTGAATACAACAGGCACGACGCCGACTTCTGTCCAAGTGAGTAATACTTCAAGCGGTCTGTGTTTGGAACCGATCCTATGAGTTCAGTAATAGTTTCCAATGAACAACTGCTGGTTCACTGTAACCCTTGGACGTTCACAGTGACAATGCAACACTGATATTGTATCGGAATTGAATACAACAGGCACGATAACGGCTTCTGTCCAAATGAGTAATACTTCAAGCGGTCTGTGTTTGGAACCGATCCTATGAGTTCAGTAATAGTTTCCGATGAACCACTGCAGGTTCACTGTAAAACTTGGACGTTCACAGTGACGATGCAAAACTGATATTGTATCGGAATTGAATACAACGGGCACGATGCCGACTTCTGTCCAAGTGAGTAATACTTCAAGCAGTCTGTGTTTGGAACCGATCCTATGAGTTCAGTAATAGTTTCCGATGAACAACTGCAGATTGAATGTAACCCTTGGACGTTCACAGTGACGATGCCACACTGATATTGCATCGGAATTGAATACAACAGGCACGATGCCGACTTCTGTCCAAGTGAGTAATACTTCAAGCGGTCTGTGTTTGGAACCGATCCTATTAGTTCAGTAATAGTTTCTGATGAACCACTGCAGGCTCACTGTAACCCTTGGACGTTCACAGTGACGATGCAACACTGATATTGTATCGGAATTGGATACAACAGGCACGATGCCGACTTCTGTCCAAGTGAGTAATACTTCAAGCGGTCTGTGTTTGGAACCGATCCTATGAGTTCAGTAATAGTTTCCGATGAACCACTGCAGGTTCACTGTAACCCATGGACGTTCACAGTGACGATGCAACACTGATATTGTATCGGAATTGAATACTACAGGCACGGTGCCTACTTCTATCCAAGTGAGTAATACTTCGATCGGTCTGTGTTTGGAACCGATCCTATGAGTTCAGTAATAGTTTCCGATGAACCACTGCAGGTTCAGTGTAACCCTTGGACGTTCACAGTGACGTTGCAACACTGATATTGTATCGGAATTGAATACAACAGGCACGATGACGACTTCTGTCCTAGTGAGTAATACTTCAAGCGGTCTGTGTTTGGAACCGATCCTATTAGTTCAGTAATAGTTTCCGATGAACCACTGCAGGTTCACTGTAACCCTTGGACGTTCACAGTGACGATACAACACTGATATTCTATCGGAATTGAAACAACAGGCACGATGCCGACTTCTGTCCAAATGAGTAATATTTCAAGCGGCCTGTGTTTGGAACCGATCCTATGAGTTCAGTAATAGTTTCCGATGAACCACTGCAGCTTCGCTGTTACCCTTGGACGTTCACATTGACGATGCAACACTGACATTGTATCGGAATTGAATACAACAGGCACGATGCCGACTTCTGTCCAAGTGAGTAATACTTCAAGCGGGCTGTGTTTGGAGCCGTTCCTATGAGTCCAGTAATAGTTTCCGATGAACCACTGCAGGTTCACTGTAACCCTTGGACGTTCACATTGACGATGCAACACTGATATTGTATCGGAATTGAATACTACAGGCACGGAGCCTACTTCTATCCAAGTGAGTAATACTTCGAGCGGTCTGTGTTTCGAACCGATCCTATGAGTTCAGTAATAGTTTCCGATGAACCACTGCAGGTTCACTGTAACCCTTGGACGTTCACAGTGACGATGCAACACTGATATTGTATCGGAATTGAATACAACAGGCACGATGACGACTTCTGTCCTAGTGAGTAATACTTCAAGCGTTCTGTGTTTGGAACCGATCCTATGAGTTCAGTAATAGTTTCCGATGAACCACTGCAGGTTCAATGTAACCCTTGGACGTTCACAGTGACGATACAACACTGATATTGTATCGGAATTGAATACAACAGGCACGATGCCGACTTCTGTCCAAGTGAGTAATACTTCAAGCGGCCTGTGTTTGGAACCGATCCTATGAGTTCAGTAATAGTTTCCGATGAACCACTGCAGCTTCGCTGTTACCCTTGGACGTTCACATTGACGATGCAACACTGACATTGTATCGGAATTGAATACAACAGGCACGATGCCGACTTCTGTCCAAGTGAGTAATACTTCAAGCGGGCTGTGTTTGGAGCCGTTCCTATGAGTCCAGTAATAGTTTCCGATGAACCACTGCAGGTTCACTGTAACCCTTGGACGTTCACATTGACGATGCAACACTGATATTGTATCGGAATTGAATACAACAGTCCTGATGCCGACTTCTGTCCAAATGAGTAATACTTCAAGCGGTCTGTGTTTGGAACCGATCCTATGAGTTCAGTAATAGTTTCCGATGAACCACTGCAGGTTCATTGTAACCCTTGGACAATCGCAGTGACGATGCAACACTGATATTGTATCGGCATAGAATAGAACAGGCACGATGCTGACTTCTGTCCAAGACAGTAATACTTCAAGCGGTCTGTGTTTGGAACCGATCCTATGAGTTCAGTAATAGTTTCCGATGAACCACTGCAGGTTCACTGTAACCCTTGGACGTTCACAGTGACGATAAAACACTGATATTGTATCGGAATTGAATACAACAGGCACGATGCCGACTTCTGTCCAAGTGAGTAATACTTCAAGCGGCCTGTGTTTGGAACCGATCCTATGAGTTCAGTAATAGTTTCCGATGAACCACTGCAGCTTCGCTGTTACCCTTGGACGTTCACATTGACGATGCAACACTGACATTGTATCGGAATTGAATACAACAGGCACGATGCCGACTTCTGTCCAAGTGAGTAAAACTTCAAGCGGGCTGTGTTTGGAGCCGTTCCTATGAGTCCAGTAATAGTTTCCGATGAACCACTGCAGGTTCACTGTAACCCTTGGACGTTCACATTGACGATGCAACACTGATATTGTATCGGAATTGAATACAACAGTCCTGATGCCGACTTCTGTCCAAATGAGTAATACTTCAAGCGGTCTGTGTTTGGAACCGATCCTATAAGTTCAGTAATAGTTTCCGATGAACCACTGCAGGTTGACTGTAACCCTTAACGTTCACAGTGACGATGCCACACTGATATTGTATCGGAATTGAATACAACAGGCACGATGCCGACTTCTGTCCAAGTGAGTAATACTTCAAGCGGTCTGTGTTTGGAACCGATCCTATTAGTTCAGTAATAGTTTCTGATGAACGACTGCAGGTTCACTGTAACCCTTGGACGTTCACAGTGACGATGCAACACTGATTTTGTATCGGAATTGGATACAACAGGCACGATGCCGACTTCTGTCCAAGTGAGTAATACTTCAAGCGGTCTGTGTTTGGAACCGATCCTATGAGTTCAGTAATAGTTTCCGATGAACCACTGCAGGTTCACTGTAACCCATGGACGTTCACAGTGACGATGCAACACTGATATTGTATCGGAATTGAATACTACAGGCACGGTGCCTACTTCTATCCAAGTGAGTAATACTTCGAGCGGTCTGTGTTTGGAACCGATCCTATGAGTTCAGTAATAGTTTCCGATGAACCACTGCAGGTTCACTGTAACCCTTGGACGTTCACAGTGACGATGCAACACTGATATTGTATCGGAATTGATACAACAGGCACGATGACGACTTCTGTCCTAGTGAGTAATACTTCAAGCGGTCTGTGTTTGGAACCGATCCTATGAGTTCAGTAATAGTTTCCGATGAACCACTGCAGGTTCACTGTAACCCTTGGACGTTCACAGTGACGATAAAACACTGATATTGTATCGGAATTGAATACAACAGGCACGATGCCGACTTCTGTCCAAGTGAGTAATACTTCAAGCGGCCTGTGTTTGGAACCGATCCTATGAGTTCAGTAATAGTTTCCGATGAACCACTGCAGCTTCGCTGTTACCCTTGGACGTTCACATTGACGATGCAACACTGACATTGCATCGGAATTGAATACGACAGGCACGATGCCGACTTCTGTCCAAGTGAGTAAAACTTCAAGCGGGCTGTGTTTGGAGCCGTTCCTTTGAGTCCAGTAATAGTTTCCGATGAACCACTGCAGGTTCACTGTAACCCTTGGACGTTCACATTGACGATGCGACACTGATATTGTATCGGAATTGAATACAACAGTCCTGATGCCGACTTCTGTCCAAATGAGTAATACTTCAAGCGGTCTGTGTTTGGAACCGATCCTATGAGTTCAGTAATAGTTTCCGATGAACCACTGCAGGTTCATTGTAACCCTTGGACAATCGCAGTGACGATGCAACACTGATATTGTATCGGCATAGAATAGAACAGGCACGATGCTGACTTCTGTCCAAGACAGTAATACTTCAAGCGGTCTGTGTTTGGAACCGGTCCTATGAGTTCAGTAATAGTTTCCGATGAACCGCTGCAGGTTCACTGTAAACCTTGGACGTTCACAGTGACGATGCAACACTGATATTGTATCAGAATTGAATAGAACAGGCACGATGCCGACTTCTGTCCAAGTGAGTAAAACTTCAAGCCGTCTGTGTTTGGAACCGATCCTATGAGTTCAGTAATAGTTTCCGATGAACCACTGCAGGTTCACTGTAACCCTTGGACGTTCACAGTGACGATACAACACTGATATTGCATCGGAATTGAATACAACAGGCGCGATGCCGACTTCTGTCCAAGTGAGTAATACTTTAAGCGGCCTGTGTTTGGAACCGATCCTATGAGTTCAGTAATAGTTTCCGAAGAACCACTGCAGGTTCACTGTAACCCTTGGACGTTCACAGTGACGATGCAACACTGATATTGTATCGGAATTGAATACAACAGGCACGATGCCGACTTCTGTCCAAGAGAGAAACACTTCAAGCGGTCTGTGTTTGGAACCGATCCTATGAGTTCAGTAATAGTTTCCGATGAAGCACTGCAGGCTCACTGTAACCCTTGGACGTTCACAGTGACGATGGAACACTGATATTGTATCGGAATTGAATACAACAGGCACGATACCGACTTCTGTCCAAGTGAGTAATACTTCAAGCGGTCTGTGTTAGGAACCGATCCTATGAGTTCAGTAATAGTTTCCGATTAACCACTGCAGCTTCGCTGTTACCCTTGGACGTCAACATTGACGATGCAACACTGACATTGTATCGGAATTGAATACAACAGGCACGACGCCGACTTCTGTCCAAGTGAGTAATACTTCAAGCGGTCTGTGTTTGGAACCGATCCTATGAGTTCAGTAATAGTTTCCAATGAACCACTGCTGGTTCACTGTAACCCTTGGACGTTCACAGTGACAATGCAACACTGATATTGTATCGGAATTGAATACAACAGGCACGATAACGGCTTCTGTCCAAATGAGTAATACTTCAAGCGGTCTGTGTTTGGAACCGATCCTATGAGTTCAGTAATAGTTTCCGATGAACCACTGCAGGTTCACTGTAAAACTTGGACGTTCACAGTGACGATGCAAAACTGATATTGTATCGGAATTGAATACAACGGGCACGATGCCGACTTCTGTCCAAGTGAGTAATACTTCAAGCAGTCTGTGTTTGGAACCGATCCTATGAGTTCTGTAATAGTTTCCGATGAACCACTGCAGATTGACTGTAACCCTTGGACGTTCACAGTGACGATGCCACACTGATATTGTATCGGAATTGAATACAACAGGCACGATGCCGACTTCTGTCCAAGTGAGTAATACTTCAAGCGGTCTGTGTTTGGAACCGATCCTATTAGTTCAGTAATAGTTTCTGATGAACCACTGCAGGCTCACTGTAACCCTTGGACGTTCACAGTGACGATGCAACACTGATTTTGTATCGGAATTGGATACAACAGGCACGATGCCGACTTCTGTCCAAGTGAGTAATACTTCAAGCGGTCTGTGTTTGGAACCGATCCTATGAGTTCAGTAATAGTTTCCGATGAACCACTGCAGGTTCACTGTAACCCATGGACGTTCACAGTGACGATGCAACACTGATATTGTATCGGAATTGAATACTACAGGCACGGTGCCTACTTCTATCCAAGTGAGTAATACTTCGAGCGGTCTGTGTTTGGAACCGATCCTATGAGTTCAGTAATAGTTTCCGATGAACCACTGCAGGTTCAGTGTAACCCTTGGACGTTCACAGTGACGTTGCAACACTGATATTGTATCGGAATTGAATACAACAGGCACGATGACGACTTCTGTCCTAGTGAGTAATACTTCAAGCGGTCTGTGTTTGGAACCGATCCTATGAGTTCAGTAATAGTTTCCGATGAACCACTGCAGGTTCACTGTAACCCTTGGACGTTCACAGTGACGATACAACACTGATATTGTATCGGAATTGAATACAACAGGCACGATGCCGACTTCTGTCCAAATGAGTAATACTTCAAGCGGCCTGTGTTTGGAACCGATCCTATGAGTTCAGTAATAGTTTCCGATGAACCACTGCAGCTTCGCTGTTACCCTTGGACGTTCACATTGACGATGCAACACTGACATTGTATCTGAATTGAATACAACAGGCACGATGCCGACTTCTGTCCAAGTGAGTAATACTTCAAGCGGGCTGTGTTTGGAGCCGTTCCTATGAGTCCAGTAATAGTTTCCGATGAACCACTGCAGGTTCACTGTAACCCTTGGACGTTCACATTGACGATGCAACACTGATATTGTATCGGAATTGAATACTACAGGCACGGTGCCTACTTCTATCCAAGTGAGTAATACTTCGAGCGGTCTGTGTTTGGAACCGATCCTATGAGTTCAGTAATAGTTTCCGATGAACCACTGCAGGTTCACTGTAACCCTTGGACGTTCACAGTGACGATGCAACACTGATATTGTATCGGAATTGAATACAACAGGCACGATGCCGACTTCTGTCCTAGTGAGTAATACTTCAAGCGGTCTGTGTTTGGAACCGATCCTATGAGTTCAGTAATAGTTTCCGATGAACCACTGCAGGTTCACTGTAACCCTTGAACGTTCACAGTGACGATACAACACTGATATTGTATCGGAATTGAATACAACAGGCACGATGCCGACTTCTGTCCAAGTGAGTAATACTTCAAGCGGCCTGTGTTTGGAACCGATCCTATGAGTTCAGTAATAGTTTCCGATGAACCACTGCAGCTTCGCTGTTACCCTTGGACGTTCACATTGACGATGCAACACTGACATTGTATCGGAATTGAATACAACAGGCACGATGCCGACTTCTGTCCAAGTGAGTAATACTTCAAGCGGGCTGTGTTTGGAGCCGTTCCTATGAGTCCAGTAATAGTTTCCGATGAACCACTGCAGGTTCACTGTAACCCTTGGACGTTCACATTGACGATGCAACACTGATATTGTATCGGAATTGAATACAACAGTCCTGATGCCGACTTCTGTCCAAATGAGTAATACTTCAAGCGGTCTGTGTTTGGAACCGATCCTATGAGTTCAGTAATAGTTTCCGATGAACCACTGCAGGTTCATTGTAACCCTTGGACAATCGCAGTGACGATGCAACACTGATATTGTATCGGCATAGAATAGAACAGGCACGATGCTGACTTCTGTCCAAGACAGTAATACTCCTAGCGGTCTGTGTTTGGAACCGATCCTATGAGTTCAGTAATAGTTTCCGATGAACCGCTGCAGGTTCACTGTAAACCTTGGACGTTCACAGTGACGATGCAACACTGATATTGTATCAGAATTGAATAGAACAGGCACGATGCCGACTTCTGTCCAAGTGAGTAAAACTTCAAGCGGTCTGTGTTTGGAACCGATCCTATGAGTTCAGTAATAGTTTCCGATGAACCACTGCAGGTTCACTGTAACCCTTGGACGTTCACAATGACGATACAACACTGATATTGCATCGGAATTGAATACAACAGGCACGATGCCGACTTCTGTCCAAGTGAGTAATACTTCAAGCGGTCTGTGTTTGGAACCGATCCTATGAGTTCAGTAATAGTTTCCGATGAACCACTGCAGGTTCACTGTAAAACTTGGACGTTCACAGTGACGATGCAAAACTGATATTGTATCGGAATTGAATACAACGGGCACGATGCCGACTTCTGTCCAAGTGAGTAATACTTCAAGCGGTCTGTGTTTGGAACCGATCCTATTAGTTCAGTAATAGTTTCTGATGAACCACTGCAGGCTCACTGTAACCCTTGGACGTTCACAGTGACGATGCAACACTGATTTTGTATCGGAATTGGATACAACAGGCACGATGCCGACATCTGTCCAAGTGAGTAATACTTCAAGCGGTCTGTGTTTGGAACCGATCCTATGAGTTCAGTAATAGTTTCCGATGAACCACTGCAGGTTCACTGTAACCCATGGACGTTCACAGTGACGATGCAACACTGATATTGTATCGGAATTGAATACCACAGGCACGGTGCCTACTTCTATCCAAGTGAGTAATACTTCGAGCGGTCTGTGTTTGGAACCGATCCTATGAGTTCAGTAATAGTTTCCGATGAACCACTGCAGGTTCAGTGTAACCCTTGGACGTTCACAGTGACGTTGCAACACTGATATTGTATCGGAATTGAATACAACAGGCACGATGACGACTTCTGTCCTAGTGAGTAATACTTCAAGCGGTCTGTGTTTGGAACAGATCCTATGAGTTCAGTAATAGTTTCCGATGAACCACTGCAGGTTCACTGTAACCCTTGGACGTTCACAGTGACGATACAACACTGATATTGTATCGGAATTGAATACAACAGGCACGATGCCGACTTCTGTCCAAATGAGTAATACTTCAAGCGGCCTGTGTTTGGAACCGATCCTATGAGTTCAGTAATAGTTTCCGATGAACCACTGCAGCTTCGCTGTTACCCTTGGACGTTCACATTGACGATGCAACACTGACATTGTATCGGAATTGAATACAACAGGCACGATGCCGACTTCTGTCCAAGTGAGTAATACTTCAAGCGGGCTGTGTTTGGAGCCGTTCCTATGAGTCCAGTAATAGTTTCCGATGAACCACTGCAGGTTCACTGTAACCCTTGGACGTTCACAGTGACGATGCAACACTGATATTGTATCGGAATTGCATACAACAGTCCTGATGCCGACTTCTGTCCAAATGAGTAATACTTCAAGCGGTCTGTGTTTGGAACCGATCCTATGAGTTCAGTAATAGTTTCCGATGAACCACTGCAGGTTCATTGTAACCCATGGACAATCGCAGTGACGATGCAACACTGATATTGTATCGGCATAGAATAGAACAGGCACGATGCTGACTTCTGTCCAAGACAGTAATACTTCAAGCGGTCTGTGTTTGGAACCGATCCTATGAGTTCAGTAATAGTTTCCGATGAACCGCTGCAGGTTCACTGTAAACCTTGGACGTTCACAGTGACGATGCAACACTGATATTGTATCAGAATTGAATAGAACAGGCACGATGCCGACTTCTGTCCAAGTGAGTAAAACTTCAAGCGGTCTGTGTTTGGAACCGATCCTATGAGTTCAGTAATAGTTTCCGATGAACCACTGCAGGTTCACTGTAACCCTTGGACGTTCACAGTGACGATACAACACTGATATTGCATCGGAATTGAATACAACAGGCACGATGCCGACTTCTGTCCAAGTGAGTAATACTTCAAGCGGCCTGTGTTTGGAACCGATACTATGAGTTCAGTAATAGTTTCCGAAGAACCACTGCAGGTTCACTGTAACCCTTGGACTTTCACAGTGACGATGCAACACTGATATTGTATCGGAATTGAATACAACAGGCACGATGCCGACTTCTGTCCAAGAGAGAAACACTTCAAGCGGTCTGTGTTTTGAACCGATCCTATGAGTTCAGTAATAGTTTCCGATGAAGCACTGCAGGCTCACTGTAACCCTTGGACGTTCACAGTGACGATGGAACACTGATATCGTATCGGAATTGAATACAACAGGCACGATACCGACTTCTGTCCAAGTGAGTAATACTTCAAGCGGTCTGTGTTTGGAACCGATCCTATGAGTTCAGTAATAGTTTCCGATGAACCACTGCAGGTTCAGTGTAACCCTTGGACGTTCACAGTGACGATGCAACACTGATATTGTATCGGAATTGAATACAACAGGCACGATGCCGACTTCTGTCCAAGTGAGTAATACTTCAAGCGGTCTGTGTTAGGAACCGATCCTATGAGTTCAGTAATAGTTTCCGATGAACCACTGCAGCTTCGCTGTTACCCTTGGACGTTCACATTGACGATGCAACACTGACATTGTATCGGAATTGAATACAACAGGCACGACGCCGACTTCTGTCCAAGTGAGTAATACTTCAAGCGGTCTGTGTTTGGAACCGATCCTATGAGTTCAGTAATAGTTTCCAATGAACAACTGCAGGTTCACTGTAACCCTTGGACGTTCACAGTGACAATGCAACACTGATATTGTATCGGAATTGAATACAACAGGCACGATGCCGGCTTCTGTCCAAATGAGTAATACTTCAAGCGGTCTGTGTTTGGAACCGATCCTATGAGTTCAGTAATAGTTTCCGATGAACCACTGCAGGTTCACTGTAAAACTTGGACGTTCACAGTGACGATGCAAAACTGATATTGTATCGGAATTGAATACAACGGGCACGATGCCGACTTCTGTCCAAGTGAGTAATACTTCAAGCGGTCTGTGTTTGGAACCGATCCTATGAGTTCAGTAATAGTTTCCGATGAACCACTGCAGGTTGACTGTAACCCTTGGACGTTCACAGTGACTATGCCACACTGATATTGTATCGGAATTGAATACAACAGGCACGATGCCGACTTCTGTCCAAGTGAGTAATACTTCAAGCGGTCTGTGTTTGGAACCGATCCTATGAGTTCAGTAATAGTTTCCGATGAACCACTGCACCTTCGCTGTTACCCTTGGATGTTCACATTGACGATGCAATACTGACATTGTATCGGAATTGAATACAACAGGCACGATGCCGACTTCTGTCCAAGTGAGTAATACTTCAAGCGGGCTGTGTTTGGAGCCGTTCCTATGAGTTCAGTAATAGTTTCCGATGAACCACTGCAGCTTCGCTGTTACCCTTGGACGTTCACATTGACGATGCAACACTGATATTGTATCGGAATTGAATACAACAGGCACGATGCCGACTTCTGTCCAAGTGAGTAATACTTCAAGCGGTCTGTGTTTGGAACTGATCCTATGGGTTCAGTAATAGTTTCCGATGAACCACTGCAGGTTCATTGTAACCCTTGGACAATCGCAGTGACGATGCAACACTGATATTGTATCGGCATAGAATAGAACAGGCACGATGCTGACTTCTGTCCAAGGCAGTTATACTTCAAGCGGTCTGTGTTTGGAACCGATCCTATGAGTTCAGTAATAGTTTCCGATGAACCGCTGCAGGTTCACTGTAAACCTTGGACGTTCACAGTGACGATGCAACACTGATATTGTATCAGAATTGAATAGAACAGGCACGATGCCGACTTCTGTCCAAGTGAGTAAAACTTAAAGCGGTCTGTGTTTGGAACCGATCCTATGAGTTCAGTAATAGTTTCCGATGAACCACTGCAGGTTCACTGTAACCCTTGGACGTTCACAGTGATGATACAACACTGATATTGCATCGGAATTGAATACAACAGGCACGGTGCCGACTTCTGTCCAAGTGACTAATACTTCAAGCGGCCTGTGTTTGGAACCGATCCTATGAGTTCAGTAATAGTTTCCGAAGAACCACTGCAGGTTCACTGTAACCCTTGGACGTTCACAGTGACGATGCAACACTGATATTGTATCGGAATTGAATACAACAGGCTCGATGCCGACTTCTGTCCAAGAGAGAAACACTTCAAGCGGTCTGTGTTTGGAACCGATCCTATGAGTTCAGTAATAGTTTCCGATGAAGCACTGCAGGCTCACTGTAACCCTTGGACGTTCACAGTGACGATGGAACACCGATATCGTATCGGAATTGAATACAACAGGCACGATACCGACTTCTGTCCAAGTGAGTAATACTTCAAGCGGTCTGTGTTTGGAACCGATCCTATGAGATCAGTAATAGTTTCCGATGAACCACTGCAGGTTCAGTGTAACCCTTGGACGTTCACAGTGACGATGCAACACTGACATTGTATCGGAATTGAATACAACAGGCACGATGCCGACTTCTGTCCAAGTGAGTAATACTTCAAGCGGTCTGTGTTAGGAACCGATCCTATGAGTTCAGTAATAGTTTCCAATGAACCACTGCAGCTTCGCTGTTACCCTTGGACGTTCACATTGACGATGCAACACTGACATTGTATCGGAATGGAATACAACAGGCACGACGCCGACTTCTGTCCAAGTGAGTAATACTTCAAGCGGTCTGTGTTTGGAACCGATCCTATGAGTTCAGTAATAGTTTCCAATGAACCACTGCAGGTTCACTGTAACCCTTGGACGTTCACAGTGACAATGCAACACTGATATTGTATCGGAATTGAATACAACAGGCACGATGCCGGCTTCTGTCCAAATGAGTAATACTTCAAGCGGTCTGTGTTTGTAACCGATCCTATGAGTTCAGTAATAGTTTCCGATGAACCACTGCAGGTTCACTGTAAAACTTGGACGTTCACAGTGACGATGCAAAACTGATATTGTATCGGAATTGAATACAACGGGCACGATGCCGACTTCTGTCCAAGTGAGTAATACTTCAAGCGGTCTGTGTTTGGAACCGATCCTATGAGTTCAGTAATAGTTTCTGATGAACCACTGCAGGGTCACTGTAACCCTTGGACGTTCACAGTGACGATGCAACACTGATATTGTATCGGAATAGAATACAACAGGCACGATGACGACTTCTGTCCTAGTGAGTAATACTTCAAACGGTCTGTGTTTGGAACCGATCCTATGAGTTCAGTAATAGTTTCCGATGAACCACTGCAGGTTCACTGTAACCCTTGGACGTTCACAGTGACGATACAACACTGATATTGTATCGGAATTGAATACAACAGGCACGATGCCGACTTCTGTCCAAGTGAGTAATACTTCAAGCGGCCTGTGTTTGGAACCGATCCTATGAGTTCAGTAATAGTTTCCGATGAACCACTGCAGCTTCGCTGTTATCCTTGGACGTTCACATTCACGATGCAACACTGACATTGTATCGGAATTGAAGACAACAGGCACGATGCCGACTTCTGTCCAAGTGAGTAGTACTTCAAGCGGGCTGTGTTTGGAGCCGTTCCTATGAGTCCCGTAATAGTTTCCGATGAACCACTGCAGGTTCACTGTAACCCTTGGACGTTCACATTGACGATGCAACACTGATATTGTATCGGAATTGAATACAACAGTCCTGATGCCGACTTCTGTCCAAATGAGTAATACTTCAAGCGGTCTGTGTTTGGAACCGTTCCTATGAGTTCAGTAATAGTTTCCGATGAACCACTGCAGGTTCACTGTAACCCTTGGACGTTCACAGTGACGATGAAAAACTGATATTGTATCGGAATTGAATACAACAGGCACGATGCCTACTTCTGTCCAAGTGAGTAATACTTCAAGCGGTCTGTGTTTGGAACCGATCCTATGAGTTCAGTAATAGTTTCCGATCAACCACTGCAAGTTCACTGTAACCCTTGGACGTTCACAGTGACGATGCCACACTGATATTGTATCGGAATTGAATACAACAGGCACGATGCCGACTTCTGTCCAAGTGAGTAATACTTCAAGCGATCTGTGTTTGGAACTGATTTCTATGAGTTCAGTAATAGTTTCCGATGAACCACTGCAGGTTCACTGCAACCCTTGGACCTTCGCATTGACGATGCAAAACTGATATTGTATCGGAATTGAATACAACGGGCACGATGCCGAGTTCTGTCCAAGTGAGTAATACTTCAAGCGGTCGTGTGTTTGGAACCAATCCTATGAGTTCAGTATTAGTTTCTGATGAACCACTGCAGGTTCACTGCAACTCTTGGACATTCACAGTGACGATGCAACACTGATATTGTATCGAAATTGAATACAACAGGCACGATGCCGACTTCTGTCCAAGTGAGTAATACTTCAAGCGGTCTGTGTATGGAACCGATCCTATGAGTTCATTAATAGTTTCCGATGAACCACTGCAGGTTCATTGTAACCCTTGGACAATCGCAGTGACGATGCAACACTGATATTGTATCGGCATAGAATACAACAGGCACGATGCCGACTTCTATCCAAGTGAGTAATACTTCAAGCGGTCTGTGTTTGGAACCGATCCTATGAGTTCAGTAATAGTTTCCGATGAACCACTGCAGGTTCAGTGTAACCCTTGGACGTTCACAGTGACGATGCAACACTGATATTGTATCGGAATTGAATAGAACAGGCACGATGCCGACTTCTGTCCAAGTGAGTAAAACTTCAAGCGGTCTGTGTTTTGAACCGATCCTATGAGTTCAGTAATAGTTTCCGATGAACCACTGCAGGTTCACTGTAACCCTTGGACGTTCACAGTGACGATACAACACTGATATTGTATCGGAATTGAATACAACAGGCACGATGCCGTCTTCTGTCCAAGTGAGTAATACTTCAAGCGGCCTGTGTTTGGAACCGATCCTATGAGTTCAGTAATAGGTTCCGATGAACCACTGGAGGTTCACTGTAACCCTTGGACGTTCACAGTGACGATGCAACACTGATATTGTTTCGGAATTGAATACAACAGGCATGATGCCGACTTCTGTCCAAGTGAGTAATAAGTCAAGCGGTCTGTGTTTGGAACCGATCCTATGAGTTCAGTAATAGTTTCTGATGAACCACTGCAGGTTCACTGTAACCCTTGGACGTTCACAGTGACGATGCAACACTGATTTTGTATCGGAATTGGATACAACAGGCACGATGCCGACTTCTGTCCAAGTGAGTAATACTTCAAGCGGTCTGTGTTTGGAACCGATCCTATGAGTTAAGTAATAGTTTCCGATGAACCACTGCAGGTTCACTGTAACCCTTGGAAGTTCACAGTGACGATGCAACACTGATATTGTATCGGAATTGAATACAACAACCACGGTGCCTACTTCTGTCCAAGTGAGTAATACTTCAAGCGGTCTGTGTTTGGAACCGATCCTATGAGTTCAGTAATAGTTTCCGATGAACCACTGCAGGTTCACTGTAACCCTTGGACGTTCACAGTGACGATGCAACACTGATATTGTATCGGAATTGAATACAACAGGCACGATGCCGACTTCTGTCCTAGTGAGTAATACTTCAAGCGGTCTGTGTTTGGAACCGATCCTATGAGTTCAGTAATAGTTTCCGATGAACCACTGCAGGTTCACTGTAACCCTTGGACGTTCACAGTGACGATACAACACTGATATTGTATCGGAATTGAATACAACAGGCACGATGCCGACTTCTGTCCAAGTGAGTAATACTTCAAGCGGCCTGTGTTTGGAACCGATCCTATGAGTTCAGTAATAGTTTCCGATGAACCACTGCAGCTTCGCTGTTATCCTTGGACGTTCACAGTGACGATGCAACACTGACATTGTATCGGAATTGAAGACAACAGGCACGATGCCGACTTCTGTCCAAGTGAGTAATACTTCAAGCGGGCTGTGTTTCGAGCCGTTCCTATGAGTCCAGTAATAGTTTCCGATGAACCACTGCAGGTTCACTGTAACCCTTGGACGTTCACATTGACGATGCAACACTGATATTGTATCGGAATTGAATACAACAGTCCTGATGCCGACTTCTGTCCAAATGAGTAATACTTCAAGCGGTCTGTGTTTGGAACCGTTCCTATGAGTTCAGTAATAGTTTCCGATGAACCACTGCAGGTTCACTGTAACCCTTGGACGTTCACAGTGACGATGAAAAACTGATATTGTATCGGAATTGAATACAACAGGCACGATGCCTACTTCTGTCCAAGTGAGTAATACTTCAAGCGGTCTGTGTTTGGAACCGATCCTATGACTTCAGTAATAGTTTCCGATCAACCACTGCAAGTTCACTGTAACCCTTGGACGTTCACAGTGACGATGCCACACTGATATTGTATCGGAATTGAATACAACAGGCACGATGCCGACTTCTGTCCAAGTGAGTAATACTTCAAGCGATCTGTGTTTGGAACCGATTTCTATGAGTTCAGTAATAGTTTCCGATGAACCACTGCAGGTTCACTGCAACCCTTGGACCTTCGCATTGACGATGCAAAACTGCTATTGTATCGGAATTGAATACAACGGGCACGATGCCGAGTTCTGTCCAAGTGAGTAATACTTCAAGCGGTCGTGTGTTTGGAACCAATCCTATGAGTTCAGTATTAGTTTCTGATGAACCACTGCAGGTTCACTGCAACTCTTGGACATTCACAGTGACGATGCAACACTGATATTGTATCGAAATTGAATACAACAGGCACGATGCCGACTTCTGTCCAAGTGAGTAATACTTCAAGCGGTCTGTGTATGGAACCGATCCTATGAGTTCATTAATAGTTTCCGATGAACCACTGCAGGTTCATTGTAACCCTTGGACAATCGCAGTGACGATGCAACACTGATATTGTATCGGCATAGAATACAACAGGCACGATGCCGACTTCTATCCAAGTGAGTAATACTTCAAGCGGTCTGTGTTTGGAACCGATCCTATGAGTTCAGTAATAGTTTCCGATGAACCACTGCAGGTTCAGTGTAACCCTTGGACGTTCACAGTGACGATGCAACACTGATATTGTATCGGAATTGAATAGAACAGGCACGATGCCGACTTCTGTCGAAGTGAGTAAAACTTCAAGCGGTCTGTGTTTTGAACCGATCCTATGAGTTCAGTAATAGTTTCCGATGAACCACTGCAGGTTCACTGTAACCCTTGGACGTTCACAGTGACGATACAACACTGATATTGTATCGGAATTGAATACAACAGGCACGATGCCGTCTTCTGTCCAAGTGAGTAATACTTTAAGCGGCCTGTGTTTGGAACCGATCCTATGAGTTCAGTAATAGTTTCCGATGAACCACTGCAGGTTCACTGTAACCCTTGGACGTTCACAGTGACGATGCAACACTGATATTGTATCGGAATTGAATACAACAGGCACGATGCCGGCTTCTGTCCAAGTGAGTAATACTTCAATCGGTCTGTGTTTGGAACCGATCCTATGAGTTCAGTAATAGGTTCCGATGAACCACTGGAGGTTCACTGTAACCCTTGGACGTTCACAGTGACGATGCAACACTGATATTGTTTCGGAATTGAATACAACAGGCATGATGCCGACTTCTGTCCAAGTGAGTAATACGTCAAGCGGTCTGTGTTTGGAACCGATCCTATGAGTTCAGTAATAGTTTCTGATGAACCACTGCAGGTTCACTGTAACCCTTGGACGTTCACAGTGACGATGCAACACTGATTTTGTATCGGAATTGGATACAACAGGCACGATGCCGACTTCTGTCCAAGTGAGTAATACTTCAAGCGGTCTGTGTTTGGAACCGATCCTATGAGTTAAGTAATAGTTTCCGATGAACCACTGCAGGTTCACTGTAACCCTTGGACGTTCACAGTGACGATGCAACACTGATATTGTATCGGAATTGAATACAACAACCACGGTGCCTACTTCTGTCCAAGTGAGTAATACTTCTGGCGGTCTGTGTTTGGAACCGATCCTATGAGTTCAGTAATAGTTTCCGATGAACCACTGCAGGTTCACTGTAACCCTTGGACGTTCACAGTGACGATGCAACACTGATATTATATCGGAATTGAATACAACAGGCACGATGCCGACTTCTGTCCTAGTGAGTAATACTTCAAGCGGTCTGTGTTTGGAACCGATCCTATGAGTTCAGTAATAGTTTCCGATGAACCACTGCAGGTTTACTGTAACCCTTGGACGATCACAGTGACGATGCAAAACTGATATTGTTTCGGAATTGAATACAACAAGCACGATGCCGACTTCTGTCCAAGTGAGTATATTTCAAGTGGTCTGTGTTTGGAACCGATCCTATGAGTTCAGTAATAGTTTCCGGTGAACCACTGCAGGATCACTGTAACCCTTGGACGTTCACAGTGACGATGCAACACTGATATTGTATCGGAATTCAATACAACAGGCACGATGCCGACTTCTGTCCAAGTGAGTAATACCTCAAGCGGTCTGTGTTTGGAACCGATCCTATGAGTTCAGTAATAGTTTCCGATGAACCACTGCAGGTTCACTGTAACCCTTGGACGTTCACAGTGACGATGCAACACTGATATTGTATCGGAATTGAATACAACATGCACGATGCCGACTTCTGTCCAAGTGAGTAATACTTCAAGCGGTCTGTGTTAGGAACCGATCCTGTGAGTTCAGTAATAGTTTCCGATGAACCACTGCAGGTTCACTGTAACCCTTGGACGTTCACAGTGACGATGCAACACTGATATTGTATGGGAATTGAATACAACAGGCACGATGCTGACTTCTGTCCAAGTGAGTAATACTTCAACCGATCTGTGTTTGGAACCGATCCCATAAGTTCAGTAATAGTTTCCGATGAACCACTGCAGGTTCACTGTAACCCTTGGACGTTCACAGTGACGATGCAACACTGATATTGTATCGGAATTGAATACAACAGGCACGATGCCGACTTCTGTCCTAGTGAGTAATACTTCAAGCGGTCTGTGTTTGGAACCGATCCTATGAGTTCAGTAATAGTTTCCGATGAACCACTGCAGGTTCACTGTAACCCTTGGACGATCACAGTGTCGATGCAAAACTGATATTGTTTCGGAATTGAATACAACAAGCACGATGCCGACTTCTGTCCAAGTGAGTATATTTCAAGTGGTCTGTGTTTGGAACCGATCCTATGAGTTCAGTAATAGTTTCCGGTGAACCACTGCAGGATCACTGTAACCCTTGGACGTTCACAGTGACGATGCAACACTGATATTGTATCGGAATTCAATACAACAGGCACGATGCCGACTTCTGTCCAAGTGAGTAATACCTCAAGCGGTCTGTGTTTGGAACCGATCCTATGAGTTCAGTAATAGTTTCCGATGAACCACTGCAGGTTCACTGTAACCCTTGGACGTTCACAGTGACGATGCAACACTGATATTGTATCGGAATTGAATACAACATGCACGATGCCGACTTCTGTCCAAGTGAGTAATACTTCAAGCTGTCTGTGTTAGGAACCGATCCTGTGAGTTCAGTAATAGTTTCCGATGAACCACTGCAGGTTCACTGTAACCCTTGGACGTTCACAGTGACGATGCAACACTGATATTGTATGGGAATTGAATACAACAGGCACGATGCTGACTTCTGTCCAAGTGAGTAATACTTCAACCGATCTGTGTTTGGAACCGATCCCATAAGTTCAGTAATAGTTTCCGATGAACCACTGCAGGTTCACTGTAACCCTTGGACGTTCACACTGACGATGCAACACTGATATTGTATCGGAATTGAATACAACAGGTACGATGCCGACTTCTGTCCAAGTGAGTAATTCTTCAAGCGCTCTGAGTTTGGTACCGATCCTATGAGTTCAGTAATAGTTTCCGATGAACCACTGCAGGTTTAATGTAACCCTTGGACGTACACAGTGACGATGCAACACTGATATTGTATCGGAATTGAATACAACAGGCACGATGCCGACTTCTGTCCAAGTGAGTATATTTCAAGTGGTCTGTGTTTGGAACCGATCCTATGAGTTCAGTAATAGTTTCCGGTGAACCACTGCAGGATCACTGTAACCCTTGGACGTTCACAGTGACGATGCAACACTGATATTGTATCGGAATTCAATACAACAGGCACGATGCCGACTTCTGTCCAAGTGAGTAATACCTCAAGCGGTCTGTGTTTGGAACCGATCCTATGAGTTCAGTAATAGTTTCCGATGAACCACTGCAGGTTCACTGTAACCCTTGGACGTTCACAGTGACGATGCAACACTGATATTGTATCGGAATTGAATACAACATGCACGATGCCGACTTCTGTCCAAGTGAGTAATACTTCAAGCGGTCTGTGTTAGGAACCGATCCTGTGAGTTCAGTAATAGTTTCCGATGAACCACTGCAGGTTCACTGTAACCCTTGGACGTTCACTGTGACGATGCAACTCTGATATTGTATCGGAATTGAATACAACAGGCACGATGCCGACTTCTGTCCAAGTGAGTAATACTTCAAGCAGTCTGTGTTTGGAACCGATCCTATGAGTTCAGTAATAGTGTCCGATGAACCACTGCAGGTTTAATGTAACCTTTGGACTTACCCATTGACGATGCACGGCTGAAATAGCAAGTGGATGAATACAACAGGCACCATGCTGACATCTGTCCAGCCGAGTAACGCTTCAAAAGGCCTGTGTTTGAAACCTCTACTGGCGGTCGAGCAGAAGTTTTCTATGAACTACTGCAGGTTTACTGGAAGCCTTGGACCTTCACATTGTCGATGAAACAGAGAAATTGCATCGGGATTGAATACCACAGGCACCATGCCGACTTCTGTCCATGTGAGTAACGCTTCAAACTGTCCATAAATTGAACTTTTCCTGTGGTTTGAGTAGTAGTTTTCCATGAATCACTGCATCATTTCTGTAACCCTTGGGCTCTCACATTGACCATGACACACAGAAATAGCAATAGGATTGAATACAACATACACCATGCCGACTTCTCTCCAGGTGAATAACGCTTCATACGGTCTGTGTTTGGTACCTTTCCTGGGTGTTCAGTAATCGTTTCCGAAGCACACTTGCAGGTCTACTGTGAACTTAGGACATTCACCATTACAATGAAAGACAGTAACTGCATCGGAACTGAATACAACAGGCACCATGCCAACTTCTGTCCAGATGAGTAACGCTTAAGAGGTCTGTATTTGGAACCTTTTCTGGGAGTCCAGTAATAATTTCCGATTAGTTAATGCACGTTTAATGTAATCCTTGGACCTTCAAGTTGACGATGAAACACAGAAATTGCATCTGAATTGAATACAACAGGATCTGAGCCGACTTCTGTTTACGTGAGTAACGCTTTAATCGGTCTGTGTTTGGAACCGTTCCTCGGAGTTCAGTAGTCTTTTCCGAAGGATCACAGCAGGTTTAGTGTAACCCTTGGACATTGACTATGACGTTGAAACACAAAATTGGATCGGAGGTGAATACAACAGTTACCTTGCCGTTTTCTGTCTAGGTGAGTAACGCTTCAACGGTCTGCGATTTTATACGTTCCAGAGATCACAGTAATAGATTCCGTTGAACCACTGAAGGTTAACTGTAACCCTTAAAGATTCACATTGACGATGAACCACAGAAATAGCAACAGGACTGAATGAAACAGGCACCATGCGCTCTTCGGTCCGAGTGAGAAACTCCTCAAAAGGACTGGTTTGGAGCTTCTCCTAGAAGATCTGTAGTAGTTCCCGATGCACCCTTGCAGGTCTGCTGTAAACCTTGGACATTCACATTGACGAAGAAACTTAGAGATTGCAACGGAATTCAAATACAACAGGCTCCATGCCGAGTTCTGACCAGGTGCGTAACGCTTCCATTGGCCTGTGTTTGGAACCTTTCCTTTGAGTTCAGTATTAGTTTCCGATGAAGCACTGCACGTTTACTGTATCCCTTGGACTTTCACAAATACGATAAAACACAGAAATAGTATGAGAATTGAATACAACAGGCACCATGAAGCACAGAAATTCCTTCGGAACTGAATACAACATGCACCATGCACTCTTCTGTCCATGATAGTAACGCTTCAAACGGTCTGTGCTTGGTACCTTTACTGGGAGTTCAGTAGTGGTGCACGATGGACCACTGCAGGTTCACTGTAACCCTTGGACGTTCACAGTGACGATGCAACACTGATATTGTATCGGAATTGAATACAACAGGCACGATGCCGACTTCTATCCAAGTGAGTAATACTTCAAGCGGTCTGTGTTTGGCACCGATCCTATGAGTTCAGTAATAGTTTCCGATGAACCACTGCAGGTTCACTGTAACCCTTGGACGTTCACAGTGACGATGGAACACTGATATTGTAATGGGAACTGAATACAACAGGCACGATGCCGACTTCTGTCCAAATGAGTAATACTTCAAGCGGTCTGTGTTTGGAACCGATCCTATGAGTTCAGTAATAGTTTCCGATGAACCACTGCAGGTGCACTGTAACCCTTGGACGTTCACAGTGACGATGGAACACTGTTTTGTATCGGAATTGAATACATCAGGCACGATGCCGACTTTTGTCCAAGTGAGTAATACTTCAAGCGGTCTGTGTTTGGAACCGATCCTATGAGTTCAGTAATAGATTCCGATGAACCACTGCAGGTTCACTGTAACCTTTGGACATTCACAGTGACGATGCAGCACTGATATTGTATCGGAATTGTATACAACAGGCACGATGTCGACTTCTGTCCAAGTGGGTAATACTTCAAGCGGTCTGTGTTTGGAACCGATCATATGAGTTCAGTAATAGTTTTCGATGAACCACTGGAGGTTCACTGTAACCCTTGGACGTTCACAGTGACGATGCAACACTGATATTGTATCGGAATTAAATACAACAGGCACGGTGCCGACTTCTGTCCAAGTGAGTAATACTTCAAGCGGTCTGTGTTTGGAACCGATCCTATGAGTTCAGTAATAGTTTCCGATGAACCACTGCTGGTTCACTGTAACCCTTGGACGTTCACAGTGACGATGCAGCACTGATATTGTATCGGAATTGAATACAACAGGCACGATGCCGACTTCTGTCCAAGTGAGTAATACTTCAAGTGGTCTGTGTTTGGAACCGATCCTATGAGTTCAGTAATAGTTTCCGATGAACCAATGCAGGTTCACTGTAACCCTTGGGCGTTCACAATGACGATGCAACACTGATATTGCATCGGAATTGAATACAACAGGCGCGGTGCCGACTTCTGTCCAAGTGAGTAATACTTCAAGCGGTCTGTGTTTGGAACCGATCCTATGAGTTCAGTAATAGTTTCCGATGAACCACTGCAGGTTTAATGTAACCCTTGGACGTTCACAGTGACGATCATCACTGATATTATATCGGAATTGAATACAACAGGCACGATACCGACTTCTGTTCAAGTGAGTAATACGTCAAGCGGTCTGTGTTTGGAACCGATCCTATGAGTTCAGTAATAGTTTCCGATGAACCACTGCAGGTTCACTGTAACCCTTTGACGTTCACAGTGTCGATGCAACACTAATATTGTATCGGAACTGAATACAACAGGCACGATGCCGACTTCTGTCCCAGTGAGTAATACTTCAAGCGGACTGCGTTTGGAACCGGTCCTATGAGTTCAGTAATAGTTTCCGATGAACCACTGCAGGTTCACTGTAACCCTTTGACAATCACAGTGACGATGCAACACTAATATTGTATCGGAACTGAATACAACAGGCACGATGCCGACTTCTCTCCCAGTGAGTAATACTTCAAGCGGACTGCGTTTGGAACCGGTCCTATGAGTTCAGTAATAGTTTCCGATGAACCACTGCAGGTTCACTGTAACCCTTTGACAATCACAGTGACGATGCAACACTAATATTGTATCGGAATTGAATACAACAGGCACGATGCCGATTTCTGTCCTAGGGAGTAATACTTCAAGCGGTCTGTGTTTGGAACCGATCCTATGAGTTCAGTAATAGTTTCCGATGAACCACTGCAGGTTCACTGTAATCCTTGGACATTCACAGTGACGATGCAACCCTGATATTGTATCGGAATTGAATACAACAGGCACGATGCCGACTTCTGTCCAAGTGAGTAATACTTCAAGCGGTCTGTGTTTGGAACCGATCCTATGAGTTCAGTAATAGTTTCCGATGAACCACTGCAGGTTCACTGTGACCCTTGGACGTTCACAGTGACGATGCAGCACTGATATTGTATCGGAATTGAATACAACAGGCACGATGCCGACTTCTGTCCAAGTGAGTAATACTTCAAGTGGTCTGTGTTTGGAACCGATCCTATGAGTTCAGTAATAGTTTCCAATGTACCAATGCAGGTTCACTGTAACCCTTGGACGTTCACAGTGACGATGCAACACTGATATTGCATCGGAATTGAATACAACAGGCACGGTGCCGACTTCTGTCCAAGTGAGTAATACTTCAAGCGGTCTGTGTTTGGAACCGATCCTATGAGTTCAGTAATAGTTTCCGATGAACCACTGCAGGTTTAATGTAACCCTTGGACGTTCACAGTGACGATCAACACTGATATTATATCGGAATTGAATACAACAGGCACGATACCGACGTCTGTCCAAGTGAGTAATACTTCAAGCGGTCTGTGTTTGGAACCGATCCTATGAGTTCAGTAATAGTTTCCGATGAACCACTGCAGGTTCACTGTAACCCTTGGACATTCACAGTGACGATGCAACACTAATATTGTATCGGAACTGAATACAACAGGCACGATGCCGACTTCTGTCCCAGTGAGTAATACTTCAAGCGGACTGCGATTGGAAACGATCCTATGAGTTCAGTAATAGTTTCCGATGAACCACTGCAGGTTCACTGTAACCCTTGGACAATCACAGTGACGATGCAACACTAATATTGTATCGGAATTGAATACAACAGGCACGATGCCGACTTCTGTCCTAGGGAGTAATACTTCAAGCGGTCTGTGTTTGGAACCGATCCTATGAGTTCAGTAATAGTTTCCGATGAACCACTGCAGGTTCACTGTAACCCTTGGAGGTTCACAGTGACGATGCAACACTGATATTGTATCGGAATTGAATACAACAGGCACGATGCCGACTTCTGTCCAAGTGAGTAATACTTCAAGCGGTCTGTGTTTGGAACCGATCCTATGAGTTCAGTAATAGTTTCCGATGAACCACTGCAGGTTTAATGTAACCTTTGAACTTACTCATTGACGATGCACGGCTGAAATAGCAAGTGGATGAATACAACAGGCACCATGCTGACATCTGTCCAGGCGAGTAACGCTTCAAAAAGCCTGTGTTTGGAACCTCTACTGGCGGTCGAGCAGAAGTTTTCTATGAACCATGGCAGGTTTACTGGAAGCCTTGGACCTTCAGATTGTCGATGAAACAGAGAAATTGCATCGGGATTGAATACCACAGGCACCATGCCGACTTCTGTCCACGTGAGTAACGCTTCAAACTGTCAATAAATTGAACTTTTCCTGGGGGTTGAGTAGTAGTTTTCCATGAACCACTGCGTCATTACTTTAACCCTTGGGCTCTCACATTGACGATGAAACACAGAAATAGCAATAGGATTGAATACAACATACACCATGCCGACTTCTCTCCAGGTGAATAACGCTTCATACGGTCTGTGTTTGGTACCTTTCCTGGGTGTTCAGTAATCGTTTCCGAAGCACACTTGCAGGTCTACTGTGAACTTTGGACATTCACCATTACAATGAAAGACAGTAACTGCATCGGAACTGAATACAACAGGCACCATGCCAACTTCTGTCCAGATGAGTAACGCTTAAGAGGTCTGTATTTGGAGCCTTTTCTGGGAGTTCAGTAATAATTTCCGATTAGTTAATGCACGTTTAATGTAATCCTTGGACCTTCAAATTGACGACGAAACACAGAAATTGCATCTGAATTGAATACAAAAGGAACTGCGCCGACTTCTGTTTACGTGAGTAACGGTTTAATCGGTCTGTGTTTGGAAACGTTCCTCGGAGTTCAGTAGTCTTTTCCGAAGGATCACAGCAGGTTTAGTGTAACCCTTGGACCTTGACAATGACGTTGAAACACACAAATTGGATCGGAGGTGAATACAACAGTTACCATGCCGATTTCTGTCTAGGTGAGTAACGCTTCAACGGTCTGCGATTTTATACGTTCCAGAGATCACAGTAATAGATTCCGTTGAACCACTGAAGGTTAACTGTAACCCTTAAAGATTCACATTGACGATGAACCACAGAAATAGCAACAGGACTGAATGAAACAGGCACCATGCCCTCTTCGGTCCGAGTGAGAAACTCCTCAAAAGGACTGGTTTGGAGCTTCTCCTAGAAGATCAGTAGTAGTTCCCGATGCACCCTTGCAGGTCTGCTGTAAACCTTGGACATTCACATTGACGAAGAAACTTAGAAATTGCAACGGAATTCAAATACAACAGGCTCCATGCCGAGTTCTGACCAGGTGCGTAACGCTTCCATTGGCCTGTGTTTGGAACCTTTCCTTTGAGTTCAGTATTAGTTTCCGATGAAGCACTGCACGTTTACTGTATCCCTTGGACCTTCACAAATACGATAAAACACAGAAATAGTATGAGAATTGAATACAACAGGCACCATGAAGCACAGAAATTGCTTCGGAACTGAATACAACATGCACCATGCACTCTTCTGTCCATGATAGTAACGCTTCAAACGGTCTGTGCTTGGTACCTTTCCTGGGAGTTCAGTAGTGGTGTACGATGGACCACTGCAGGTTCACTGTAACCCTTGGACGTTCACAGTGACGATGCAACACTGATATTGTATCGGAATTGAATACAACATGCACGATGCCGACTTCTATCCATGTGTGTAATACTTCAAGAGGTCTGTGTTTGGAACCGATCCTATGAGTTCAGTAATAGTTTCCGATGAACCACTGCAGGTTCACTGTAACCCTAGGACGTTCACAGTGACGATGGAACTCTGATATTGTATCGGAATTGAATACAAATGGCACGATGCCGACTTCTGTCCAAGTGAGTAATACTTCAAGCGGTCTGTGTTTGGAACCGATCCTATGAGTTCAGTAATAGTTTCCGATGAACCACTGCTGGTTCACTGTAACCCTTGGACGTTCACAGTGACGATGCAACACTGATATTGTATCGGAATTGAATACAACAGGCACGATGCCGACTTCTGTCAAAGTGAGGAATACTTCAAGCGGTCTGTGTTTGGAACCGATCCTATGAGTTCAGTAATAGTTTCCGATGAACCACTGCAGGTTCACTGTAACCCTAGGACGTTCACAGTGACGATGCAACTCTGATATTGTATCGGAATTGAATACAACAGGCACGATGCCGACTTCTGTCCAAGTGAGTAATACTTCAAGCGGTCTGTGTTTGGAACCGATCCTATGAGTTCATTAATAGTTTCCAATGAACCACTGCAGGTTCACTCTAACCCTTGGACGTTCACAGTGACGATGCAACACTGATATTGTATCGGAATTGAATACAACAGGCACGATGCCGACTTCTGTCAAAGTGAGTAATACTTGAAACGGTCTGTGTTTGGAACCGATCCTATGAGTTCAGTAATAGTTTCCGATGAACCACTGCAGGTTCACTGTAACTCTTGGACGTTCACAGTGACGATGCAACACTGATATTGTATCGGAATTAAATACAACAGGCACGATGCCGACTTCTGTCCAAGTGAGTAATACTACAAGCGGTCTGTGTTTGGAACCGATCCTATGAGTTCAGTAATAGTTTCCGATGAACCACTGCACGTCTACTGTAACCTTTGGACGTTCACAGTGACGATGCAGCACTGATATTGTATCGGAATTGAATACAACAGGCACGATGCCGACTTCTGTCCAAGTGAGTAATACTTCAAGCGGTCTTCGTTTGGAACCGATCATATGAGTTCAGTAACAGTTTCCGATGACCCACTGGAGGTTCACTGTAACCCTACGACGTTCACAGTGACGATGCAACACTGATACTGTTTCGGAATTAAATACAAGAGGCACGGTACCGACTTCTGTCCAAGTGAGTAATACTTCAAGCGGTCTGTGTTTGGAACCGATCCTATGAGTTCACTAATAGTTTCCGAGGAACCACTGCAGGTTCACTGTAACCCTTGGACGTTCACAGTGACGATGCAGCACTGATATTGTATCGGAATTGAATACAACAGGCACGATGCAGACTTCTGTCCAAGTGAATAATACGTCAAGTGGTCTGTGTTTGGAACCGATCCTATGAGTTCAGTAATAGTTTCCGATGAACCACTGCTGGTTCACTGTAACCCTTGGACGTTCACAGTGACGATGCAGCATTGATATTGTATCGGAATTGAATACAACAGGCACGATGCCGACTTCTGTCCAAGTGAGTAATACTTCAAGTGGTCTGTGTTTGGAACCGATCCTATGAGTTCAGTAATAGTTTCCGATAAACCAATGCAGGTTCACTGTAACCCTTGGGCGTTCACAGTGACGATGCAACACTGATATTGCATCGGAATTGAATACAACAGGCGCGGTGCCGACTTCTGTCCAAGTGAGTAATACTTCAAGCGGTCTGTGTTTGGAACCGATCCTATGAGTTCAGTAATAGTTTCCGATGAACCACTGCAGGTTTAATGTAACCCTTGGACGTTCACAGTGACGATCAACACTGATATTATATCGGAATTGAATACAACAGGCACGATACCGACTTCTATTCAGGTGAGTAATACGTCAAGCGGTCTGTGTTTGGAACCGATCCTATGAGTTCAGTAATAGTTTCCGATGAACCACTGCAGGTTCACTGTAACCCTTGAACGTTCACAGTGACGATGCAACACTAATATTGTATCGGAACTGAATACATCAGGCACGATGCCGACTTCTGTCCCAGTGAGTAATACTTCAAGCGGACTGCGTTTGGAACCGATCCTATGAGTTCAGTAATAGTTTCCGATGAACCACTGCAGGTTCACTGTAACCCTTTGACAATCACAGTGACGATGCAACACTAATATTGTATCGGAATTGAATACAACAGGCACGATGCCGATTTCTGTCCTAGGGAGTAACACTTCAAGCGGTCTGTGTTTGGAACCGATCCTATGAGTTCAGTAATAGTTTCCGATGAACCACTGCAGGTTCACTGTAATCCTTGGACATTCACAGTGACGATGCAACACTGATACTGTATCGGAATTGAATACAACAGGCACGATGCCGACTTCTGTCCAAGTGAGTAATACTTCAAGCGGTCTGTGTTTGGAACCGATCCTATGAGTTCAGTAATAGTTTCCGATGAACCACTGCAGGTTCACTGTGACCCTTGGACGTTCACAGTGACGATGCAGCACTGATATTGTATCGGAATTGAATACAACAGGCACGATGCCGACTTCTGTCCAAGTGAGTAATACTTCAAGTGGTCTGTGTTTGGAACCGATCCTATGAGTTCAGTAATAGTTTCCGATGAACCAATGCAGGTTCACTGTAACCCTTGGACGTTCACAGTGACGATGCAACACTGATATTGCATCGGAATTGAATACGACAGGCACGGTGCCGACTTCTGTCCAAGTGAGTAATACTTCAAGCGGTCTGTGTTTGGAACCGATCCTATGAGTTCAGTAATAGTTTCCGATGAACCACTGCATGTTTAATGTAAACCTTGGACGTTCACAGTGACGATCAACACTGATATTATATCGGAATTGAATACAACAGGCACGATACCGACGTCTGTCCAAGTGAGTAATACTTCAAGCGGTCTGTGTTTTGAACCGATCCTATGAGTTCAGTAATAGTTTCCGATGAACCACTGCAGGTTCACTGTAACCCTTGGACATTCACAGTGACGATGCAACACTAATATTGTATCGGAACTGAATACAACAGGCACGATGCCGACTTCTGTCCCAGTGAGTAATACTTCAAGCGGTCTGCGATTGAAACCGATCCTATGAGTTCAGTAATAGTTTCCGATGAACCACTGCAGGTTCACTGTAACCCTTGGACAATCACAGTGACGATGCAACACTAATATTGTATCGGAATTGAATACAACAGGCACGATGCCGACTTCTGTCCTAGGGAGTAATACTTCAAGCGGTCTGTGTTTGGAACCGATCCTATGGGTTCAGTAATAGTTTCCGATGAACCACTGCAGGTTCACTGTAACCCTTGGAGGTTCACAGTGACGATGCAACACTGATATTGTATCGGAATTGAATACAACAGGCACGATGCCGACTTCTGTCCAAGTGAGTAATACTTCAAGCGGTCTGTGTTTGGAAACGATCCTATGAGTTCAGTAATAGTTTCCGATGAACCACTGCAGGTTTAATGTAACCTTTGAACTTACTCATTGACGATGCACGGCTGAAATAGCAAGTGGATGAATACAACAGGCACCATGCTGACATCTGTCCAGGCGAGTAACGCTTCAAAAAGCCTGTGTTTGGAACCTCTACTGGCGGTCGAGCAGAAGTTTTCTATGAACCATGGCAGGTTTACTGGAAGCCTTGGACCTTCAGATTGTCGATGAAACAGAGAAATTGCATCGGGATTGAATACCACAGGCACCATGCCGACTTCTGTCCACGTGAGTAACGCTTCAAACTGTCAATAAATTAAACTTTTCCTGGGGGTTGAGTAGTAGTTTTCCATGAACCACTGCGTCATTACTTTAACCCTTGGGCTCTCACATTGACGATGAAACACAGAAATAGCAATAGGATTGAATACAACATACACCATGCCGACTTCTCTCCAGGTGAATAACGCTTCATACGGTCTGTGTTTGGTACCTTTCCTGGGTGTTCAGTAATCGTTTCCGAAGCACACTTGCAGGTCTACTGTGAACTTTGGACATTCACCATTACAATGAAAGACAGTAACTGCATCGGAACTGAATACAACAGGCACCATGCCAACTTCTGTCCAGATGAGTAACGCTTAAGAGGTCTGTATTTGGAGCCTTTTCTGGGAGTTCAGTAATAATTTCCGATTAGTTAATGCACGTTTAATGTAATCCTTGGACCTTCAAATTGACGACGAAACACAGAAATTGCATCTGAATTGAATACAAAAGGAACTGCGCCGACTTCTGTTTACGTGAGTAACGCTTTAATCGGTCTGTGTTTGGAAACGTTCCTCGGAGTTCAGTAGTCTTTTCCGAAGGATCACAGCAGGTTTAGTGTAACCCTTGGACCTTGACAATGACGTTGAAACACACAAATTGGATCGGAGGTGAATACAACAGTTACCATGCCGATTTCTGTCTAGGTGAGTAACGCTTCAACGGTCTGCGATTTTATACGTTCCAGAGATCACAGTAATAGATTCCGTTGAACCACTGAAGGTTATCTGTAACCCTTAAAGATTCACATTGACGATGAACCACAGAAATAGCAACAGGTCTGAATGAAACAGGCACCATGCCCTCTTCGGTCCGAGTGAGAAACTCCTCAAAAGGACTGGTTTGGAGCTTCTCCTAGAAGATCAGTAGTAGTTCCCGATGCACCCTTGCAGGTCTGCTGTAAACCTTGGACATTCACATTGACGAAGAAACTTAGAAATTGCAACGGAATTCAAATACAACAGGCTCCATGCCGAGTTCTGACCAGGTGCGTAACGCTTCCATTGGCCTGTGTTTGGAACCTTTCCTTTGAGTTCAGTATTAGTTTCCGATGAAGCACTGCACGTTTACTGTATCCCTTGGACCTTCACAAATACGATAAAACACAGAAATAGTATGAGAATTGAATACAACAGGCACCATGAAGCACAGAAATTGCTTCGGAACTGAATACAACATGCACCATGCACTCTTCTGTCCATGATAGTAACGCTTCAAACGGTCTGTGCTTGGTACCTTTCCTGGGAGTTCAGTAGTGGTGTACGATGGACCGCTGCAGGTTCACTGTAACCCTTGGACGTTCACAGTGACGATGCAACACTGATATTGTATCGGAATTGAATACAACATGCACGATGCCGACTTCTATCCATGTGAGTAATACTTCAAGAGGTCTGTGTTTGGAACCGATCCTATGAGTTCAGTAATAGTTTCCGATGAACCACTGCAGGTTCACTGTAACCCTAGGACGTTCACAGTGACGATGGAACTCTGATATTGTATCGGAATTGAATACAAATGGCACGATGCCGACTTCTGTCCAAGTGAGTAATACTTCAAGCGGTCTGTGTTTGGAACCGATCCTATGAGTTCAGTAATAGTTTCTGATGAACCACTGCTGGTTCACTGTAACCCTTGGACGTTCACAGTGACGATGCAACACTGATATTGTATCGGAATTGAATACAACAGGCACGATGCCGACTTCTGTCAAAGTGAGGAATACTTCAAGCGGTCTGTGTTTGGAACCGATCCTATGAGTTCAGTAATAGTTTCCGATGAACCACTGCAGGTTCACTGTAACCCTTGGACGTTCACAGTGACGATGCAACAGTGATATTGTATCGGAATTGGATACAACAGGCACGATGCCGACTTCTATCCAAGTGAGTAATACTTCAAGCGGTCTGTGTTTGGCACCGATCCTATGAGTTCAGTAATAGTTTCGGATGAACCACTGCAGTTTCACTGTAACCCTTGGACGTTCACAGTGACGATGGAACACTGATATTGTATCGGAATTGAATACAACAGGCACGATGCCGAATTCTATCCATGTGAGTAATACTTCAAGAGGTCTGTGTTTGGAACCGATCCTATGAGTTCAGTAATAGTTTCCGATGAACCACTGCAGGTTCACTGTAACCCTAGGACGTTCACAGTGACGATGGAACTCTGATATTGTATCGGAATTGAATACAAATGGCACGATGCCGACTTCTGTCCAAGTGAGTAATACTTCAAGCGGTCTGTGTTTGGAACCGATCCTATGAGTTCAGTAATAGTTTCCGATGAACCACTGCTGGTTCACTGTAACCCTTGGACGTTCACAGTGACGATGCAACACTGATATTGTATCGGAATTGAATACAACAGGCACGATGCCGACTTCTGTCAAAGTAAGGAATACTTCAAGCGGTCTGTGTTTGGAACCGATCCTATGAGTTCAGTAATAGTTTCCGATGAACCACTGCAGGTTCACTGTAACCCTTGGACGTTCACAGTGACGATGCAACACTGATATTGTATCGGAATTGGATACAACAGGCACGATGCCGACTTCTATCCAAGTGAGTAATACTTCAAGCGGTCTGTGTTTGGCACCGATCCTATGAGTTCAGTAATAGTTTCGGATGAACCACTGCAGTTTCACTGTAACCCTTGGACGTTCACAGTGACGATGGAACACTGATATTGTATCGGAATTGAATACAACAGGCACGATGCCGAATTCTGTCCAAGTGAGTAATACTTTAAGCGGTCTGTGTTTGGAACCGATCCTATGAGTTCAGTTATAGTTTCCGATGAACCACTGCAGGTTCACTGTAACCCTAGGACGTTCACAGTGACGATGCAACTCTGATATTGTATCGGAATAGAATACAACAGGCACGATGCCGACTTCTGTCCAAGTGAGTAATACTTCAAGCGGTCTGTGTTTGGAACCGATCCTATGAGTTCAGTAATAGTTTCCGATGAACCACTGCAGGTTCACTGTAACCCTTGGACGTTCACAGTGACGATGCAACACTGATATTGTATCGGAATTGAATACAACAGGCACGATGCCGACTTCTGTCAAAGTGAGTAATACTTGAAGCGGTCTGTGTTTGGAACCGATCCTATGAGTTCAGTAATAGTTTCCGATGAACCACTGCAGGTTCACTGTAACTCTTGGACGTTCACAGTGACGATGCAACACTGATATTGTATCGGAATTAAATACAACAGGCACGATGCCGACTTCTGTCCAAGTGAGTAATACTACAAGCGGTCTGTGTTTGGAACCGATCCTATGAGTTCAGTAATAGTTTCCGATGAACCACTGCACGTCTACTGTAACCTTTGGACGTTCACAGTGACGATGCAGCACTGATATTGTATCGGAATTGAATACAACAGGCACGATGCCGACTTCTGTCCAAGTGAGTAATACTTCAAGCGGTCTGTGTTTGGAACCGATCCTATGAGTTCAGTAATAGTTTCCGAGGAACCACTGCAGGTTCACTGTAACCCTTGGACGTTCACAGTGACGATGCAGCACTGATATTGTATCGGAATTGAATACAACAGGCACGATGCAGACTTCTATCCAAGTGAATAATACGTCAAGTGGTCTGTGTTTGGAACCGATCCTATGAGTTCAGTAATAGTTTCCGATGAACCAATGCAGGTTCACTGTAACGCTTGGACGTTCACAGTGACGATGCAACACTGATATTGTATCGGAATTGAATACAACAGGCACGGTGCCGACTTCTGTCCAAGTGAGTAATACTTCAAGCGGGCTGTGTTTGGAACCGATCCTATGAGTTCAGTAATAGTTTCCGATGAACCACTGCAGGTTTAATGTAACCCTTGGACGCTCGCAGTGACGATGCAGCACTGATATTGTATCGGAATTGAATACAACAGGCACGATGCCGACTTCTGTCCACGTGAGTAATACTTCAAGCGGACTGCGTTTGGAACCGATCCTATGAGTTCAGTAATAGTTTCCGATGAACCACTGCAGGTTCACTGTAACCCTTGGACGTTCACAGTGACGATGCAACACAAATATTGTATCGGAATTGAATACAACAGTCACAATGCCGACTTCTGTCCAAGTGAGTAATACTTCAAGCGGTCTGTGTTTGGAACCGATCCTATGAGTTCAGTAATAGTTTCCGATGAACCACTGCAGGTTCTCTGTAACCCTTGGACGTTCACTGTGACGATGCAACACTTATATTGTATCGGAATTGAATACAACAGGCACGATGCCGACTTCTGTCCAAGTGAGTAATACTTCAAGCGGTCTGTGTTTGGAACCGATCCTATGAGTTCAGTAATAGTTTCCGATGAACCACTGCAGGTTCACTGTAACCCTTGGGCGTTCACAGTGACGATGCAACACTGATATTGCATCGGAATTGAATACAACAAGAACTGCGCCGACTTCTGTTTACGTGAGTAACGCTTTAATCGGTCTGTGTTTGGAACCGTTCCTAGGAGTTCAATAGTCTTTTCCGAAGTACCACAGCAGGTTTAGTGTAACCCTTGGACCTTGACATTGACGTTGAAACACACAAATTGGATCGGAGGTGAATACAACAGTTACCATGCCGATTTCTGTCTAGGTGAGTAAAGCTTCAACGGTCTGTGATTTTATACGTTCCAGAGATCACAGTAGTAGATTCCGTTGAACCACTGAAGGTTAACTGTAACCCTTAAAGATTCACATTGACGATGAACCACAGAAATAGCAACGGGACTGAATGAAACAGGCACCATGCCCTCTTCGGTCCGAGTGGGAAACTCCTCAAAAGGACTGGTTTGGAGCTTCTCCTAGAAGATCAGTAGTAGTTTCCGATGCACCCTTGCAGGTCTGCTGTAAACCTTGGACATTCACATTGACGATGAAACTTAGAAATTGCAACGGAGTTCAAATACAACAGGCTCCATGCCGAGTTCTGACCAGGTGCGTACCACTTCCATCGGTCTGTGTTTGGAACCTTTCCTTTGAGTTCAGTATTAGTTTCCGATGAATCACTGCACGTTTACTGTATCCCTTGGACCTTCACAAATACGATAAAACACAGAAATAGTATGAGAATTGAATACAACAGGCGACATGATGCACAGATATTGCTTCGGAACTGAACACAACATGCACCATGCACTCCTCTGTCCATGATAGTAACGCTTCAAACGGTCTGTACTTGGAGCCTTTCCTGGGAGTTCAGAAGTGGTGTACGATGGACCACTGCAGGTTCACTGTAACCCTTGGACGTTCACAGTGACGATACAACAGTAATATTGTATCGGAATTGAATACAACAGGCACGATGCCGACTTCTGTCCAAGTGAGTAATACTTCACGCGGTCTGTGATTGGAACCGACCCTATGAGTTCAGTAATAGTTTCCGATGAACCACTGCAGGTCATTGTAACCCTTGGACGTTCACAGTGACGATGCAACACTGATATTGTATCGGAATTGGATACAACAGGCACGATGCCGACTTCTATCCAAGTGAGTAACACTTCAAGCGGTTTGTGTTTGGCACCGATCCTATGAGTTCAGTAATAGTTTCCGATGAACCACTGCAGGTTCACTGTAACCCTTGGACGTTCACAGTGACGATGGAACACTGATATTGTATCGGAATTGAATACAAGAGGCACGATGCCGACTTCTGTCCAAGTGAGTAATACTTCAAGCGGTCTGTGTTTGGAACCGATTCTATGAGTTCAGTAATAGTTTCCGATGAACCACTGCAGGTTTACTGTAACCCTAGGACGTTCACAGTGACGATGCAACTCTGATATTGTATCGGAATTGAATACAACAGGCACGATGCCGATTTCTGTCCAAGTGAGTAATACTTCAAGCGGTCTGTGTTTGGAACCAATCATATGAGTTCAGTAATAGTTTCCGATGAACCACTGGAGGTTCACTGTAACCCTAGGACGTTCGCAGTGACGATGCAACACTGATACTGTATCGGAATTAAATACAAGGGGCACGGTGCCGACTTCTGTCCAAGTGAGTAATACTTCAAGCGGTCTGTGTTTGGAACCGATCCTATGAGTTCAGTAATAGTTTCCTATGAACCACTGCAGGTTTAGTGTAACCCTTGGACGTTCACAGTGACGATCAACACTGATATTTTATCGGAATTTAATACAACAGGCACGATGCCGACTTCTGTCCAAGTGAGTAATACATCAAGCGGTCTGTGTTTGGAACCGATCCTATGACTTCAGTAATAGTTTCCGATGAACCACTGCAGGTTCACTGTAACCCTTGGACGTTCACAGTGACGATGCAACACTAATATTGTATCGGAATTGAATACAACAGGCATGATGCCGACTTCTGTCCTAGGGAGTAATACTTCAAGCGGACTGCGTTTGGAACCGATCCTATGACTTCAGTAATAGTTTCCGATGAACCACTGCAGGTTCACTGTAACCCTTGGACGTTCACAGTGACGATGCAACACTGATATTGTATCGGAATTGAATACAACAGGCACGATGCTGACTTCTGTCCAAGTGAGTAATACTTCAAGCGGTCTGTGTTTGGAACCGATCCTATGAGTTCAGTAATAGTTTCCGATGAACCACTGCAGGTTCACTGTAACCCTTGGACGTTCACAGTGACGATGCAACACTGATATTGTATCGGAATTGAATACAACAGACACGATGACGACTTCTGTCCAAGTGAGTAATACTTCAAGCGGTCTGTGTTTGGAACCGATCCTATGAGTTCAGTAATAGTTTCCGATGAACCACTGCAGGTTCACTGTTACCCTTGGACGTTCACAGTGACGATGAAACAGAGAAATTGCATCGGGATTGAATACCACAGGCACCATGCCGACTTCTGTCCACGTGAGTAACGCTTCAAACTGTCAATAATTTGAACTTTTCCGGGGGGTTGAGTAGTAGTTTTCCATGAACCACTGCGGCATTACCGTAACCCTTGGGCTCTCACATTGACGATGAAACACAGAAATAGCAATAGGATTGAATACAACATACACCATGCCGACTTCTCTCCAGGTGAATAATGCTTCATACGGTCTGTGTTTGGTACCTTTCCTGGGTGTTCAGTAATCGATTCCGAAGCACACTTGCAGGTCTACTGTGAACTTTGGACATTCACCATTACAATGAAAGACAGTAACTGCATCGGAACTGAATACAACAGGCACCATGCCAACTTCTGTCCAGATGAGTAACGCTTAAGAGGTCTGTATTTGGAACCTTTTCTGGGAGTTCAGTAATAATTTCCGATTAGTTAATGCACGTTTAATGTAATCCTTGGACCTTCAGATTGACGATGAAACACAGAAATTGCATCTGAATTGAATACAAGAGGAACTGCGCCGACTTTTGTTTACGTGAGTAACGCTTTAATCGGTCTGTGTTTGGAACCGTTCCTCGGAGTTCAATAGCCTTTTCCGAAGGACCACAGCAGGTTTAGTGTAACCCTTGGACCTTGACATTGACGTTGAAACACACAAATTGGATCGGAGGTGAATACAACAGTTACCATGCCGATTTCTGTCTAGGTGAGTAACGCTTCAACGGTCTGTGATTTTATACGTTCCAGAGATCACAGTAGTAGATTCCGTTGAACCACTGAAGGTTAACTGTAACCCTTAAAGTTTCACATTGACGATGAACCACAGAAATAGCAACAGGAATGAATGAAACAGGCACCATGCCCTCTTCGGTCCGAGTGAGAAACTCCTCAAAAGGACTGGTTTGGAGCTTCTCCTAGAAGATCAGTAGTAGTTACCGATGCACCCTTGCAGGTCTGCTGTAAACCTTGGACATTCACATTGACGATGAAACTTAGAAATTGCAACGGAGTTCAAATACAACAGGCTCCATGCCGAGTTCTGACCAGGTGCGTACCACTTCCATCGGTCTGTGTTTGGAACCTTTCCTTTGAGTTCAGTATTAGTTTCCGATGAAGCACTGCACGTTTACTGTATCCCTTGGACCTTCACAAATACGATAAAACACAGAAATAGTATGAGAATTGAATACAACAGGCGACATGATGCACAGATATTGCTTCGGAACTGAATACAACATGAACCATGCACTCCTCTGTCCATGATAGTAACGCTTCAAACGGTCTGTACTTGGAGCCTTTCCTGGGAGTTCAGTAGTGGTGTACGATGGACCACTGCAGGTTCACTGTAACCCTTGGACGTTCACAGTGACGATGCAACACTGATATTGTATCGGAATTGAATACAACAGGCACGATGCCGACTTCTGTCAAAGTGAGTAATACTTGAAGCGGTCTGTGTTTGGAACCGATCCTATGAGTTCAGTAATAGTTTCCGATGAACCACTGCAGGTTCACTGTAACCCTTGGACGTTCACAGTGACGATGCAACACTGATATTGCATCGGAATTGAATACAACAGGCACGATGCCGACTTGTGTCCCAGTGAGTAATACTTCAAGCGGTCTGTAATAGGAACCGATCCTGTGAGTTCAGTAATAGTTTCCGATGAACCACTGCAGGTTCACTGTAACCCTTGGACTTTCACATTGACGATGCAACACTGATATTGTATAGGAATTGAATACAACAGGCACGATGACGACTTCTGTACAAATGAGTAATATTTCAAGCGTTCTGTGTTTGGAACCGATGCTATGAGTTCAGTAATAGTTTCCGATGAACCACTGCAGGTTCACTGTAACCCTTGGACGATCACAGTAACGATGCAACACTGATATTGTATCGGAATTGAATACAAGAGGCACGATGCCGACTTCTGTCCAAATGAGTAATACTTCAAGCGGTCTGTGTTTGCAACCGATCCTATGAGTTCAGTAATAGTTTCCGATGAACCACTGCAGGTTCACTGTAACCCTTGGACGTTCACAGTGACGATGCAAAACTGATATTGTATCGGAATTGAATACAACAGGCACGTTGCCGACTTCTGCCCAAGTGAGTACTACTTCAAGCGGTCTGTGTTTGGAACCGATCCTATGAGTTCAGTAATAGTTTCCGATGAACCACTGCAGGTTCACTGTAACCCTTGGACGTTCAAAGTGACGATGCAACACTGATATTGTATTGGAATTGAATACAACAGGCACGATGCCGACTTCTGTCCAAGTGAGTAGTACTTCAAGCGGTCTGTGTTTGGAACCGATCCTAGGAGTTCAGTAATAGTTTCCGATGAACCACTGCAGGTTCATTGAAACCCTTGGACATTCACAGTGACGATGCAACACTGATATTGTATCGGCATTGAATACAACAGGCACGGTGCCTACTTCGGTCCAACCGAGTAATACTTCAAGCGGACTGTGTTTGGAACCGACCCCATGAGTTCAGTAATAGTTTCCGATGAACCACTGCAGGTTCATTGTAACACTTGGACGTTCACAGTGACGATACAACACTGATATTGTATCGGAATTGAATACAACAGGCTCGATGGCGACTTCTGTGCAAGTCAGTAATACTTCTAGCGGTCTGTGTTTGGAAACGATCCTATGAGTCCAGTTATAGTTTCCGATGAACCACTGCAGGTTCACTGTAACCCTTGGACGTTCACAGTGACGATGCAACACTGATATTGTATCGGAATCGAATACAAGAGGCACGATGCTGACTTCTGTCCAAGTGAGTAATGCTTCAAGCGGTCTGTGTTTGGAACCGATCCTATGAGTTCAGTAATAGTTTCCGATGAACCACTGCAGGTTCACTGTAACCCATGGACGTTCAAAGTGACGATGCAACACTGATATTGTATCGGAATTGATTACAACAGGCACGATGCCGACTTCTGTCCAAGTGAGTAATACTTCAAACGGTCTGTGTTTGGAGCCGTTCCTATGAGTTCAGTAATAGTTTCCAATGAAACACTGCAGGTTCACTTTAACCCTTGGACGTTCACAGTGAGAATGCAACACTGATATTGTATCGGAATTGAATACAACAGGCAGGATGCCGGCTTCTGTCCAAGTGAGTAATACTTCAATCGGTCTGTGTTGGGAACCGATCCTATGAGTTCAGTAATAGGTTCCGATGAACCACTGGAGGTTCACTGGAACCCTTGGACGTTCACAGTGACGATGCAACACTGATATTGTATCGGAAAGGAATACAACCGGCATGATGCCGACTTCTGTCCAAGTGAGTAATACGTCAAGCGGTCTGTGTTAGGAACCGATCCTGTGAGTTCAGTAATAGTTTCCGGTGAACCATTGCAGGTTCAACGTAACCCTTGGACGTTGACATTGACGATGTAACTCTGATATTGTATCGGAATTGAATACAACAGTCCCGATGCCGACTTCTGTCCAAATGAGTAATACTACAAGCGGTCTGTGTTTGGAACCGATCCTATGAGTTCAGTAAGAGTTTACGATGAACCACTGCAGGTTCACTGTAACCCTTGGACGTTTACAGTGACGATGCAAAACTGATATTGCATCGGAATTGAATACAACAGGCACGATGCCTACTTCTGTCCAAGTGAGTAATACTTCAAGCGGTCTGTGTTTGGAACCGATCCTATGAGTTCAGTAATAGTTTCCGATCAACCACTGCAGGTTCACTGTAACCCTTGGACGTTCACAGTGACGATGCCACACTGATATTATATCGGAATTGAATACAACAGGCACGATGCCGACTTCTGTCCAAGTGAGTAATACTTCAAGCGGTCTGTGTTTGGAACCGATCCTATGAGTTCAGTAATAGTTTCCGATGAACCACTGCAGGTTCACTGCAACCCTTGGACCTTCACATTGACGATGCAATACTGATATTGTATCAGAACTGAATACAACGGGCACGATGCCGAGTTCTGTCCAAGTGAGTAATACTTCAAGCGGTCAGTGTTTGGAACCAATCCTATGAGTTCAGTAATAGTTTCCGATGAACCACTGCAGGTTCACTGTAACCCTTGGACGTTCACAGTGACGATGCAACTCTGATATTGTATCGGAATTGAATACAACAGGCGCGATGCCGACTTCTGTCCAAGTGAGTAATACTTCAAACGGTCTGTGTTTGGAAGCCATCCTATGAGTTCAGTAATAGTTTCCGATGAACCACTGCAGGTTCACTGTAACCCTTGGACGTTCACAGTAACGATGCAACACTGATATTGTATCGGAATTGAATACAACAGGCACGATGCCGACTTCTGTCCAAATGAGTAATACTTCAAGCTGTCTGTGTTTGGAACCGATCCTACGAGTTCAGTAATAGTTTCCGATGAACCACTGCAGGTTCACTGTAACCCTTGGACGTTCACAGTGACGATGCAACACTGATATTGTATCGGAATTGAATACAACAGGCACGATGCCGACTTCTGTCCAAGTGAGTAATACTTCCTGCGGTCTGTGTTTGGAACCGATCCTATGAGTTCAGTAATAGTCTCCGACGAACAACTGCAGGTTTACTGTAACCCTTGGACGTTCGCAGTGACGATGAAACAGAGAAATTGCATCGGGATTGAATACCACAGGCACCATGCCGACGTCTGTCCACGTGGGTAACGCTTCAAACTGTCAATAATTTGAACTTTTCCTGGTGGTTGAGTAGTAGTTTTCCATGAACCACTGCGGCATTACTGTAACCCTTGGGCTCTCACATTGACGATGAAACACAGAAATAGCAATAGGATTGAATACAACATACACCATGCCGACTTCTCTCCTGGTGAATAACGCTTCATACGGTCTGTGTTTGGTAGCTTTCCTGGGCGTTCAGTAATCGTTTCCGAAGCACACTTGCAGGTCTACTGTGAACTTTGGACATTCACCATTACAATGGAAGACAGTAACTGCATCGGAACTGAATACAACGGGCACCATGCCAACTTCTGTCCAGATGAGTAACGCTTAAGAGGCCTGTATTTGGAACCCTTTCTGGGAGTTCAGTAATAATTTCCGATTGGTTAATGCACGTTTAATGTAATCCTTGGACCTTCAAATTGACGATGAAACACAGAAATTGCATCTGAATTGAATACAACAGGAACTGCGCCGACTTCTGTTTACGTGAGTAACGCTTTAATCGGTCTGTGTTTGGAACCGTTCCTCGGAGTACAGTAGTCTTTTCCGAAGGACCACAGCAGGTTTAGTGTAACCCTTGGACCTTGACATTGACGTTGAAACACACAAATTGGATCGGAGGTGAATACAACAGTTACCATGCCGATTTCTGACTAGGTGAGTAACGCTTCAACGGTCTGTGATTTTATACGTTCCAGAGATCACAGTAGTAGATTCCGTTTACCACTAAAGGTTAAATGTAACCCTTGAAGATTCACATTGACGATGAACCACAGAAATAGCAACAGGACTGAATGAAACAGGCACCATGCCCTCTTCGGTCCGAGTGAGAAACTCCTCAAAAGGACTGGTTTGGAACTTCTCCTAGAAGATCAGTAGTAGTTCCCGATGCACCCTTGCAAGTCTGCTGTAAACCTTGGACATTCACATTGACGAAGAAACTTAGAAATTGCAACGGAGTTCAAATACAACAGGCTCCATGCCGTGTTCTGACCAGGTGCGTACCGCTTACATCGGTCTGTGTTTGGAACCTTTCTTTTGAGTTCAGTATTAGTTTCCGATGAAGCACTGCACGTTTACTGTATCCCTTGGACCTTCACAAATACGATAAAACACAGAAATAGTATGAGAATTGAATACAACAGGCACCATGAAGCACAGAAATTGCTTCGGAACTGAATACAACATGCACCATGCACTCTTCTGTCCATGATAGTAACGCTTCAAACGGTCTGTGCTTGGAGCCTTTCCTGGGAGTTCAGTAGTGGTGTACGATGGACCACTGCTGTTTCACTGTAACCCTTGGACATTCACAGTGACGATGCAACACTGATATTGTATCGGAATTGAATACAACAGGCACGATGCCGACTTCTGTCCAAGTGAGTAATACTTCAAGCGGTCTGTGTTTGGAACCGATCCTATGAGTTCAGTAATAGTTTTCGATGAACCACTGCCGGTTCACTGTAAGCCTTGGACGTTCTCAGTGACGTTGCAACACTGATACTGTATCGGAATTGAATACAACAGGCACGATGCCGACTTCTGTCCAAGTGAGTAATATTTCAAGCGGTCTGTGTTTGGAACCGATCCTATTAGTTCAGTAATATTTTCCGATGAACCAATGCAGGTTCACTGTAACCCTTGGACGTTCACAGTAACGATGCAACACTGATATTGTATCGGAATTGAATACAACAGGCACGATGCCGACTTCTGTCCAAATGAGTAACACTTCAAGCAGTCTGTGTTTGGAAGCGATCCTATGAATTCAGTAATAGTTTCCGATGAACCACTGCAGGTTCACTGTAACCCTTGGACGTTCACAGTGACGGTGAAACACTGATATTGTATCGGAATTGAATACAACAGGCACGATGCCGGCTTCTGCCCAAGTGAGTAATACTTCAAGGGGTTTGTGTTTGGAACCGATCCTATGAGTTCAGTAATAGTTTCCGATAAACCACTGCAGGTTCATTGTGACTCTTGGACGTTCACAGTGACGATGCAAGACTGATATTGTATCGGAATTGAATACAACAGGCACGATGTCGACTTTTACCAAAGTGAGTAATACTTCAAGCGGTCTGTGTTTGGAACCGATCCTATGAGTTCAGTAATAGTTTCCGATGAACCACTGCAGGTTCACTGTAACCCTTGGACGTTCACAGTGAAGTTGCAACACTGATATTGTATCGGAATTGAATACAACAGGCACGATGCCGACTTCTGTCCCAGTGAGTAATACTTCAAGCGGTCTGTGTTTGGAACCAATCCTATGAGTTCAGTAATAGTTTCCGATGAACCACTGCAGGTTCAATGTAACCCTTGGACGTTCACAGTGACGATGCAACACTGATATTGTATCGCAATTGTATACAACAGGCACGATGCCGACTTCTGTCCAAGTGAGTATTACTTCAAGCGGTCTGTGTTTGGAACCGATCCTATGAGTTCAGTAATAGTTTCCGATGAACCACTGAGGGTTCACTGTAACCCTTGGACGTTCACAGTGACGATGCAACACTGATATTGTATCGGAATTGAATACAACAGGCACGATGCCGACTTCTATCCAAGTGAGGAATACTTCAAGCGGTCTGTAATAGGAACTGATCCTGTGAGTTCAGTAATAGTTTCCGATGAACCACTGCAGGTTCACTGTAACCCTTGGACTTTCACATTGACGATGCAGCACTGATATAGTATAGGAATTGAATACAACAGGCACGATGCCGACTTCTGTACAAATGAGTAATATTTCAAGCGGTCTGTGTTTGGAACCGATGCTATGAGTTCAGTAATAGTTTCCGATGAACCACTGCAGGTTCACTGTAACCCTTGGACGTTCACAGTGACGATGCAACACTGATATTATATCGGAATTGAATACAACAGGCACGATGCCGACTTCTATCCAAGTGAGTAATACTTCAAGCGGTCTGTGTTTGGAACCGATCCTATGAGTTCAGTAATAGTTTCCGATGAACCACTGCAGGTTCACTGTAACCCTTGGTCGTTCACAGTGACGATGCAACACTGATATTGTATCGGAATTGAATACAACAGGCACGACGCCGACTTCTGTCCCCGTGAGTAATACTTCAAGCGGTCTGAAAAAAGAACCGATCCTGTGAGTTCAGTAATAGTTTCAGATGAACCACTGCTGGGTCACTGTCACCCTTGGACGTTCACATTAACGATGCAACATTGATATTGTATCGGAATTGAATACAAAAGTACGATGCCGACTTCTGTCAAAGTGAGTAATACTTCAAGCGGTCTGTTTTTGGAACCGATCCTATGAGTTCAGTAATAGTTTCCGATGAACCACTGCAGGTTCACTGTAACCCTTGGACGTTCACAGTGACCATGCAACACTGATATTGAATCGGAATTGAATACAACAGGCAGGATGCCGACTTCTGTTCAAATGAGTAATACTTGAAGCGGTCTGTGCTTGGAACCTCTCCTATGAGTTCAGTAATAGTTTCCGATGAACGACTGCAGGTTCACTGTAAGCCTTGGACGTTCTCACTGACGATGCAACACTGATACTGTATCGGAATTGAATACAACAGGCTCGATGCCGACTTCTGTCCAAGTGAGTAATACTTCAAGCGGTCTGTGTTTGGAACCGATCCTATGAGTTCAGTAATAGTTTCCGATGAACCACTGCAGGTTCACTGTAACCCTTGGACGTTCACAGTGACGATGCAACACTGATATTGTATCGGAATTGAATACAACAGGCACGATGCCGACTTCTGCCCAAGTGAGTAATACTTCAAGTGGTCTGTGTTTGGAACCGATACTATGAGTTCAGTAATAGTTTCCGATGAACCACTGCAGGTTCACTGTAACCCTTGGACGTTCACAGTGACGATGCAACACTGACATTGTATTGGAATTGAATACAACAGGCACGATGCCGACTTCTGTCCAAGTGAGTAGTACTTCAAGCGGTCTGTGTTTGGAACCGATCCTATGAGTTCAGTAATAGTTTCCGATGAACCACTGCAGGTTCATTGAAACCCTTGGACATTCACAGTGGCGATGCAATACTGATATTGTATCGGCATTGAATACAACAGGCACGGTGCCTACTTCGGTCCAACCGAGTAATACTTCAAGCGGACTGTGTTTGGAACCGATCCCATGAGTTCAGTAATAGTTTCCGATGAACCACTGCAGGTTCATTGTAACCCTTGGACGTTCACAGTGACGATACAACACTGATATTGCATCGGAATTGAATACGACAGGCACGATGCCGACTTCTGTCCAAGTGAGTAATACTTCAAGCGGTCTGTGTTTGGAGCCGTTCCTATGAGTTCAGTAATAGCTTCCAATGAAACACTGCAGGTTCACTGTAACCCTTGGACGTTCACAGTGACAATGCAACACTGATATTGTATCGGAATTGAATACAACAGGCACGATGCCGGCTTCTGTCCAAGTGAGTAATACTTCAAACGGTCTGTGTTGGGAACTGATCCTATGAGTTCAGTAATAGGTTCCGTTGAACCACTGGAGGTTCACTGGAACCCTTGGACGTTCACAGTGACGATGCAACACTGATATTGTATCGGAATTGAATACATCCGGCATGATGCCGACTTCTGTCCAAGTGAGTCATACGTCAAGCGGTCTGTGTTGGAACCGATCCTGTGAGTTCAGTAATAGTTTCCGATGAACCACTGCAGGTTCACTGTAACCCTTGGACGTTCACATTGACGATGCAACACTGATATTGTATCGGAATTGGATACAACAGTCCCGATGCCGACTTCTGTCCAAATGAGTAATACTTCAAGCGGTCTGTGTTTGGAACCGTTCCTATGAGTTCAGTAATAGTTTCCGATGAACCACTGTAGGTTCTCTGTAACCCTTGGACGTTCACAGTGACGATGCAAAACTGATATTGTATCGGAATTGAATATAACAGGCACGATGCCTACTTCTGTCCAAGTGAGTAATACTTCAAGCGGTCTGTGTTTGGAACCGATCCTATGAGTTCAGTAATAGTTTCCGATCAACCACTGCAGGTTCACTGTAACCCTTGGACGTTCACAGTGACGATGCCACACTGATATTGTATCGGAATTGAATACAACAGGCACGATGCCGACTTCTGTCCAAGTGAGTAATACTTCAAGCGGCCTGTGTTTGGAACCGATCCTATGAGTTCAGTAATAGTTTCCGATGAACCAGTGCAGGTTCACTGCAACGCTTGGACCTTCACATTGACGATGCAAAACTGATATTGTATCAGAATTGAATACAACGGGGACGATGCCGAGTTCCGTCCAAGTGAGTAATATTTCAAGCGGTCAGTGTTTGGAACCAATCCTATGAGTTCAGTAATAGTTTCTGATGAGCCACTGAAGGTTCACTGTAACCCTTGGACGTTCACAGTGACGATGCAACTCTGATATTGTATCGGAATTGAATACAACAGGCACGATGCCGACTTCTGTCCAAGTGAGTAATACTTCAAGCGGTCTGTGTTTGGAACCGATCCTATGAGTTCAGTAATAGTTTCCGATGAACCACTGCAAGTTCATTGTAACCCTTGGACAATCGTAGTGACGATGCAACACTGATATTGTATCGGCATTGAATACATCAGGCACGATGTTGACTTCTGTTCAAGTGAGTAATTCTTCAAGCGGTCTGTGTTTGGAACCGATCCTATGAGTTCAGTAATAGTTTCCGATGAACCACTGCAGGTTCACTGTAACCCTTGGACGTTCACAGTGACAATGCAGCACTGATATTGTATCGGAATTGAATACAACAGGCACGATGCCGACTTCTGTCCAAGTGAGTAATACTTCAAGGGGTCTGTGTTTGGAACCGATCCTATGAGTTCAGTTATAGTTTCTGATGAACCACTGCAGGTTCACTGTAACCCTTGGACGATCACAGTAACGATGCAACACTGATATTGTATCGGAATTGAATACAAGAGGCACGATGCCGACTTCTGTCCAAATGAGTAATACTTCAAGCGGTCTGTGGATGGAACCGATCCTATGAGTCCAGTAATAGTTTCCGATGAAGCACTGCAGGTTCACTGTAATCCTTGGACGTTCACAGTGACGATGCAACACTGATATTGTATCGGAATTGAATACAAGAGGCACGATGCTGACTTCTGTCCAAGTGAGTAATGCTTCAAGCGGTCTGTGTTTGGAACCGATCCTATGAGTTCAGTAATAGTTTCCGATGAACCACTGCAGTTTCACTGTAACCCTTAGACGTTCACAGTGACGATGCAACACTGATATTGTATTGGAATTGATTACAACAGGAACGATGCCGACTTCTGTCCAAGTGAGTAATACTTCAAGCGGTCTGTGTTTGGAGCCGTTCCTATGAGTTCAGTAATAGCTTCCAATGAAACACTGCAGGTTCACTGTAACCCTTGGACGTTCACAGTGACAATGCAACACTGATATTGTATCGGAATTGAATACAACAGGCACGATGCCGGCTTCTGTCCAAGTGAGTAATACTTCAATCGGTCTGTGTTGGGAACCGATCCTATTAGTTCAGTAATAGGTTCCGTTGAACCACTTCAGGTTCACTGTAACCCTTGGACGTTCACAGTGACGATGCAACACTGATATTGTATCGGAAATGAATACATCCGGCATGATGCCGCCTTCTGTCCGAGTGAGTAATACGTCAAGCGGTCTGTGTTGGAACCGATCCTCTGAGTTCAGTAATAGTTTCCGATGAACCACTGCAGGTTAACTGTAACCCTTGGACGTTCACATTGACGATGCAACACTGATATTGTATCGGAATTGAATGCAACAGTCCCGATGCCGACTTTTGTCCAAATGAGTAATACTTCAAGCGGTCTGTGTTTGGATCCGATCCTATGAGTTCAGTAATAGTTTCCGATGAACCACTGCAGGTTCACTGTAACCCTTGGACGGTCACAGTGACGATGCGAAACTGATATTGTATCGGAATTGAATATAACAGGCACGATGCCTACTTCTGTCCAAGTGAGTAATACTTCAAGCGGTCTGTGTTTGGAACCGATCCTATGAGTTCAGTAATAGTTTCCAATCAACCACTGCAGCTTCACTGTAACCCTTGGACGTTCACAGTGACGATGCAAAACTGATATTGTATCAGAATTGAATACAACGGGCACGATGCCGAGTTCTGTCCAAGTGAGTAATACTTCAAGCGGTCAGTGTTTGGAACCAATCCTATGAGTTCAGTAATAGTTTCTGATGAGCCACTGAAGGTCCACTGTAACCCTTGGACGTTCACAGTGACGATGCAACTCTGATATTGTATCGGAATTGAATACAACAGGCACGATGCCGACTTCTTTCCAAGTGAGTAATACTTCAAGCGGTCTGTGTTTGGAACCGATCCTATGAGTTCAGTAATAGTTTCCGATGAACCACTGCAGGTTCATTGTAACCCTTGGACAATCGCAGTGACGATGCAACACTGATATTGTATCGGCATTGAATACATCAGGCACGATGTTGACTTCTGTTCAAGTGAGTAATTCTTCAAGCGGTCTGTGTTTGGAACCGATCCTATGAGTTCAGTAATAGTTTCCGATGAACCACTGCAGGTTCACTGTAACCCTTGGACGTCCACAGTGACGATGCAACACTGATATTGTATCGGAATTGAATACAACAGGCACGATGCCGACTTCTGTCCAAGTGAGTAATACTTCAAGCGGTCTGTGTTTGGAACCGATCCTATGAGTTCAGTTATAGTTTCCGATGAACCACTGCAGGTTCACTGTAACCCTTGGACGTTCACAGTGCCCATACAACACTGATATTGTATCGGAATTGAATACAACAGGCACGATGCTGACTTCTGTCCAAGTGAGTAATACTTCAAGCGGCCTGTGTTAAGAACCGATCCTATGAGTTCAGTAATAGTTTCCGATGAACCACTGCAGGCGCACTGTAACCCTTGGACGTTCACAGTAACGATGCAACACTGATATTTTAGCGGAATTGAATACAACAGGCACGATGCCGACTTGTGTCCCAGTGAGTAATACTTCAAGCGGTCTGTAATAGGAACCGATCCTGTGAGTTCAGTAATAGTTTCCGATGAACCACTGCAGGTTCACTGTAACCCTTGGACTTTCACATTGACGATGCAACACTGATATTGTATAGGAATTGAATACAACAGGCACGATGCCGACTTCTGTACAAATGAGTAATATTTCAAGCGGTCTGTGTTTGAAACCGATGCTATGAGTTCAGTAATAGTTTCTGATGAACCACTGCAGGTTCACTGTAACCCTTGGACGATCACAGTAACGATGCAACACTGATATTGTATCGGAATTGAATACAAGAGGCACGATGCCGACTTCTGTCCAAATGAGTAATACTTCAAGCGGTCTGTGTTTGGAACCGATCCTATGAGTTCAGTAATAGTTTCCGATGAACCACTGCAGGTTCACTGTAACCCTTGGACGATCACAGTGACGATGCAACACTGATATTGTATCGGAATTGAATACAACAGGCACGATGCCGACTTCTGCCCAAGTGAGTACTACTTCAAGCGGTCTGTGTTTGGAACCGATCCTATGAGTTCAGTAATAGTTTCCGATGAACCACTGCAGGTTCACTGTAACCCTTGGACGTTCAAAGTGACGATGCAACACTGATATTGTATTGGAATTGAATACAACAGGCACGATGCCGACTTCTGTCCAAGTGAGTAGTACTTCAAGCGGTCTGTGTTTGGAACCGATCCTAGGAGTTCAGTAATAGTTTCCGATGAACCACTGCAGGTTCATTGAAACCCTTGGACATTCACAGTGACGATGCAACACTGATATTGTATCGGCATTGAATACAACAGGCACGGTGCCTACTTCGGTCCAAGCGAGTAATACTTCAAGCGGACTGTGTTTGGAACCGACCCCATGAGTTCAGTAATAGTTTCCGATGAACCACTGCAGGTTCATTGTAACACTTGGACGTTCACAGTGACGATACAACACTGATATTGTATCGGAATTGAATACAACAGGCTCGATGGCGACTTCTGTCCAAGTGAGTAATACTTCTAGCGGTCTGTGTTTGGAAACGATCCTATGAGTCCAGTTATAGTTTCCGATGAACCACTGCAGGTTCACTGTAACCCTTGGACATTCACAGTGACGATGCAACACTGATATTGTATCGGAATTGAATACAAGAGGCACGATGCTGACTTCTGTCCAAGTGAGTAATGCTTCAAGCGGTCTGTGTTTGGAACCGATCCTATGAGTTCAGTAATAGTTTCCGATGAACCACTGCAGGTTCACTGTAACCCTTGGACGTTCAAAGTGACGATGCAACACTGATATTGTATAGGAATTGATTACAACACTCACGATGCCGACTTCTGTACAAGTGAGTAATACTTCAAACGGTCTGTGCTTGGAGCCGTTCCTATGAGTTCAGTAATAGTTTCCAATGAAACACTGCAGGTTCACTTTAACCCTTGGACGTTCACAGTGACAATGCAAGACTGATATTGTATCGGAATTGAATACAACAGGCAGGATGCCGGCTTCTGTCCAAGTGAGTAATACTTCAATCGGTCTGTGTTGGGAACCGATCCTATGAGTTCAGTAATAGGTTCCGATGAACCACTGGAGGTTCACTGGAACCCTTGGACGTTCACAGTGACGATGCAACACTGATATTGTATCGGAAAGGAATACAACCGGCATGATGCCGACTTCTGTCCAAGTGAGTAATACGTCAAGCGGTCTGTGTTAGGAACCGATCCTGTGAGTTCAGTAATAGTTTCCGGTGAACCACTGCAGGTTCAACGGAACCCTTGGACGTTGACATTGACGATGTAACTCTGATATTGTATCGGAATTGAATACAACAGTCCCGATGCCGACTTCTGTCCAAATGAGTAATACTACAAGCGGTCTGTGTTTGGAACCGATCCTATGAGTTCAGTAAGAGTTTACGATGAACCACTGCAGGTTCACTGTAACCCTTGGACGTTTACAGTGACGATGCAAAACTGATATTGTATCGGAATTGAATACAACAGGCACGATGCCTACTTCTGTCCAAGTGAGTAATACTTCAAGCGGTCTGTGTTTGGAACCGATCCTATGAGTTCAGTAATAGTTTCCGATCAACCACTGCAGGTTCACTGTAACCCTTGGACGTTCACAGTGACGATGCCACACTGATATTATATCGGAATTGAATACAACAGGCACGATGCCGACTTCTGTCCAAGTGAGTAATACTTCAAGCGGTCTGTGTTTGGAACCGATGCTATGAGTTCAGTAATAGTTTCCGATGAACCACTGCAGGTTCACTGCAACCCTTGGACCTTCACATTGACGATGCAAAACTGATATTGTATCAGAACTGAATACAACGGGCACGATGCCGAGTTCTGTCCAAGTGCGTAATACTTCAAGCGGTCAGTGTTTGGAACCAATCCTATGAGTTCAGTAATAGTTTCCGATGAACCACTGCAGGTTCACTGTAACCCTTGGACGTTCACAGTGACGATGAAACTCTGATATTGTATCGGAATTGAATACAAATGGCGCGATGCCGACTTCTGTCCAAGTGAGTAATACTTCAAACGGTCTGTGTTTGGAAGCCATCCTATGAGTCCAGTAATAGTTTCTGATGAACCACTGCAGGTTCATTGTAACCATTGGACAATCGCAGTGACGATGCAACACTGATATTGTATCGGCATTGAATACATCAGGCACGATGCTGACTTCTGTTCAAGTGAGTAATTCTTCAAGAGGTCTGTGTTTGGAACCGATCCTATGAGTTCAGTAATAGTTTCCGATGAACCACTGCAGGTACACTGTAACCCTTGGACGTTCACAGTGACGATGCCACACTGATATTGTATCGGAATTGAATACAACAGGCACGATGCCGACTTCTGTCCAAGTGAGTAAAACTTCAAGCGGTCTGTGTTTGGAACCAATCCTATGAGTTCAGTAATAGTTTCTGATGAACCACTGCAGGTTCACTGTAACCCTTGGACTTTCACAGTGCCGATACAACACTGATATTGTATCGGAATTGAATACAACAGGCACGATGCCGACTTCTGTCCAAGTGAGTAATACTTCAAGCGGCCTGTGTTTGGAACCGGTCCTATGAGTTCAGTAATAGTTTCCGATGAACCACTGCAGGTTCACTGTAACCCTCGGACGTTCACAGTGACGATGCAACACTGATATTGTATCGGAATTGAATACAACAGGCACGATGCCGACTTCTGTCCAAGTGAGAAACACTTCTAGCGATCTGTGATTGGAACCGATCCTATGAGTTCAGTAATAGTTTCCGATGAACCGCTGCAGGCTCACTGTAACCCTTGGACGTTCACAGTGACGATGCAACACTGGTATCGTATCGGAATTGAATACAACAGGCACGATGCCGACTTCTGTCCCAGTGAGTAATACTTCAAGCGGTCTGTAATAGGAACCGATCCTGTGAGTTCAGTAATAGTTTCCGATGAACCACTGCAGGTTCACTGTAACCCTTGGACGTTCACAGTGCCGATACAACACTGATATTGTATCGGAATTGAATGCAACAGGCACGATGCCGACTTCTGTCCAAGTGAGAAACACTTCTAGCGATCTGTGATTGGAACCGATCCTATGAGTTCAGTAATAGTTTCCGATGAACCCCTGCAGGTTCACTGTAACCCTTGGACGATCACAGTAACGATGCAATACTGATATTGTATCGGAATTGAATACAAGAGGCACGATGCCGACTTCTGTCCAAATGAGTAATACTTGAATCGGTCTGTGTATGGAACCGATCCTATGAGTCCAGTAATAGTTTCCGATGAACCACTGCAGGTTCACTGTAATCCTTGGACGTTCACAGTGACGATGCAACACTGATATTGTATCGGAATTGAATACAAGAGGCACGATGCTGACTTCTGTCCAAGTGAGTAATGCTTCAAGCGGTCTGTGTTTGGAACCGATCCTATGAGTTCAGTAATAGTTTCCGATGAACCACTGCAGGTTCACTGTAACCCTTGGACGTTCACAGTGACGATGCAACACTGATATTGTATCGGAATTGATTACAACAGGAACGATGCCGACTTCTGTCCAAGTGAGTAATACTTCAAGCGGTCTGTGTTTGGAGCCGTTCCTATGAGTTCAGTAATAGCTTCCAATGAAACACAGCAGGTTCACTGTAACCCTTGGACGTTCACAGTGACAATGCAACACTGATATTGTATCGGAATTGAATACAACAGGCACGATGCCGGCTTCTGTCCAAGTGAGTAATACTTCAATCGGTCTGTGTTGGGAACCGATCCTATGAGTTCAGTAATAGGTTCCGTTGAACCACTTCAGGTTCACTGTAACCCTTGGACGTTCACAGTGACGATGCAACACTGATATTGAATCGGAATTGAATACATCCGGTATGATGCCGCCTACTGTCCGAGTGAGTAATACGTCAAGCGGTCTGTGTTGGAACCGATCCTGTGAGTTCAGTAATAGTTTCCGATGAACCACTGCAGGTTCACTGTAACCCTTGGACGTTCACATTGACGATGCAACACTGATATTGTATCGGAATTGAATGCAACAGTCCCGATGCCGACTTCTGTCCAAATGAGTAATACTTCAAGCGGTCTGTGTTTGGATCCGATCCTATGAGTTCAGTAATAGTTTCCAATGAACCACTGCAGGTTCACTGTAACCCTTGGACGTTCACAGTGACGATGCAAAACTGATATTGTATCGGAATTGAATATAACAGGCACGATGCCTACTTCTGTCCAAGTGAGTAATACTTCAAGCGGTCTATGTTTGGAACCGATCCTGTGAGTTCAGTAATAGTTTCCGATCAACCACTGCAGGTTCACTGTAACCCTTGGACGTTCACAGTGACGATGCCACACTGATATTGTATCGGAATTGAATACAACAGGCACGATGCCGACTTCTGTCCAAGTGAGTAATACTTCAAGCGGTCTGTGTTTGGAACCGATCCTATGAGTTCAGTAATAGTTTCCGATGAACCACTGCAGGTTCACTGCAACGCTTGGACCTTCACATTGACGATGCAAAACTGATATTGTATCAGAATTGAATACAACGGGCACGATGCCGAGTTCTGTCCAAGTGAGTAATACTTCAAGCGGTCAGTGTTTGGAACCAATCCTATGAGTTCATTAATAGTTTCTGATGAGCCACTGAAGGTCCACTGTGACCCTTGGACGTTCACAGTGACGATGCAACACTGATATTGTATCGGAATTGAATACAACAGGCACGATGTTGACTTCTGTTCAAGTGAGTAATTCTTCAAGCGGTCTGTGTTTGGAACCGATCCTATGAGTTCAGTAATAGTTTCCGATGAACCACTGCAGGTTCACTGTAACCCTTGGACGTTCACAGTGACGATGCAACACTGATATTGTATCGGAATTGAATACAACAGGCACGATGCCGACTTCTGTCCAAGTGAGTAATACTTCAAGCGGTCTGTGTTTGGAACCGATCCTATGAGTTCAGTTATAGTATCCGATGAACCACTGCAGGTTCACTGTAACCCTTGGACGTTCACAGTGCCGATACAACACTGATATTGTATCGGAATTGAATACAACAGGCACGATGCTGACTTCTGTCCAAGTGAGTAATACTTCAAGCGGCCTGTGTTTGGAACCGATCCTATGAGTTCAGTAATAGTTTCCGATGAACCACTGCAGGTTCACTTAACCCTTGGACGTTCACAGTGACGATGCAACACTGATATTGTATCGGAATTGAATACAACAGGCACGATGCCGTCTTCTGTCCAAGTGAGAAACACTTCAAGCGGTCTGTGTTTGGAACCAATCCTATGAGTTCAGTAAAAGTTTCCGATGAACCACTGCAGGCGCACTGTAACCCTTGGACGTTCACAGTGACGATGCAACACTGATATTGTATCGGAATTGAATACAACAGGCACGATGCCGACTTGTGTCCCAGTGAGTAATACTTCAAGCAGTCTGTAATAGGAACCGATACTGTGAGTTCAGTAATAGTTTCTGATGAACCACTGCAGGTTCACTGTAACCCTTGGACTTTCACATTGACGATGCAACACTGATATTGTATAGGAATTGAATACAACAGGCACGATGCCGACTTCTGTACAAATGAGTAATATTTCAAGCGGTCTGTGTTTGGAACCGATGCTATGAGTTCAGTAATAGTTTCCGTTGAACCACTGCAGGTTCACTGTAACCCTTGGACGATCACAGTAACCATGCAACACTGATATTGTATCGGAATTGAATACAAGAGGCACGATGCCGACTTCTGTCCAAATGAGTAATACTTCAAGCGGTCTGTGTTTGGAACCGATCCTATGAGTTCAGTAATAGTTTCCGATGAACCACTGCAGGTTCACTGTAACCCTTGGACGTTCACAGTGACGATGCAACACTGATATTGTATCGGAATTGAATACAACAGGCACGATGCCGACTTCTGCCCAAGTGAGTACTACTTCAAGCGGTCTGTGTTTGGAACCGATCCTATGAGTTCAGTAATAGTTTCCGATGAACCACTGCGGGTTCACTGTAACCCTTGGACGTTCAAAGTGACGATGCAACACTGATATTGTATTGGAGTAGAATACAACAGGCACGATGCCGACTTCTGTCCAAGTGAGTAGTACTTCAAGCGGTCTGTGTTTGGAACCGATCCTAGGAGTTCAGTAATAGTTTCCGATGAACCACTGCAGGTTCATTGAAACCCTTGGACATTCACAGTGACGATGCAACACTGATATTGTATCGGCATTGAATACAACAGGCACGATGCCTACTTCGGTCCAACCGAGTAATACTTCAAGCGGACTGCGTTTGGAACCGACCCCATGAGTTCAGTAATAGTTTCCGATGAACCACTGCAGGTCCATTGTAACACTTGGAAGTTCACAGTGACGATACAACACTGATATTGTATCGGAATTGAATACAACGGGCACGATGCCGAGTTCTGTCCAAGTGAGTAATACTTCTAGCAGTCTGTGTTTGGAAACGATCCTATGAGTCCAGTTATAGTTTCCGATGAACCACTGCATGTTCACTGTAACCCTTGGACGTTCACAGTGACGATGCAACACTGATATTGTATCGGAATTGAATACAAGAGGCACGATGCTGACTTCTGTCCAAGTGAGTAATGCTTCAAGCGGTCTGTGTTTGGAACCGATTCTATGAGTTCAGTAATAGTTTCCGATGAACCACTGCAGGTTCACTGTAACCCTTGGACGTTCAAAGTGACGATGCAACACTGATATTGTATCGGAATTGATTACAACAGGCACGATGCCGACTTCTGTCCAAGTGAGTAATACTTCAAACGGTCTGTGTTTGGAGCCGTTCCTATGAGTTCAGTAATAGTTTCCAATGAAACACTGCAGGTTCACTTTAACCCTTGGACGTTCACAGTGACAATGCAACACTGATATTGTATCGGAATTGAATACAACAGGCAGGATGCCGGCTTCTGTCCAAGTGAGTAATACTTCAATCGGTCTGTGTTGGGAACCGATCCCATGAGTTCAGTAATAGGTTCCGATGAACCACTGGAGGTTCACTGGAACCCTTGGACGTTCACAGTGACGATGCAACACTGATATTGTATCGGAAAGGAATACAACCGGCATGATGCCGACTTCTGTGCAAGTGAGTAATACGTCAAGCGGTCTGTGTTAGGAACCGATCCTGTGAGTTCAGTAATAGTTTCTGGTGAACCACTGCAGTTTCACCGTAACCCTTGGACGTTGACATTGACGATGTAACTCTGATATTGTATCGGGATTGAATACAACAGTCCCGATGCCGACTTCTGTCCAAATGAGTAATACTACAAGCGGTCTGTGTTTGGAACCGATCCTATGAGTTCAGTAAGAGTTTACGATGAACCACTACAGGTTCACTGTAACCCTTGGACGTTTACAGTGACGATGCAAAACTGATATTGTATCGGAATTGAATACAACAGGCACGATGCCTACTTCTGTCCAAGTGAGTAATACTTCAAGCGGTCTGTGTTTGGAACCGATCCTATGAGTTCAGTAATAGTTTCCGATCAACCACTGCAGGTTCACTGTAACCCTTGGACGTTCACAGTGACGATGCCACACTGATATTATATCGGAATTGAATACAACAGGCACGATGCCGACTTCTGTCCAAGTGAGTAATACTTCAAGCGGTCTGTGTTTGGAACCGATCCTATGAGTTCAGTAATAGTTTCCGATGAACCACTGCAGGTTCACTGCAACCCTTGGACTTTCACATTGACGATGCAACACTGATATTGTGTAGGAATTGAATACAACAGGCACGATGCCGACTTCTGAACAAATGAGAAATATTTCAAGCGGTCTGTGTTTGGAACCGATGCTATGAGTTCAGTAATAGTTTCCGATGAACCATTGCAGGTTCACTGTAACCCTTGGACGATCACAGTAACGATGCAACACTGATATTGTATCGGAATTGAATACAAGAGGCACGATGCCGACTTCTGTCCAAATGAGTAATACTTCAAGCGGTCTGTGTATGGAACCGATCCTATGAGTCCAGTAATAGTTTCCGATGAACCACTGCAGGTTCACTGTAATCCTTGGACGTTCACAGTGACGATGCAACACTGATATTGTATCGGAATTGATTACAACAGGCACGATGCCGACTTCTGTCCAAGTGAGTAATACTTCAAGCGGTCTGTGTTTGGAGCCGTTCCTATGAGTTCAGTAATAGCTTCCAATGAAACACTGCAGGTTCACTGTAACCCTTGGACGTTCACAGTGATAATGCAACACTGATATTGTATCGGAATTGAATACAACAGGCACGATGCCGGCTTCTGTCCAAGTGAGTAATACTTCAATCGGTCTGTGTTGGGAACCGATCCTATGAGTTCAGTAATAGGTTCCGTTGAAACACTGGAGGTTCACTGTAACCCTTGGACGTTCACAGTGACGATGCAACACTGATATTGTATCGGAATTGAATACATCCGGCATGATGCGGACTTCTGTCCAAGTGAGTAATACGTCAAGTGGTCTGTGTTGGAACCGATCCTGTGAGATCAGTAATAGTTTCCGATGAACCACTGCAGGTTCACTGTAACCCTTGAACGTTCACATTCACGATGCAACACTGATATTGTATCGGAATTGAATGCAACAGTCCCGATGCCGACTTCTGTCCAAATGAGTAATACTTCAAGCGGTCTGTGTTTGGATCCGATCCTATGAGTTCAGTAATAGTTTCCGATGAACCACTGCCGGTTCACTGTAACCCTTGGACGTTCACAGTGACGATGCAAAACTGATATTGTATCGGAATTGAATATAACAGGCACGATGCCTACTTCTGTCCAAGTGAGTAATACTTCAAGCGGTCTGTGTTTGGAACCGATCCTGTGAGTTCAGTAATAGTTTCCGATCAACCACTGCAGGTTCACTGTAACCCTTGGACGTTCACAGTGACGATGCCACACTGATATTGTATCGGAATTGAATACAACACGCACGATGCCGACTTCTGTCCAAGTGAGTAATACTTCAAGCGGTCTGTGTTTGGAACCGATCCTATGAGTTCAGTAATAGTTTCCGATGAACCACTGCAGGTTCACTGCAACGCTTGGACCTTCACATTGACGATGCAAAACTGATATTGTATCAGAATTGAATACAACGGGCACGATGCCGAGTTCAGATCAAGTGAGTAATACTTCAAGCGGTCAGTGTTTGGAACCAATCCTATGAGTTCAGTAATAGTTTCTGATGAGCCACTGAAGGTCCACTGTAACCCTTGGACGTTCACAGTGACGATGCAACTCTGATATTGTATCGGAATTGAATACAACAGGCACGATGCCGACTTCTGTCCAAGTGAGTAATACTTCAAGCGGTCTGTGTTTGGAACCGATCCTATGAGTTCAGTAATAGTTTCCGATGAACCACTGCAGGTTCATTGTAACCCTTGGACAATCGCAGCGACGATGCAACACTGATATTGTATCGGCATTGAATACATCAGGCACGATGTTGACTTCTGTTCAAGTGAGTAATTCTTCAAGTGGTCTGTGTTTGGAACCGATCCTATGAGTTCAGTAATAGTTTCCGATGAACCACTGCAGGTTCACTGTAACCTTTGGACGTTCACAGTGACGATGCAACACTGATATTGTATCGGAATTGAATACAACAGGCACGATGCCGACTTCCGTCCAAGTGAGTAATACTTCAAGCGGTCTGTGTTTGGAACCGATCCTATGAGTTCAGTTATAGCTTCCGATGAACCACTGCAGGTTCACTGTAACCCTTGGACGTTCACAGTGCCGATACAACACTGATATTGTATCGGAATTGAATACAACAGGCACGATGCCGACTTCTGTCCAAGTGAGTAATACTTCAAGCGGCCTGTGTTTGGAACCGATCCTATGAGTTCAGTAATAGTTTCCGATGAACCACTGCAGGTTCACTGTAACCCTTGGACGTTCACAGTGACGATGCAACACTGATATTGTATCGGAATTGAATACAACAGGCACGATGCCGACTTCTGTCCAAGTGAGAAACACTTCAAGCGGTCTGTGTTTGGAACCGATCCTATGAGTTCAGTAATAGTTTCCGATGAACCACTGCAGGCGCACTGTAACCCTTGGACGTTCACAGTGACGATGCAACACTGATATTGTATCGGAATTGAATACAACAGGCACGATGCCGACTTGTGTCCCAGTGAGTAATACTTCAAGCGGTCTGTAATAGGAACCGATCCTGTGAGTTCAGTAATAGTTTCCGATGAACCACTGCAGGTTCACTGTAACCCTTGGACTTTCACATTGACGATGCAACACTGATATTGTATAGGAATTGAATGCAACAGGCACGATGCCGACTTCTGTACAAATGAGTAATATTTCAAGCGGTCTGTGTTTGGAACCGATGCTATGGGTTCAGTAATAGTTTCCGATGAACCACTGCAGGTTCACTGTAACCCTTGGACGATCACAGTAACGATGCAACACTGATATTGTATCGGAATTGAATACAAGAGGCACGATGCAGCCTTCTGCGCAAGTGAGTACTACTTCAAGCGGTCTGTGTTTGGAACCGATCCTATGAGTTCAGTAATAGTTTCCGATGAACCACTGCAGGTTCACTGTAACCCTTGGACGTTCAAAGTGACGATGCAACACTGATATTGTATTGGAATTGAATACAACAGGCACGATGCCGACTTCTGTCCATGTGAGTAGTACTTCAAGCGGTCTGTGTTTGGAACCGATCCTAGGAGTTCAGTAATAGTTTCCGATGAACCACTGCAGGTTCATTGAAACCCTTGGACATTCACAGTGACGATGCAACACTGATATTGTATCGGCATTGAATACAACAGGCACGGTGCCTACTTCGGTCCAAGTGAGTAATACTTCAAGCGGACTGTGTTTGGAAGCGACCCCATGAGTTCAGTAATAGTTTCCGATGAACCACTGCAGGTTCATTGTAACACTTGGACGTTCACAGTGATGATACAACACTGATATTGTATCGGAATTGAATACAACAGGCTCGATGGCGACTTCTGTCCAACTGAGTAATACTTCTAGCGGTCTGTGTTTGGAAACGATCCTATGAGTCCAGTTATAGTTTCCGATGAACCACTGCAGGTTCACTGTAACCCTTGGACGTTCACAGTGACGATGCAACACTGATATTGTATCGGAATTGAATACAAGAGGCACGATGCTGACTTCTGTCCAAGTGAGTAATGCTTCAAGCGGTCTGTGTTTGGAACTGATCCTATGAGTTCAGTAATAGTTTCCGATGAACCACTGCAGGTTCACTGTAACCCTTGGACGTTCACAGTGACGATGCAATACTGATATTGTATCGGAATTGAATATAACCGACACGATTCCTACTTCTGTCCAAGTGAGTAATACTTCAAGTGGTCTGTGTTTGGAACCGATCCTGTGAGTTCGGTAATAGTTTCCGATCAACCACTGCAGGTTCACTGTAACCCTTGGACGTTCACAGTGACGATGACACACTGATATTGTATCGGAATTGAATACAACATGCACGATTCCGACTTCTGTCCAAGTGAGTAATACTTCAAGCGGTCTGTGTTTGGAACCGATCCTATGAGTTCAGTAATAGTTTCCGATGAACCACTGCAGGTTCACTGCAACGCTTGGACCTTCACATTGACGATGCAAAACTGATATTGTATCAGAATTGAATACAACGGGCACGATGCCGAGTTCTGATCAAGTGAGTAATACTTCAAGCGGTCAGTGTTTGGAACCAATCCTATGAGTTCAGTAATAGTTTCTGATGAGCCACTGAAGGTCCACTGTAACCCTTGGACGTTCACAGTGACGATGCAACTCTGATATTGTATCGGAATTGAATACAACAGGCACGATGCCGACTTCTGTCCAAGTGAGTAATACTTCAAGCGGTCTGTGTTTGGAACCGATCCTATGAGTTCAGTAATAGTTTCCGATGAACCACTGCAGGTTCATTGTAACCCTTGGACAATCGCAGTGACGATGCAACACTGATATTGTATCGGAATTGAATACAACAGGCACGATGCCGACTTCTGTCCAAGTGAGTAATACTTCAAGCGGTCTGTGTTTGGAACCGATCCTATGAGTTCAGTTATAGTTTCCGATGAACCACTGCAGGTTCACTGTAACCCTTGGACGTTCACAGTGCCGATACAACACTGATATTGTATCGGAATTGAATACAACAGGCACGATGCCGACTTCCGTCCAAGTGAGTAATACTTCAAGCGGCCTGTGTTTGGAACCGATCCTATGAGTTCAGTAATAGTTTCCGATGAACCACTGCAGGTTCACTGTAACCCTTGGACGTTCACAGTGACGATGCAACACTGATATTGTTCAAATGGTTCAAATGGCTCTGAGCACTATGGGACTCAACTGCTGAGGTCATTAAACCCCTAGAACTTAGAACTAGTTAAACCTAACTAACCTAAGGACATCACAAACATCCATGCCCGAGGCAGGATTCGAACCTGCGACCGTAGCGGTCTTGCGGTTCCAGACTGCAGCGCCTTTTACCGCACGGCCACTTCGGCCGGCCACTGATATTGTATCGGAATTGAATACAACATGCACGATGCCGACTTCTGTCCAAGTGAGAAACACTTCAAGCGGTCTGTGTTTGGAACCGATCCTATGAGTTCAGTAATAGTTTCCGGTGAACCACTGCAGGCGCACTGTAACCCTTGGACGTTCATAGTGACGATGCAACACTGATATTGTATCGGAATTGAATACAACAGGCACGATGCCGACTTGTGTCCCAGTGAGTAATACTTCAAGCGGTCTGTAATAGGAACCGATCCTGTGAGTTCAGTAATAGTTTCCGATGAACCACTGCAGGTTCACTGTAACCCTTGGACTTTCACATTGACGATGCAACACTGATATTGTATAGGAATTGAATACAACCGGCACGATGCCGACTTCTGTACAAATGAGTAATATTTCAAGCGGTCTGTGTTTGGAACCGATGCTATGAGTTCAGTAATAGTTTCCGATGAACCACTGCAGGTTCACTGTAACCCTTGGACGATCACAGTAACGATGCAACACTGATATTGTATCGGAATTGAATACAAGTGGCACGATGCCGCCTTCTGCACAAGTGAGTACTACTTCAAGCGGTCTGTGTTTGGAACCGATCCTATGAGTTCAGTAATGGTTTCCGATGAACCACTGCAGGTTCACTGTAACCCTTGGACGTTCAATGTGACGATGCAACACTGATATTGTATTGGAATTGAATACAACAGGCACGATGCCGACTTCTGTCCAAGTGAGTAGTACATCAAGCGGTCTGTGTTTGGAACCGATCCTAGGAGTTCAGTAATAGTTTCCGATGAACCACTGCCGGTTCATTGAAACCCTTGGACATTCACAGTGACGATGCAACACTGATATTGTATCGGCATTGAATACAACAGGCACGGTGCCTACTTCGGTCCAACCGAGTAATACTTCAAGCGGACTGTGTTTGGAAGCGACCCCATGAGTTCAGTAATAGTTTCCGATGAACCACTGCAGGTTCATTGTAACACTTGGACGTTCACAGTGACGATACAACACTGATATTTTATCGGAATTGAATACAACAGGCTCGATGGCGATTTCTGTCCAAGTGAATAATACTTCTAGCGGTCTGTGTTTGGAAACGATCCTATGAGTCCAGTTATAGTTTCCGATGAACCACTGCAGGTTCACTGTAACCCTTGGACGTTCACAGTGACGATGCAACACTGATATTGTATCGGAATTGAATACAAGAGGCACGATGCTGACTTCTGTCCAAGTGAGTAATGCTTCAAGCGGTCTGTGTTTGGAACCGATCCTATGAGTTCAGTAATAGTTTCCGATGAACCACTGCAGGTTCACTGTAACCCTTGGACGTTCAAAGTGACGATGCAACACTGATATTGTATCGGAATTGATTACAACAGGCACGATGCCGACTTCTGTCCAAGTGAGTAATACTTCAAGCGGTCTGTGTTTGGAGCCGTTCCTATGAGTTCAGTAATAGTTTCCAATGAAACACTGCAGGTTCACTTTAACCCTTGGACGTTCACAGTGACAATGCAACACTGATATTGTATCGGAATTGAATACAACAGGCAGGATGCCGGCTTCTGTCCAAGTGAGTAATACTTCAATCGGTCTGTGTTGGGAACCGATCCTATGAGTTCAGTAATAGGTTCCGATGAACCACAGGAGGTTCACTGGAACCCTTGGACGTTCACAGTGACGATGCAACACTGATATTGTATTGGAAAGGAATACAACCGGCATGATGCCGACTTATGTCCAAGTGAGTAATACGTCAAACGGTCTGTGTTAGGAACCGATCCTGTGAGTTCAGTAATAGTTTCCGGTGAACCACTGTAGGTTCACCGTAACCCTTGGACGTTGACATTGACGATGTAACTCTGATATTGTATCGGAATTGAATACAACAGTCCCGATGCCGACTTCTGTCCAAATGAGTAATACTACAAGCGGACTGTGTTTGGAACCGATCCTATGAGTTCAGTAAGAGTTTACGATGAACCACTGCAGGTTCACTGTAACCCTTGGACGTTTACAGTGACGATGCAAAACTGATATTGTATCGGAATTGAATACAACAGGCGCGATGCCGACTTCTGTCCAAGTGAGTAATACTACAAACGGTCTGTGTTTGGAAGCCATCCTATGAGTCCAGTAATAGTTTCTGATGAACCACTGCAGGTTCATTGTAACCATTGGACAATCGCAGTGACGATGCAACACTGATATTGTATCGGCATTGAATACATCAGGCACAATGCTGACTTCTGTTCAAGTGAGTAATTCTTCAAGTGGTCTGTGTTTGGAACCGATCCTATGAGTTCAGTAATAGTTTCCGATGAACCACTGCAGGTACACTGTAACCCTTGGACGTTCACAGTGACGATGCAACACTGATATTGTATCGGAATTGAATACAACAGGCATGATGCCGACTTCTGTCCAAGTGAGTAATACTTCAAGCGGTCTGTGTTTGGAACCGATCCTATGAGTTCAGTAATAGTTTCCGATGAACCACTGCAGGTTCACTGTAACCCTTGGACGTTCACAGTGCCGATACAACACTGATATTGTATCTGAATTGAATAAAACAGGCACGATGCCGACTTCTGTCCAAGTGAGTAATACTTCAAGCGGCCTGTGTTTGGAACCGATCCTATGAGTTCAGTAATAGTTTCCGATGAACCACTGCAGGTTCACTGTAACCCTTGGACGTTCATAGTGACGATGCAACACTGATATTGTATCGGAATTGAATACAACAGGCACAATGCCGACTTCTGTCCAAGTGAGAAACACTTCAAGCGGTCTGTGTTTGGAACCGATCCTATGCGTTCAGTAATAGTTTCCGATGAACCACTGCAGGCTCACTGTAACCCATGGACGTTCACAGTGACGATGCAACACTGATACTGTATCGGAATTAAATACAACAGGCACGATACCGACTTCTGTCCAAGTGAGTAATACTTCAAGCGGTCTGTGTTAGGAACCAATCCTATGAGTTCAGTAATAGTTTCCGATGAACCACTGCAGCTTCGCTGCAACCCTTGGACAATCGCAGTGACGATGCAACACTAATATTGTAGCGGAATTGAATACAACAGGCACGACGCCGACTTCTGTCCAAGTGAGTAATACTTCAAGCAGTCTGTGTTTGGAGCCGTTCCTATGAGTTCAGTAATAGTTTCCAATGAACCACTGCAGGTCCACTGTAACCCTTGGACGTTCACGGGACAGTGCAACACTGATATTGTATCGGAATTGAATACAACAGGCACAATGCCGACTTCTGTCCAAGTGAGACACACTTCAAGCGGTCTGTGTTTGGAACCGATCCTATGCGTTCAGTAGTAGTTTCCGATGAACCCCTGCAGGCTCACTGTAACCCTTGGACGTTCACAGTGACGATGCAACACTGATACTGTATCGGAATTAAATACAACAGGCACGATACCGACTTCTGTCCAAGTGAGTAATACTTCAAGCAGTCTGTGTTTGGAGCCGTTCCTATGAGTTCAGTAATAGTTTCTGATGAACCACTGCAGGTTCACTGTAACCCTTGGACGTTCACAGTGACGATGCAACACTGATATTGGATCGGATATGGATACAACAGGCACGATGCCGACTTCTCTCCAAGTGAGTAATACTTCAAGCAGTCTGTGTTTGGAACCGATCCAATGAGTTCAGTAATAGTTTCCGATGAACCACTGCAGGTTCACTGTAACACTTGGACGTTCACAGTGACGATGCAACACTGATATTGTATCGGAATTGAATACAACAGGCACGGTGCCTACTTCTGTCCAAGTGAGTAATACTTCAAGCGGTCTGTGTTTGGAACCGATCCTATGAGTTCAGTAATAGTTTCCGATGAACCACTGCAGGTTCACTGTAACCCTTGGACGTTCACAGTGACGATGGAACACTGATATTGTATCGGAATTGAATACAACAGGCACGATTCTGACTTCTGTCCAAGTGAGAAACACTTCAAGCGGTCTGTGTTTGGAACCGATCCTATGAGTTCAGTAATAGTTTCCGATGAACCACTGCAGGTTCACTTTAACCCGTGGACGTTCACAGTGACGATCTAACACTGATATTGTATCGGAATTGAATACAACAGGCACGATGCCGACTTCTGTCCAAGTGAGTAATACTTCAAGCGGTCTGTGTTTGGAACCGATCCTATGAGTTCAGTAATAGTTTCCGATGAACCACTGCAGGTTCACTGTAACCCTTGGACTTTCACAGTGACGATGCAACACTGATATTGTATCGGAATTGAATACAATAGGGACGATGCCGACTTCTGTCCAAGTGAGTAATACTTCAAGCGGTCTGCGTTAGGAACCGATCCTGTGAGTTCAGTAATAGTTTCCGATGAACCACTGCAGGTTCAGTGTAACCCTTGAACCTTCACAGTGACGATGCAACACTGATATTGTATCGGAATTGAATACAACAGGTACGGTGCCTACTTCCGTCCAAGTGAGTAATACTTCAAGCGGTCTGTGTTTGGAACCGATCCGATGAGTTCAGTAATAGTTTCCGATGAACCACTGCAGGTTCACTGTAACCCTTGGACGTTCACAGGGACGATACAACACTGATATTGTATCGGAATTGATTACAACAGGCACGATGCCGACTTCTGTCCAAGTGAGTAGTGCTTCAAGCAGTATGTGATTGGAACCGATCCTAAGAGTTCAGTAATAGTTTCCGATGAACCACTGCAGGTTCATTGTAACCCTTGGACATTCAGAGTGACGATGCAACACTGATATTGTATCGGCATTGAATACAACAGGCACGGTGCCTACTTCTGTCCAAGTGAGTAATACTTCAAGCGGTCTGTGTTTGGAACCCATCCTATGAGTTCAGTAATAGTTTCTGATGAACCACTGCAGGTTCATTGTAACCCTTGGACAATCGCAGAGACGATGCAACACTGTTATTGTATCGGCATTGAATACATCAGGCACGATGCTTACTTCTGTTCAAGTGAGTAATTCTTCAAGAGGTCTGTGTTTGGAACCGATCCTGTGAGTTCAGTAATAGTTTCCGATGAACCACTGCAGGTTCACTGTAACCCTTGGACGTTCACAGTGACGATGCAACACTGATATTGTATCGGAATTGAATACAACAGGCACGATGCCGACTTCTGTCCAAGTGAGTAATACTTCAAGCGGTCTGTGTGTGGAACCGATCCTATGAGTTCAGTAATAGTTTCCGATGAACCACTGCAGGTTCACTGTAAACCTTGGACGTTCACAGAGCCGATACAACACTGATATTGTATCGGAATTGAATACAACAGGCACGATGCCGACTTCTGTCCAAGTGTGTAATACTTCAAGCGGCCTCTGTTTGGAACCGATCCTATGAGTTCAGTAATAGTTTCCGATGAACCACTGCAGGTTCACTGTAACCCTTGGACGTTCACAGTGACGATGCAACACTGATATTGTATCGGAATTGAATACAACAGGCACGATGCCGACTTCTGTCCAAGTGAGAAACACTTCAAGCGGTCTGTGTTTGGAACCGATCCTATGAGTTCAGTAATAGTTTCCGATGAACCACTGCAGGCTCACTGTAACCCTTGGACGTTCACAGTGACGATGCAACATTGATATTGTATCGGAATTGAATACAAGAGGCACGAAACCGACTTCTTTCCAAGTGAGTAATACTTCAAGCGGTCTGTGTTAGGAACCAATCCTATGAGTTCAGTAATAGTTTCCGATGAACCACTGCAGCTTCGCTGTAACCCTTGGACAATCGCAGTGACGATGCAACACTGATATTGTATCGGAATTGAGTACAACAGGCACGACGCTGACTTCTGTCCAAGTGAGTAATACTTCAAGCAGTCTCTGTTTGGAGCCGTTCCTATGAGTTCAGTAATAGTTTCCAATGAACCACTGCAAGTTCACTGTAACCCTTGGACGTTCACGGTGACGATGCAACACTGATATTGTATCGGAATTGAATACAACAGGCACGATGCCGACTTCTGTCCAAGTGAGTAATACTTCAAGCGGTCTGTGTTTGGAACCGATCCTATGAGTTCAGTAATAGTTTCTGATGAACCACTGCAGGTTCACTGTAACCCTTGGACGTTCACAGTGACGACGCAACACTGATATTGTATCGGAATTGAATACAACAGGTAAGGTGCCTACTTCTGTCCAAGTTAGTAATACTTCAAGGGGTCTGTGTTAGGAACCGATCCTGTGAGTTCAGTAATAGTTTCCGATGAACCACTGCAGGTTCACTGTAACCCTTGGACGTTCACAGTGACGATGCAGCACTGATATTGTATCGGAATTGAATACAACAGGTACGAAGCCCACTTCTGTCCAAGTGAGTAATACTTCAAGCGGTCTGTGTTTGGAACCGATCCCATGAGTTCAGTAATAGTTTCCGATGAACCACTGCAGGTTCACTGTAGCCCTTGGACGTTCACAGTGACGATGCAAAACTGATATTGTATCGGAATTGAATACAACAGGCACGATGCTGACATTTGTCCAAGTGAGTAATACTGCAAGCGGTCTGTGTTTGGAACCGATCCTATGAGTTCAGTAATAGTTTCCGATGAACCACTGCAGGCACACTGTAATCCTTGGACGTTAACAGTGACGATGCAACACTGATATTGTATCGGAATTGAATACAACAGGCACGATGTCGACTTATGTCCAAGTGAGTAATACTTCAAGTGGTCTGTGTTTGGAACCGATCCTAGGAGTTCAGTAATAGTTTCCGATGAACCACTGCATGTTCACTGCAACCCTTGGACCTTCACATTGACGATGCAACACTGATATTGTATCGGAATTGAATACAACAGGCACGATACCGATTTCTGGGCAAGTGAGTAATACTTCAAGCATTCTGTGTTTGGACCCGATCCTATGAGTTCAGTAATAGTTTCTGATAAACCACTGCAGGTTCACTGTAACCCTTGGACGTTCACAGTGACGATGCAACTCTGATATTGTATCGGAATTGAATACAACAGGCACGATGCCGACTTCTGTCCAAGTGAGTAGTACTTCAAGCGGTCTGTGTTTGGAACCGATACTATGAGTTCAGTAATAGTTTCCGATGAACCACTGTAGGTTCACTGTAACACTTGCACGTTCACAGTGACGATGCAACACTGATATTGTATCGGAATTGAATACAACAGGCACGATGCCGACTTCTGTCCAAGTGAGTAATACTTCAAGCGGTCTGTGTTTGGAACCGATCCTATGAGTTCAGTAATAGTTTCTGATAAACCAATGCAGGTTCATTGTAACCCTTGGACATTCAGAGTGACGATGTAACACTGATATTGTATCGGCATTGAATACAACAGGAACGGTGCCTACTTCTGTCCAAGTGAGTAATAGTTCAAGAGGACTGTGTTTGGAACCGATCCCATGAGTTCAGTAATAGTTACCGATGAACCACTGCAGGATCAATGTAACCCTTGGACGTTCACAGTGACGATGCAACACTGATATTGTATCGGAATTGAATACAACAGGCACGATGCCGACTTCTGTCCAAGTGAGTAATACTTCAAGCGGTCTGTGTTTGGAACCGATCCTATGAGTTCAGTAATAGTTTCCGATGGACCACTGCAGGTTCACTGTAACCCTTGGACGTTCACAGTGATGATGCAACACTGATATTTTATCGGAATTGAATACAACAGGGACGATGCCGACTTCTGTCCAAGTTAGTAATACTTCAAGGGGTCTGTGTTAGGAACCGATCCTGTGAGTTCAGTAATAGTTTCCGATGAACCACTGCAGGTTCACTGTAACCCTTGGACGTTCACAGTGACGATGCAACACTGATATTGTATCGGAATTGAATACAACAGGTACGAAGCCCACTTCTGTCCAAGTGAGTAATACTTCAAGCGGTCTGTGTTTGGAACCGATCCCATGAGTTCAGTAATAGTTTCCGATGAACCACTGCAGGTTCACTGTAGCCCTTGGACGTTCACAGTGACGATGCAAAACTGATATAGTATCGGAATTGAATACAACAGGCACGATGCTGTCATCTGTCCAAGTGAGTAATACTGCAAGCGGTCTGTGTTTGGAACCGATCCTATGAGTTCAGTAATAGTTTCCGATGAACCACTGCAGGCACACTGTAATCCTTGGACGTTAACAGTGACGATGCAACACTGATATTGTATCGGAATTGAATACAACAGGCACGATGTCGACTTCTGTCCAAGTGAGTAATACTTCAAGCGGTCTGTGTTTGGAACCGATCCTAGGAGTTCAGTAATAGTTTCTGATAAACCACTGCAGGTTCACTGTAACCCTTGGACGTTCACAGTGACGATGCAACTCTGATATTGTATCGGAATTGAATACAACAGGCACGATGCCGACTTCTGTCCAAGCGAGTAGTACTTCAAGCGGTCTGTGTTTGGAACCGATACTATGAGTTCAGTAATAGTTTCCGATGAACCACTGTAGGTTCACTGTAACACTTGCACGTTCACAGTGACGATGCAACACTGATATTGTATCGGAATTGAATACAACAGGCACGATGCCGACTTCTGTCCAAGTGAGTAATACTTCAAGCGGTCTGTGTTTGGAACCGATCCTATGAGTTCAGTAATAGTTTCCGATGAACCACTGCAGGTTCACTGTAACCCTTGGACGTTCACAGTGACGATGCAACACTGATATTGTATCGGAATTGAATACAACATTCACGATGCCGGCTTCTGGCCAAGTGTGTAATACTTCAAGCGGTCTGTGTTTGGAACCGATCCTGTGAGTTCTGTAATAGTTTCCGATGAACCACTGCAGGTTCACTGTAACCCTTGGACGTTCACAGTGACGATGCAACACTGATATTGTATCGGAATTGAATACAACAGGCACGATGCCGACTTCTGTCCAAGTGAGTAATACTTCAAGCGGTCTGTGTTTGGAACCGATCCTATGAGTTCAGTAATAGTTTCCGATGAACCACTGCGGGTTCACTGTAACCCTTGGACGTTCACAGTGACGATGCAAAACTGATATTGTATCGGAATTGAATACAACAGGCACGATGCCGACTTCTGTCCAAGTGAGTAATACTTCAAGCGGTCTGTGTTTGGAACCGATCCTGTGAGTTCTGTAATAGTTTCCGATGAACCACTGCAGGTTCACTGTAACCCTTGGACGTTCACAGTGACGATGCAACATTGATATTGTATCGGAATTTAATACAACAGGCACGATGCCGACTTCTGTCCAAGTGGGTAATACTTCAAGCGGTCTGTGTTTGGAACCGATCCTATGAGTTCAGTAATAGTTTCCGATGAACCACTGCAGGTTCACTGTAACACTTGGACCTTCACAGTGACGACGCAACACTAATATTGTATCGGAATTCAATACAACAGGCACGATGCCGACTTCTGTCCAAGTGAGTAATACTTCAAGCGGTCTGTGTTTGGAAACGATCCTATGAGTTCAGTAATAGTTTCCGATGAACCACTACAGGTTCACTGTAACCATTGGACCTTCACATTGACGATGCAACACTGATATTGTATCGGAATTGAATACAACAGGCACGATGCCGACTTCTGTCCAAGTGAGTAATACATAAAGCGGTCTGTGTTTGGAACCGATCCTAGGAGTTCAGTAAAAGTTTTTGATGAACCACTGCCGTTTCACTGTAACCCTTGGACGTTCACAGTTACGATGCAACACTGATATTGTATCGGAATTGAATGCAACGAGCAGGATGCCGACTATTGTCCAAGTGAGTAATTCTTCAAGCGGTCTGTGTTTGGAACCGATCCTATGAGTTCAGTAATAGTTTCCGATGAACCACTGGAGGTTCACTGTAACCCTTGGACGTTCACAGTGACAATGTAACTCTGATATTGTATCGGAATTGAATACAACAGGCACGTGGCCGACTTCTGTCCAAGTGAGTAATACTTCAAGCGGTCTGTGTTTGGAACCGATCCTATGAGTTCAGTAATAGTTTCAAATGAACCACTGCAGGTTAACTGTAACCCTTGGACGTTCACAGCGACGATGCGACACTGATATTGTATCGGAATTGAATACAACAGGCACGATGCCGACTTCTGTAAATGTGAGTAATGCATCAAGTGGTCCGTGTTTGGAGCCGATGCTATGAGTTCAGTAATAGTTTCTGATGAACCACTGCAGGTTCACTGTAACCCTTGGACGATCACAGTGACGATGCAACACTGATATTGTATCGGAATTGAATACAACAGGCACGATGCCGACTTCTGTCCAAGTGAGTAATACTTCAAGCAGTCTGTGTTTGCAACCGATCCTGTGAGTTCAGTAATAGTTTCCGATGAACCACTGCCGGTTCACTGTAACCCTTGGACGTTCACAGTGACGATGCAACACTGATATTTTATCGGAATTTAATACAACAGGCACGATGCCGACTTGTGTCCAAGTGAGTAATGCTTCAAGCGGTCTGTGTTTGGAACCGATCCTATGAGTTCAGTAATAGTTTCCGATGAACCACTGCAGGTTCACTGTAACCCTTGGACGTTCACAGCGACGATGCAACACTGATATTTTATCGGAATTGAATACAACACGCACGATGCCGACTTCTGTCCAAGTGAGTAATACTTCAAGCGGTCTGTGTTTGGAACCGATCCTATGAGTTCAGTAATAGTTTCCGATGAACCACTGCAGGTTCACTGTAACCGTTGGACGTTCACAGTGACGATGCAACACTGATATTGTATCGGAATTGAATACAACAGGCACGATGCAGACTTCTGTCCATGTGAGTAATACATCAAGTGGTCCGTGTTTGGAGCCGAAGCTATGAGTTCAGTAATAGTTTCTGATGAACCACTGCAGGTTCACTGTAACCCTGGGACGTTCACAGTGACGATGCAACACTGATATTGTATCGGAATTGAATACAACAGACACGTTGCCGACTTCTGTCCAAGTGAGTAATACTTCAGGTGGTCTGTGTTTGAAACCGATCCAATGCAATCAGTAATAGTTTCCGATGAACCACTGCAGGTTCACTGTAACCCTTGGACGTTCACAGTGACGATGCAACACTGATATTGTATCGGAATTGAATACAACAGGCACGTGGCCGACTTCTGTCCAAGTGAGTAATGCTTCAAGCGGTCTGCGTTTGGAACCGATCCTATGAGTTCAGTAATAGTTTCCGATGAACCACTGCAGGTTCACTTTAACCCTTGGACGTTCACAGTGACGATGCAACACTGATATTGTATCGGAATTGAATGCAACAAGCACGATGACGGCTTTTGTCCAAGTGAGTAATTCTTCAAGCGGTCTGTGTTTGGAACCGATCCTATGAGTTCAGTAATAGTTTCCGATGAACCACTGCAGGTTCACTGTAACCCTTGGACGTTCACAGTGACGATGTAACACTGATATTGTATCGGAATTGAATACAACAGGCACGTGGCCGACTTCTGTCCAAGTGAGTAATGCTTCAAGCGGTCTGTGTTTGGAACCGATCCTATGAGTTCAGTAATAGTTTCCGATGAACCACTGCAGGTTCACTGTAACCCTTGGACGTTCACAGCGACGATGCAACACTGATATTGTATAGGAATTGAATACAACTGGCACGATGCTGACTTCTGTCCAAGTGAGTAATACTTCAAGCGGTCTGTGTTTGGAACCGACCCTATGAGTTCAGTAATAGTTTCCGATGTTCTTCTGCAGGTCCACTGTAACACTTGGACGTTCACAGTGACGATGCAACACTGATATTGTATCGGAATTGGATACAACAGGCACGATGCCGACTTCTCTCCAAGTGAGTAATACTTCAAGCAGTCTGTGTTTGGAACCGATCCAATGAGTTCAGTAATAGTTTCCGATGAACCACTGCAGGTTCACTGTAACACTTGGACGTTCACAGTGACGATGCAACACTGATATTGTATCGGAATTGAATACAACAGGCACGGTGCCTACTTCTGTCCAAGTGAGTAATACTTCAAGCGGTCTGTGTTTGAAACCGATCCTATGAGTTCAGTAATAGTTTCCGATGAACCACTGCAGGTTCACTGTAACCCTTGGACGTTCACAGTGACGATGGAACACTGATATTGTATCGGAATTGAATACAACAGGCACGATTCTGACTTCTGTCCAAGTGAGAAACACTTCAAGCGGTCTGTGTTTGGAACCGATCCTATGAGTTCAGTAATAGTTTCCGATGAACCACTGCAGGTTCACTTTAACCCGTGGACGTTCACAGTGACGATCTAACACTGATATTGTATCGGAATTGAAAACAACAGGCACGATGCCGACTTCTGTCCAAGTGAGTAATACTTCAAGCGGTCTGTGTTTGGAACCGATCCTATGAGTTCAGTAATAGTTTCCGATGAACCACTGCAGGTTCACTGTAACCCTTGGACTTTCACAGTGACGATGCAACACTGATATTGTATCGGAATTGAATACAATAGGGACGATGCCGACTTCTGTCCAAGTGAGTAATACTTCAAGCGGTCTGCGTAAGGAACCGATCCTGTGAGTTCAGTAATAGTTTCCGATGAACCACTGCAGGTTCAGTGTAACCCTTGGACCTTCACAGTGACGATGCAACACTGATATTGTATCGGAATTGAATACAACAGGTACGGTGCCTACTTCCGTCCAAGTGAGTAATACTTCAAGCGGTCTGTGTTTGGAACCGATCCCATGAGTTCAGTAATAGTTTCCGATGAACCACTGCAGGTTCACTGTAACCCTTGGACGTTCACAGGGACGATACAACACTGATATTGTATCGGAATTGATTACAACAGGCACGATGCCGACTTCTGTCCAAGTGAGTAGTACTTCAAGCAGTATGTGATTGTAACCGATCCTAAGAGTTCAGTAATAGTTTCCGATGAACCACTGCAGGTTCATTGTAACCCTTGGACATTCAGAGTGACGATGCAACACTGATATTGTATCGGCATTGAATACAACAGGCACGGTGCCTACTTCTGTCCACGTGAGTAATACTTCAAGCGGTCTGTGTTTGGAACCCATCCTATGAGTTCAGTAATAGTTTCTGATGAACCACTGCAGGTTCATTGTAACCCTTGGACAATCGCAGAGACGATGCAACACTGTTATTGTATCGGCATTGAATACATCAGGCACGATGCTTACTTCTGTTCAAGTGAGTAATTCTTCAAGTGGTCTGTGTTTGGAACCGATCCTGTGAGTTCAGTAATAGTTTCCGAAGAACCACTGCAGGTTCACTGTAACCCTTGGACGTTCACAGTGACGATGCAACACTGATATTGTATCGGAACTGAATACAACAGGCACGATGCCGACTTCTGTCCAAGTGAGTAATACTTCAAGCGGTCTGTGTGTGGAACCGATCCTATGAGTTCAGTAATAGTTTCCGATGAACCACTGCAGGTTCACTGTAAACCTTGGACGTTCACAGAGCCGATACAACACTGATATTGTATCGGAATTGAATACAACAGGCACGATGCCGACTTCTGTCCAAGTGTGTAATACTTCAAGCGGCCTCTGTTTGGAACCGATCCTATGAGTTCAGTAATAGTTTCCGATGAACCACTGCAGGTTCACTGTAACCCTTGGACGTTCACAGTGACGATGCAACACTGATATTGTATCGGAATTGAATACAACAGGCACGATGCCGACTTCTGTCCAAGTGAGAAACACTTCAAGCGGTCTGTGTTTGGAACCGATCCTATGAGTTCAGTAAAAGTTTCCGATGAACCACTGCAGGCTCACTGTAACCCTTGGACGTTCACAGTGACGATGCAACATTGATATTGTATCGGAATTGAATACAAGAGGCACGATACCGACTTCTTTCCAAGTGAGTAATACTTCAAGCGGTCTGTGTTAGGAACCAATCCTATGAGTTCAGTAATAGTTTCCGATGAACCACTGCAGCTTCGCTGTAACCCTTGGACAATCGCAGTGACGATGCAACACTGATATTGTATCGGAATTGAGTACAACAGGCACGACGCTGACTTCTGTCCAAGTGAGTAATACTTCAAGCAGTCTCTGTTTGGAGCCGTTCCTATGAGTTCAGTAATAGTTTCCAATGAACCACTGCAGGTTCACTCTAACCCTTAGACGTTCACGGTGACGATGCAACACTGATATTGTATCGGAATTGAATACAACAGGCACGATGCCGACTTCTGTCCAAGTGAGTAATACTTCAAGCGGTCTGTGTTTGGAACCGATCCTATGAGTTCAGTAATAGTTTCTGATGAACCACTGCAGGTTCACTGTAACCCTTGGACGTTCACAGTGACGATGCAACACTGATATTGTATCGGAATTGAATACAACAGGTAAGGTGCCTACTTCTGTCCAAGTTAGTAATACTTCAAGGGGTCTGTGTTAGGAACCGATCCTGTGAGTTCAGTAATAGTTTCCGATGAACCACTGCAAGTTCACTGTAACCCTTGGACGTTCACAGTGACGATGCAACACTGATATTGTATCGGAATTGAATGCAACAGGTACGAAGCCCACTTCTGTCCAAGTGAGTAATACTTCAAGCGGTCTGTGTTTGGAACCGATCCCATGAGTTCAGTAATAGTTTCCGATGAACCACTGTAGGTTCACTGTAGCCCTTGGACGTTCACAGTGACGATGCAAAACTGATATTGTATCGGAATTGAATACAACAGGCACGATGCTGACATTTGTCCAAGTGAGTAATACTGCAAGCGGTCTGTGTTTGGAACCGATCCTATGAGTTCAGTAATAGTTTCCGATGAACCACTGCAGGCACACTGTAATCCTTGGACGTTAACAGTGACGATGCAACACTGAAATTGTATCGGAATTGAATACAACAGGCACGATGTCGACTTCTGTCCAAGTGAGTAATACTTCAAGTGGTCTGTGTTTGGAACCGATCCTAGGAGTTCAGTAATAGTTTCCGATGATCCACTGCATGTTCACTGCAACCCTTGGACCTTCACATTGACGATGCAACACTGATATTGTATCGGAATTGAATACAACAGGCACGATACCGATTTCTGGGCAAGTGAGTAATACTTCAAGCATTCTGTGTTTGGACCCGATCCTATGAGTTCAGTAATAGTTTCTGATAAACCACTGCAGGTTCACTGTAACCCTTGGACGTTCACAGTGACGATGCAACTCTGATATTGTATCGGAATTGAATACAACAGGCACGATGCCGACTTCTGTCCAAGTGAGTAGTACTTCAAGCGGTCTGTGTTTGGAACCGATACTATGAGTTCAGTAATAGTTTCCGATGAACCACTGTAGGTTCACTGTAACACTTGCACGTTCACAGTGACGATGCAACACTGATATTGTATCGGAATTGAATACAACAGGCACGATGCCGACTTCTGTCCAAGTGAGTAATACTTCAAGCGGTCTGTGTTTGGAACCGATCCTATGAGTTCAGTAATAGTTTCTGATAAACCACTGCAGGTTCATTGTAACCCTTGGACATTCAGAGTGACGATGTAACACTGATATTGTATCGGCATTGAGTACAACAGGAACGGTGCCTACTTCTGTCCAAGTGAGTAATAGTTCAAGAGGACTGTGTTTGGAACCGATCCCATGAGTTCAGTAATAGTTACCGATGAACCACTGCAGGTTCATTGTAACCCTTGGACGTTCACAGTGACGATGCAACACTGATATTGTATCGGAATTGAATACAACAGGCACGATGCCGACTTCTGTCCAAGTGAGTAATACTTCAAGCGGTCTGTGTTTGGAACCGATCCCATGAGTTCAGTAATAGTTTCCGATGGACCACTGCAGGTTCACTGTAACCCTTGGACGTTCACAGTGACGATGCAACACTGATATTTTATCGGAATTGAATACAACAGGGACGATGCCGACTTCTGTCCAAGTTAGTAATACTTCAAGGGGTCTGTGTTAGGAACCGATCCTGTGAGTTCAGTAATAGTTTCCGATGAACCACTGCAGGTTCACTGTAACCCTTGGACGTTCACAGTGACGATGCAACACTGATATTGTATCGGAATTGAATACAACAGGTACGAAGCCCACTTCTGTCCAAGTGAGTAATACTTCAAGCGGTCTGTGTTTGGAACCGATCCCATGAGTTCAGTAATAGTTTCCGATGAACCACTGCAGGTTCACTGTAGCCCTTGGACGTTCACAGTGACGATGCAAAACTGATATAGTATCGGAATTGAATACAACAGGCACGATGCTGACATCTGTCCAAGTGAGTAATACTGGAAGCGGTCTGTGTTTGGAACCGATCCTATGAGTTCAGTAATAGTTTCCGATGAACCACTGCAGACACACTGTAATCCTTGGACGTTAACAGTGACGATGCAACACTGATATTGTATCGGAATTGAATACAACAGGCACGATGTCGACTTCTGTCCAAGTGAGTAATACTTCAAGCGGTCTGTGTTTGGAACCGATCCTAGGAGTTCAGTAATAGTTTCCGATGAACCACTGCAGGTTCACTGCAACCCTTGGACCATCACATTGACGATGCAACACTGATATTGTATCGGAATTGAATACAACAGGCACGATACCGATTTCTGGGCAAGTGAGTAATACTTCAAGCATTCTGTGTTTGGACCCGTTCCTATGAGTTCAGTAATAGTTTCTGATAAACCACTGCAGGTTCACTGTAACCCTTGGACGTTCACAGTGACGATGCAACTCTGATATTGTATCGGAATTGAATACAACAGGCACGATGCCGACTTCTGTCCAAGTGAGTAGTACTTCAAGCGGTCTGTGTTTGGAACCGATACTATGAGTTCAGTAATAGTTTCCGATGAACCACTGTAGGTTCACTGTAACACTTGCACGTTCACAGTGACGATGCAACACTGATATTGTATCGGAATTGAATACAACAGGCACGATGCCGACTTCTGTCCAAGTGAGTAATACTTCAAGCGGTCTGTGTTTGGAACCGATCCTATGAGTTCAGTAATAGTTTCCGATGAACCACTGCAGGTTCACTGTAACCCTTGGACGTTCACAGTGACGATGCAACACTGATATTGTATCGGAATTGAATACAACATTCACGATGCCGACTTCTGTCCAAGTGTGTAATACTTCAAGCGGTCTGTGTTTGGAACCGATCCTGTGAGTTCTGTAATAGTTTCCGATGAACCACTGCAGGTTCACTGTAACCCTTGGACTTTCATAGTGACGATGCAACACTGATATTGTATCGGAATTGAATACAACAGGCACGATGCCGACTTCTGTCCAAGTGAGTAATACTTCAAGCGGTCTGTGTTTGGAACCGATCCTATGAGTTCAGTAATAGTTTCCGATGAACCACTGCGGGTTCACTGTAACCCTTGGACGTTCACAGTGACGATGCAAAACTGATATTGTATCGGAATTGAATACAACAGGCACGATGCCGACTTCTGTCCAAGTGAGTAATACTTCAAGCGGTCTGTGTTTGGAACCGATCCTGTGAGTTCTGTAATAGTTTCCGATGAACCACTGCAGGTTCACTGTAACCCTTGGACGTTCACAGTGACGATGCAACATTGATATTGTATCGGAATTTAATACAACAGGCACGATGCTGACTTCTGTCCAAGTGGGTAATACTTCAAGCGGTCTGTGTTTGGAACCGATCCTATGAGTTCAGTAATAGTTTCCGATGAACCACTGCAGGTTCACTGTAACACTTGGACCTTCACAGTGACGACGCAACACTAATATTGTATCGGAATTCAATACAACAGGCACGATGCCGACTTCTGTCCAAGTGAGTAATACTTCAAGCGGTCTGTGTTTGGAACCGATCCTATGAGTTCAGTAATAGTTTCCGATGAACCACTGCAGGTTCACTGTAACCATTGGACCTTCACATTGACGATGCAACACTGATATTGTATCGGAATTGAATACAACAGGCACGATGCCGACTTCTGTCCAAGTGAGTAATACTTAAAGCGGTCTGTGTTTGGAACCGATCCTAGGAGTTCAGTAAAAGTTTTTGATGAACCACTGCCGGTTCACTGTAACCCTTGGACGTTCACAGTTACGATGCAACACTGATATTGTATCGGAATTGAATGCAACGAGCAGGATGACGACTATTGTCCAAGTGAGTAATTCTTCAAGCGGTCTGTGTTTGGAACCGATCCTATGAGTTCAGTAATAGTTTCCGATGAACCACTGGAGATTCACTGTAACCCTTGGACGTTCACAGTGACAATGTAACTCTGATATTGTATCGGAATTGAATACAACAGGCACGTGGCCGACTTCTGTCCAAGTGAGTAATACTTCAAGCGGTCTGTGTTTGGAACCGATCCTATGAGTTCAGTAATAGTTTCAGATGAACCACTGCAGGTTCACTGTAACCCTTGGACGTTCACAGCGACGATGCGACACTGATATTGTATCGGAATTGAATACAACAGGCACGATGCCGACTTCTGTCCAAGTGTGTAATACTTCAAGCGGCCTCTGTTTGGAACCGATCCTATGAGTTCAGTAATAGTTTCCGATGAACCACTGCAGGTTCACTGTAACCCTTGGACGTTCACAGTGACGATGCAACACTGATATTGTATCGGAATTGAATACAACAGGCACGATGCCGACTTCTGTCCAAGTGAGAAACACTTCAAGCGGTCTGTGTTTGGAACCGATCCTATGAGTTCAGTAAAAGTTTCCGATGAACCACTGCAGGCTCACTGTAACCCTTGGACGTTCACAGTGACGATGCAACATTGATATTGTATCGGAATTGAATACAAGAGGCACGATACCGACTTCTTTCCAAGTGAGTAATACTTCAAGCGGTCTGTGTTAGGAACCAATCCTATGAGTTCAGTAATAGTTTCCGATGAACCACTGCAGCTTCGCTGTAACCCTTGGACAATCGCAGTGACGATGCAACACTGATATTGTATCGGAATTGAGTACAACAGGCACGACGCTGACTTCTGTCCAAGTGAGTAATACTTCAAGCAGTCTCTGTTTGGAGCCGTTCCTATGAGTTCAGTAATAGTTTCCAATGAACCACTGCAGGTTCACTCTAACCCTTGGACGTTCACGGTGACGATGCAACACTGATATTGTATCGGAATTGAATACAACAGACACGATGCCGACTTCTGTCCAAGTGAGTAATACTTCAAGCGGTCTGTGTTTGGAACCGATCCTATGAGTTCAGTAATAGTTTCTGATGAACCACTGCAGGTTCACTGTAACCCTTGGACGTTCACAGTGACGATGCAACACTGATATTGTATCGGAATTGAATACAACAGGTAAGGTGCCTACTTCTGTCCAAGTTAGTAATACTTCAAGGGGTCTGTGTTAGGAACCGATCCTGTGAGTTCAGTAATAGTTTCCGATGAACCACTGCAAGTTCACTGTAACCCTTGGACGTTCACAGTGACGATGCAACACTGATATTGTATCGGAATTGAATGCAACAGGTACGAAGCCCACTTCTGTCCAAGTGAGTAATACTTCAAGCGGTCTGTGTTTGGAACCGATCCCATGAGTTCAGTAATAGTTTCCGATGAACCACTGTAGGTTCACTGTAGCCCTTGGACGTTCACAGTGACGATGCAACACTGATATTGTATCGGAATTGAATACAACAGGCACGATGCCGACTTCTGTCCATGTGAGTAATACATCAAGTGGTCCGTGTTTGGAGCCGAAGCTATGAGTTCAGTAATAGTTTCTGATGAACCACTGCAGGTTCACTGTAACCCTGGGACGTTCACAGTGACGATGCAACACTGATATTGTATCGGAATTGAATACAACAGACACGTTGCCGACTTCTGTCCAAGTGAGTAATACTTCAGGTGGTCTGTGTTTGAAACCGATCCAATGCAATCAGTAATAGTTTCCGATGAACCACTGCAGGTTCACTGTAACCCTTGGACGTTCACAGTGACGATGCAACACTGATATTGTATCGGAATTGAATACAACAGGCACGTGGCCGACTTCTGTCCAAGTGAGTAATGCTTCAAGCGGTCTGTGTTTGGAACCGATCCTATGAGTTCAGTAATAGTTTCCGATGAACCACTGCAGGTTCACTTTAACCCTTGGACGTTCACAGTGACGATGCGACACTGATATTGTATCGGAATTGAATGCAACAAGCACGATGACGGCAATTGTCCAAGTGAGTAATTCTTCAAGCGGTCTGTGTTTGGAACCGACCCTATGAGTTCATTAATAGTTTCCGATGAACCACTGCAGGTTCACTGTAACCCTTGGACGTTCACAGTGACGATGTAACACTGATATTGTATCGGAATTGAATACAACAGGCACGTGGCCGACTTCTGTCCAAGTGAGTAATGCTTCAAGCGGTCTGTGTTTGGAACCGATCCTATGAGTTCAGTAATAGTTTCCGATGAACCACTGCAGGTTCACTGTAACCCTTGGACGTTCACAGCGACGATGCAACACTGATATTGTATAGGAATTGAATACAACTGGCACGATGCCGACTTCTGTCCAAGTGAGTAATACTTCAAGCGGTCTGTGTTTGGAACCGACCCTATGAGTTCAGTAATAGTTTCCGATGTTCTTCTGCAGGTCCACTGTAACACTTGGACGTTCACAGTGCCGATGCAACACTGATATTGTATCGGAATTGAATACAACAGGCACGATGCCGACTTCTGTCCAAGTGAGTAATACTTCAAGCGGTCTGTGTTTGGAACCGATCCTATGAGTTCAGTAATAGTTTCCGATGAACCACTGCAGGTTCACTGTAACCGTTGGACGTTCACAGTGACGATGCAACACTGATATTGTATCGGAATTGAATACAACAGGCACGATGCCGACTTCTGTCCATGTGAGTAATACATCAAGTGGTCCGTGTTTGGAGCCGAAGCTATGAGTTCAGTAATGGTTTCTGATGAACCACTGCAGGTTCACTGTAACCCTGGGACGTTCACAGTGACGATGCAACACTGATATTGTATCGGAATTGAATACAACAGACACGTTGCCGACTTCTGTCCAAGTGAGTAATACTTCAGGTGGTCTGTGTTTGACACCGATCCAATGCGTTCAGTAATAGTTTCCGATGAACCACTGCAGGTTCACTGTAACCCTTGGACGTTCACAGTGACGATGCAACGCTGATATTGTATAGGAATTGAATACAACAGGCATGATGCCAACTTCTGTCCAAGTGCGTAATACTTCAAGCGGTCTGTGCTTGGAACCGATCCTATGAGTTCAGTATTAGTTTCCGATGAGCCACTGCAGGTTCACTGTAACCCTTGGACGTTCACAGTGACGATGCAACACTGATATTGTATCGGAATTGAATACAACAGGCACGATGCCGACTTCTGTCCAAGTGAGTAATACTTCAAGCGGTCTGTGTTTGGAACCGATCCTGTGAGTTCTGTAATAGTTTCCGATGAACCACTGCAGGTTCACTGTAACCCTTGGACGTTCACAGTGACGATGCAACATTGATATTGTATCGGAATTTAATACAACAGGCACGATGCTGACTTCTGTCCAAGTGGGTAATACTTCAAGCGGTCTGTGTTTGGAACCGATCCTATGAGTTCAGTAATAGTTTCCGATGAACCACTGCAGGTTCACTGTAACACTTGGACCTTCACAGTGACGACGCAACACTAATATTGTATCGGAATTCAATACAACAGGCACGATGCCGACTTCTGTCCAAGTGAGTAATACTTCAAGCGGTCTGTGTTTGGAACCGATCCTATGAGTTCAGTAATAGTTTCCGATGAACCACTGCAGGTTCACTGTAACCATTGGACCTTCACATTGACGATGCAACACTGATATTGTATCGGAATTGAATGCAACGAGCAGGATGCCGACTATTGTCCAAGTGAGTAATTCTTCAAGCGGTCTGTGTTTGGAACCGATCCTATGAGTTCAGTAATAGTTTCCGATGAACCACTGCAGGTTCACTGTAACCCTTGGACGTTCACAGTGACGATGCAACACTGATATTGTATCGCAATTGAATACAACAGGCACGATGCCGACTTCTGTCCAAGTGAGTAATACTTCAAGCGGTCTGTGTTTGGAACCGATCCTATGAGTTCAGTAATAGTTTCCGATGAACCACTGCTGGTTCACTGTAACACTTGGACGTTCACAGTGACGATGCAACACTGATATTGTATCGGAATTGAATACAACAGGCACGATGCCGACTTCCGTAAATGTGAGTAATGCATCAAGTGGTCCGTGTTTGGAGCCGAAGCTATGAGTTCAGTAATAGTTTCTGATGAACCACTGCAGGTTCACTGTAACCCTTGGACGTTCACAGTGACGATGCAACACTGATATTGTATCGGAATTGAATACAACAGGCACGATGCCGACTTCTGTCCAAGTGAGTAATACTTCAAGCAGTCTGTGTTTGGAACCGATCCTGTGAGTTCAGTAATAGTTTCCGATGAACCACTGCCGGTTCACTGTAACCCTTGGACGTTCACAGTGACGATGCAACACTGATATTATATCGGAATTTAATACAACAGGCACGATGCCGACTTGTGTACAAGTGAGTAATGCTTCAAGCGGTCTGTGTTTGGAACCGATCCTATGAGTTCAGTAATAGTTTCCGATGAACCACTGCAGGTTCACTGTAACCCTTGGACGTTCACAGCGACGATGCAACACTGATATTGTATCGGAATTGAATACAACAGGCACGATGCCGACTTCTGTCCAAGTGAGTAATACTTCAAGCGGTCTGTGTTTGGAACCGATCCTATGAGTTCAGTAATAGTTTCCGATGAACCACTGCAGGTTCACTGTAACCGTTGGACGTTCACAGTGACGATGCAACACTGATATTGTATCGGAATTGAATACAACAGGCACGATGCCGACTTCTGTCCATGTGAGTAATACATCAAGTGGTCCGTGTTTGGAGCCGAAGCTATGAGTTCAGTAATAGTTTCTGATGAACCACTGCAGGTTCACTGTAACCCTGGGACGTTCACAGTGACGATGCAACACTGATATTGTATCGGAATTGAATACAACTGACACGTTGCCGACTTCTGTCCAAGTGAGTAATACTTCAGGTGGTCTGTGTTTGAAACCGATCCAATGCAATCAGTAATAGTTTCCGATGAACCACTGCAGGTTCACTGTAACCCTTGGACGTTCACAGTGACGATGCAACACTGATATTGTATCGGAATTGAATACAACAGGCACGTGGCCGACTTCTGTCCAAGTGAGTAATGCTTCAAGCGGTCTGTGTTTGGAACCGATCCTATGAGTTCAGTAATAGTTTCCGATGAACCACTGCAGGTTCACTTTAACCCTTGGACGTTCACAGTGACGATGCGACACTGATATTGTATCGGAATTGAATGCAACAAGCACGATGACGGCTATTGTCCAAGTGAGTAATTCTTCAAGCGGTCTGTGTTTGGAACCGACCCTATGAGTTCATTAATAGTTTCCGATGAACCACTGCAGGTTCACTGTAACCCTTGGACGTTCACAGTGACGATGTAACACTGATATTGTATCGGAATTGAATACAACAGGCACGTGGCCGACTTCTGTCCAAGTGAGTAATGCTTCAAGCGGTCTGTGTTTGGAACCGATCCTATGAGTTCAGTAATAGTTTCCGATGAACCACTGCAGGTTCACTGTAACCCTTGGACGTTCACAGCGACGATGCAACACTGATATTGTATAGGAATTGAATACAACTGGCACGATGCCGACTTCTGTCCAAGTGAGTAATACTTCAAGCGGTCTGTGTTTGGAACCGACCCTATGAGTTCAGTAATAGTTTCCGATGTTCTTCTGCAGGTCCACTGTAACACTTGGACGTTCACAGTGACGATGCAACACTGATATTGTTTCGGAATTGAATACAACAGGCCCGTGGCCTACATTTGTCCAAGTCAGTAATACTTCAAGCAGTCTGTGTTTGGAACCGATCCTATGAGTTGAGTAATAGTTTCCGATGAACCACTGCAGGATCACTGTAACCCTTGGACGTTCACAGTGACGATGTAACTCTGATATTGTATCGGAATTGAATACAACAGGCACGTGGCCGTCTTCTGTCCAAGTGAGTAATGCTTCAAGCGGTCTGTGTTTGGAACCGATCCTATGAGTTCAGTAATAGTTTCCGATGAACCACTGCAGGTTCACTGTAACCCTTGGACGTTCACAGCGACGATGCAACACTGATATTGTATCGGAATTGAATACAACTGGCACGATGCCGACTTCTGTCCAAGTGAGTAATGTTTCAAGCGGTCTGTGTTTGGAACCGACCCTATGAGTTCAGTAATAGTTTCCGCTGAACTTCTGCAGGTCCAATGTAACCCTTGGACGTTCAGAGTGACGATGCAACACTGATATTGTATCGGAATTGATTACAACAGGCACGATGCCGACTTCTGTCCAAGTGAGTAATACTTCAAGCGGTCTGTGTTTGGAACCGATCCTATGAGTTCAGTAATAGTTTTCGATGAACCACTGCCGGTTCACTGTAACCCTTGTACGTTCACAGTTACGATGCAACACTGATATTGTATCGGAATTGAATACATCAGGCACGATGCCGACTATTGTCCAAGTGAGTAATTCTTCAAGCGGTCTGTGTTTGGAACCGATCCTATGAGTTCAGTAATAGTTTCCGATGAACCACTGCATGTTCACTGTAACCCTTGGACGTTCACAGTGACGATGCAACACTGATATTGTATCGGAATTGAATACAACAGGCACGATGCCGACTTCTGTCCAAGTGAGTAATTCTTCAAGCGGTCTGTGTTTGGAACCGATCCTATGAGTTTAGTAATAGTTTCCGATGAACCACTGCATGTTCACTGTAACCCTTGGACGTTCACAGTGACGATGTAACTCTGATATTGTTTCGGAATTGAATACAACAGGCCCGTGGCCTACATTTGTCCAAGTCAGTAATACTTCAAGCAGTCTGTGTTTGGAACCGATCCTATGAGTTGAGTAATAGTTTCCGATGAACCACTGCAGGATCACTGTAACCCTTGGACGTTCACAGTGACGATGTAACTCTGATATTGTATCGGAATTGAATACAACAGGCACGTGGCCGTCTTCTGTCCAAGTGAGTAATGCTTCAAGCGGTCTGTGTTTGGAACCGATCCTATGAGTTCAGTAATAGTTTCCGATGAACCACTGCAGGTTCACTGTAACCCTTGGACGTTCACAGCGACGATGCAACACTGATATTGTATCGGAATTGAATACAACTGGCACGATGCCGACTTCTGTCCAAGTGAGTAATGTTTCAAGCGGTCTGTGTTTGGAACCGACCCTATGAGTTCAGTAATAGTTTCCGCTGAACTTCTGCAGGTCCAATGTAACCCTTGGACGTTCAGAGTGACGATGCAACACTGATATTGTATCGGAATTGATTACAACAGGCACGATGCCGACTTCTGTCCAAGTGAGTAATACTTCAAGCGGTCTGTGTTTGGAACCGATCCTATGAGTTCAGTAATAGTTTTCGATGAACCACTGCCGGTTCACTGTAACCCTTGTACGTTCACAGTTACGATGCAACACTGATATTGTATCGGAATTGAATACATCAGGCACGATGCCGACTATTGTCCAAGTGAGTAATTCTTCAAGCGGTCTGTGTTTGGAACCGATCCTATGAGTTCAGTAATAGTTTCCGATGAACCACTGCATGTTCACTGTAACCCTTGGACGTTCACAGTGACGATGTAACTCTGATATTGTTTCGGAATTGAATACAACAGGCACGTGGCCTACTTCTGTCCAAGTCAGTAATACTTCAAGCAGTCTGTGTTTGGAACCGATCCTATGAGTTGAGTAATAGTTTCCGATGAACCACTGCAGGTTCACTGTAACCCTTGGACGTTCACAGCGACGATGCAACACTGATATTGTATCGGAATTGAATACAACAGGCACGATGCCGACTTCTGTCCAAGTGAGTAATACTTGAAGCGGTCTGAGATTGGAACTGATCCTATGAGTTCAGTAATAGTTTCCGATGAACCACTGCAGGTTCACTGTAACCCTTGGACGTTCACAGTGACGATGCAACACTGATATAGTATCGAAATTGAATACAACAGGCAGGATGCCGACTTCTGTCCATGTGAGTAATACATCAAGTGGTCCGTGTTTGGAGCCGAAGCTATGAGTTCAGTAATAGTTTCTGATGAACCACTGCAGGTTCACTGTAACCCTTGGACGTTCACAGTGACGATGCAACACTGATATTGTATCGGAATTGAATACAACAGACACGTTGCCGACTTCTGTCAAAGTGAGTAATACTTCAAGTGGTCTGTGTTTGAAACCGATCGAATGCGTTCAGTAATAGTTTCCGATGAACCACTGCAGGTTCACTGTAAACCTTGGACGTTCACAGTGACGATGCAACGCTGATATTGTATAGGAATTGAATACAACAGGCACGATGCCGACTTCTGTCCAAGTGAGTAATACTTCAAGAGGTCTGTGTTTGGAACCTATCCTATGAGTTCAGTAATAGTTTCCGATGAACCACTGCAGGTCCACTGTAACCCTTGGACGTTCACAATGACGATGCAACACAGATATTGTATCAGAATTGAATACAACAGGCACGATGCCGACTTCTGTCCAAGTGAGTAATACTTCAAGCGGTCTGTGTTTTGAACCGATCCTATGAGTTCAGTAATAGTTTTTGATGAACCACTGCCGGTTCACTGTAACCCTTGGACGTTCACAGTTACGATGCAACACTGATATTGTATCGGAATTGAATACATCAGGCACGATGCCGACTATTGTCCAAGTGAGCAATTCTTCAAGCGGTCTGTGTTTGGAACCGATCCTATGAGTTCAGTAATAGTTTCCGATGAACCACTGCATGTTCACTGTAACCCTTGGACGTTCACAGTGACGATGTAATTCTGATATTGTTTCGGAATTGAATACAACAGGCACGTGGCCTACTTCTGTCAAAGTCAGTAATACTTCAAGCAGTCTGTGATTGGAACCGATCCTATGAGTTGAGTAATAGTTTCCGATGAACCACTGCAGGTTCACTGTAACCCTTGGACGTTCACAGTGACGATGCAACACTGATATTGTATCGGAATTGAATACAACAGACACGTTGCCGACTTCTGTCCAACAGAGTAATACTTCAAGTGGTCTGTGTTTGAAACCGATCCAATGCGTTCAGTAATAGTTTCCGATGAACCACTACAGGTTCACTGTAACCCTTGGACGTTCACAGTGACGATGCAACGCTGATATTATATAGGAAATGAATACAACAGGCACGATGCCGACTTCTGTCCAAGTGAGTAATACTTCAAGCGGTCTGTGTTTGGAACCGATCCTATGAGTTCAGTAATAGTTTTTGATGAACCACTGCCGGTTCACTGTAACCCTTGGACGTTCACAGTTACGATGCAACAATGATATTGTATCGGAATTGAATACATCAGGCACGATGCCGACTATTGTCCAAGTGAGTAATTCTTCAAGCGGTCTGTGTTTGGAACAGATCCTATGAGTTCAGTAATAGTTTCCGATGAAGCACTGCATGTTCACTGTAACCCTTGGACGTTCACAGTGACGATGTAACTCTGATATTGTTTCGGAATTGAATACAACAGGCACGTGGCCTACTTCTGTCCAAGTCAGTAATACTTCAAGCAGTCTTTGTTTGGAACCGATCCTATGAGTTGAGTAATAGTTTCCGATGAACCACTGCAGGTTCACTGTAACCCTTGGACGTTCACAGCGACGATGCAACACTGATATTGTATCGTAATTGAATACAACAGGCACGATGCCGACATCTGTCCAAGTGAGTAATACTTGAAGCGGTCTGTGTTTGGAACTGATCCTATGAGTTCAGTAATAGTTTCCGATGAAGCTCTGCAGGTCCACTGTAACCCTTGGACGTTCACAGTGACGATGCAACACTGATATTGTATCGGAATTGAATACAACAGGCACGATGCCGACTTCTGTCCAAGTGAGTAATGCTTCAAGCGGTCTGTGTTTGGAACCGATCCTATGAGTTCAGTAATAGTTTCCGATGAACCACTGCAGGTTCACTGTAACCCTTGGACGTTCACAGCGACGATGCAACACTGATATTGTATAGGAATTGAATACAACTGGCACGATGCCGACTTCTGTCCAAGTGAGTAATACTTCAAGCGGTCTGTGTTTGGAACCGACCCTATGAGTTCAGTAATAGTTTCTGATGTACTTCTGCAGGTCCACTGTAACACTTGGACGTTCACAGTGACGATGCAACACTGATATTGTATCGGAATTGAATACAACAGGCACGATGCCGACTTCTGTCCAAGTGAGTAATACTTCAAGCGGTCTGTGTTTGGAACCGATCCTATGAGTTCAGTAATAGTTTCCGATGAACCACTGCAGGTTCACTGTAACCCTTGGACGTTCACAGTGACGATGCGACACTGATATTGTATCGGAATTGAATGCAACAAGCACGATGACGGCTATTGTCCAAGTGAGTAATTCTTCAAGCGGTCTGTGTTTGGAACCGATCCTATGAGTTCAGTAATAGTTTCCGATGAACCACTGCAGGTTCACTGTAACCATTGGACGTTCACAGTGACGATGTAACACTGATATTGTATCGGAATTGAATACAACAGGCACGTGGCCGACTTCTGTCCAAGTGAGTAATGCTTCAAGCGGTCTGTGTTTTGAACCGATCCTATGAGTTGAGTAATAGTTTCCGATGAACCACTGCAGGTTCACTGTAACCCTTGGACGTTCACAGCGACGATGCAACACTGATATTGTATAGGAATTGAATACAACTGGCACGATGCCGACTTCTGTCCAAGTGAGTAATACTTGAAGCGGTCTGTGTTTGGAACCGACCCTATGAGTTCAGTAATAGTTTCTGATGTTCTTCTGCAGGTCCACTGTAACACTTGGACGTTCACAGTGACGATGCAACACTGATATTGTATCGGAATTGAATACAACAGGCACGATGCCTACTTCTGTCCAAGTGAGTAATACTTCAAGCGGTCTGTGTTTGGAACCGACCCTATGAGTTCAGTAATAGTTTCTGATGTACTTCTGCAGGTCCACTGTAACACTTGGACGTTCACAGTGACGATGCAACACTGATATTGTATCGGAATTGAATACAACAGGCACGATGCCGACTTCTGTCCAAGTGAGTAATACTTCAAGCGGTCTGTGTTTGGAACCGATCCTATGAGTTCAGTAATAGTTTCCGATGAACCACTGCAGGTTCACTGTAACCCTTGGACGTTCACAGTGACGATGCGACACTGATATTGTATCGGAATTGAATGCAACAAGCACGATGACGGCTATTGTCCAAGTGAGTAATTCTTCAAGCGGTCTGTGTTTGGAACCGATCCTATGAGTTCAGTAATAGTTTCCGATGAACCACTGCAGGTTCACTGTAACCATTGGACGTTCACAGTGACGATGTAACACTGATATTGTTTCGGAATTGAATACAACAGGCACGTGGCCTACTTCTGTCCAAGTCAGTAATACTTCAAGCAGTCTGTGTTTGGAACCGATTCTATGCGCTGAGTAATAGTTTCCGATGAACCACTGCCGGTTCACTGTAACCCTTGGACGTTCACAGCGACGATGCAACACTGATATTGTATCGGAATTGAATACAACAGGCACGATGCCGACTTCTGTCCAAGTGAGTAATACTTGAAGCGGTCTGAGTTTGGACCTGATCCTATGAGTTCAGTAATAGTTTCCGATGAACCACTGCAGGTTCACTGTAACCCTTGCACGTTCACAGTGACGATGCAACACTGATATTGTATCGAAATTGAATACAACAGGCAGGATGCCGACTTCTGTCCATGTGAGTAATACATCAAGTGGTCCGTGTTTGGAGCCGAAGCTATGAGTTCAGTAATAGTTCCTGATGAACCACTGCAGGTTCACTGTAACCCTTGGACGTTCACAGTGACGATGCAACACTGATATTGTATCGGAATTGAATACAACAGACACGTTGCCGACTTCTGTCAAAGTGAGTAATACTTCAAGTGGTCTGTGTTTGAAACCGATCGAATGCGTTCAGTAATAGTTTCCGATGAACCACTGCAGGTTCACTGTAAACCTTGGACGTTCACAGTGACGATGCAACGCTGATATTGTATAGGAATTGAATACAACAGGCACGATGCCGACTTCTGTCCAAGTGAGTAATACTTCAAGAGGTCTGTGTTGGAACCTATCCTATGAGTTCAGTAATAGTTTCCGATGAACCACTGCAGGTCCACTGTAACCCTTGGACGTTCACAATGACGATGCAACACAGATATTGTATCAGAATTGAATACAACAGGCACGATGCCGACTTCTGTCCAAGTGAGTAATACTTCAAGCGGTCTGTGTTTTGAACCGATCCTATGAGTTCAGTAATAGTTTTTGATGAACCACTGCCGGTTCACTGTAACCCTTGGACGTTCACCGTTACGATGCAACACTGATATTGTATCGGAATTGAATACATCAGGCACGATGCCGACTATTGTCCAAGCGAGCAATTCTTCAAGCGGTCTGTGTTTGGAACCGATCCTATGAGTTCAGTAATAGTTTCCGATGAACCACTGCATGTTCACTGTAACCCTTGGACGTTCACAGTGACGATGTAACTCTGATATTGTTTCGGAATTGAATACAACAGGCACGTGGCCTACTTCTGTCCAAGTCAGTAATACTTCAAGCAGTCTTTGTTTGGAACCGATCCTATGAGTTGAGTAATAGTTTCCGATGAACCACTGCAGGTTCACTGTAACCCTTGGACGTTCACAGCGACGATGCAACACTGATATTGTATCGAAATTGAATACAACAGGCACGATGCCGACTTCTGTCCAAGTGAGTAATACTTGAAGCGGTCTGTGTTTGGAACTGATCCTATGAGTTCAGTAATAGTTTCTGATGAAGCTCTGCAGGTCCACTGTAACCCTTGGACGTTCACAGTGACGATGCAACACTGATATTGTATCGGAATTGAATACAACAGGCACGATGCCGACTTCTGTCCAAGTGAGTAATACTTCAAGCGGTCTGTGTTTGGAACCGATCCTATGAGTTCAGTAATAGTTTCCGATGAACCACTGCAGGTTCACAGTAACCCTTGGACGTTCACAGTGACGATGCAACACTGATATTGTATCGAAATTGAATACAACAGGCACGATGCCGACTTCTGTCTAAGTGAGTAATACTTCAAGCGGTCTGTGTTTGGAACCGACCCTATGAGTTCAGTAATAGTTTCCGATGAACCTCTGCACGTCCACTGTAACCCTTGGACGTTCACAGTGACGATGCAACACTGATATTGTATCGGAATTGAATGCAACAAGCACGATGACGACTATTGTCCAAGTGAGTAATTCTTCAAGCGGTCTGTGTTTGGAACCGATCCTATGAGTTCAGTACTAGTTTATGATGAACCACTGCAGGTTCACTGTAACCCTTGGACGTTCACAGTGACGATGTAACTCTGATATTGTATCGGAATTGAAAACAACAGGCACGTGGCCGACTTCTGTCCAAGTGAGTAATGCTTCAAGCGGTCTGTGTTTGGAACCGATCCTATGAGTTCAGTAATAGTTTCCGATGAACCACTGCAGGTTCACTGTAACCCTTGGACGTTCACAGTGACGATGCAACACTGATATTGTATGGGAATTGAATACAACAGGCACGATGCCGACTTCTGTCCAAGTGAGTAATTCTTCAAGCGGTCTGTGTTTGGAACCGATCCTATGAGTTCAGTAATAATTTCCGATGAACCACTGCATGTTCACTGTAATCCTTGGACGTTCACAGTGACGATGTAACTCTGATATTGTTTCGGAATTGAATACAACAGGCCCGTGGCCTACTTCTGTCCAAGTGAGTAATACTTCAAGCGGTCTGTGTTTGGAACCGATCCTATGAGTTGAGTAATAGTTTCCGATGAACCACTGCAGGTTCACTGTAACCCTTGGACGTTCACAGTGACGATGTAACTCTGATATTGTATCGGAATTGAATACAACAGGCACGTGGCCGTCTTCTGTCCAAGTGAGTAATGCTTCAAGCGGTCTGTGTTTGGAACCGATCCTATGAGTTCGGTAATAGTTTCCGATGAACCACTGCAGGTTCACTGTAACCCTTGGACGTTCACAGCGACGATGCAACACTGATATTGTATCGGAATTGAATACAACTTGCACGATGCCGACTTCTGTCCAAGTGAGTAATGTTTCAAGCGGTCTGTGTTTGGAACCGACCCTATGAGTTCAGTAATAGTTTCCGCTGAACTTCTGCAGGTCCAATGTAACCCTTGGACGTTCAGAGTGACGATGCAACACTGATATTGTATCGGAATTGATTACAACAGGCACGATGCCGACTTCTGTCCAAGTGAGTAATACTTCAAGCGGTCTGTGTTTGGAACCGATCCTATGAGTTCAGTAATAGTTTTTGATGAACCACTGCCGGTTCACTGTAACCCTTGGACGTTCACAGTTACGATGCAACACTGATATTGTATCGGAATTGAATACATCAGGCACGATGCCGACTTTTGTCCAAGTGAGTAATTCTTCAAACGGTCTGTGTTTGGAACCGATCCTATGAGTTCAGTAATAGTTTCCGATGAACCACTGCATGTTCACTGTAACCCTTGGACGTTCACAGTGACGATGTATCTCTGATATTGTTTCGGAATTGAATACAACAGGCACGTGGCCTACTTCTGTCCAAGTCAGTAATACTTCAAGCAGTCTGTGTTTGGAACCGATTCTATGCGCTGAGTAATAGTTTCCGATGAACCACTGCCGGTTCACTGTAACCCTTGGACGTTCACAGCGACGATGCAACACTGATATTGTATCGGAATTGAATACAACAGGCACGATGCCGACTTCTGTCCAAGTGAGTAATACTTGAAGCGGTCTGAGTTTGGACCTGATCCTATGAGTTCAGTAATAGTTTCCGATGAACCACTGCAGGTTCACTGTAACCCTTGCACGTTCACAGTGACGATGCAACACTGATATTGTATCGAAATTGAATACAACAGGCAGGATGCCGACTTCTGTCCATGTGAGTAATACATCAAGTGGTCCGTGTTTGGAGCCGAAGCTATGAGTTCAGTAATAGTTTCTGATGAACCACTGCAGGTTCACTGTAACCCTTGGACGTTCACAGTGACGATGCAACACTGATATTGTATCGGAATTGAATACAACAGACACGTTGCCGACTTCTGTCAAAGTGAGTAATACTTCAAGTGGTCTGTGTTTGAAACCGATCGAATGCGTTCAGTAATAGTTTCCGATGAACCACTGCAGGATCACTGTAAACCTTGGACGTTCACAGTGACGATGCAACGCTGATATTGTATAGGAATTGAATACAACAGGCACGATGCCGACTTCTGTCCAAGTGAGTAATACTTCAAGAGGTCTGTGTTGGAACCTATCCTATGAGTTCAGTAATAGTTTCCGATGAACCACTGCAGGTCCACTGTAACCCTTGGACGTTCACAATGACGATGCAACACAGATATTGTATCAGAATTGAATACAACAGGCACGATGCCGACTTCTGTCCAAGTGAGTAATACTTCAAGCGGTCTGTGCTTTGAACCGATCCTATGAGTTCAGTAATAGTTTTTGATGAACCACTGCCGGTTCACTGTAACCCTTGGACGTTCACCGTTACGATGCAACACAGATATTGTATCAGAATTGAATACAACAGGCACGATGCCGACTTCTGTCCAAGTGAGTAATACTTCAAGCGGTCTGTGTTTGGAACCGATCCTATGAGTTCAGTAATAGTTTTTGATGAACCACTGCCGGTTCACTGTAACCCTTGGACGTTCACCGTTACGATGCAACACTGATATTGTATCGGAATTGAATACATCAGGCACGATGCCGACTATTGTCCAAGCGAGCAATTCTTCAAGCGGTCTGTGTTTGGAACCGATCCTATGAGTTCAGTAATAGTTTCCGATGAACCACTGCATGTTCACTGTAACCCTTGGACGTTCACAGTGACGATGTAACTCTGATATTGTTTCGGAATTGAATACAACAGGCACGTGGCCTACTTCTGTCCAAGTCAGTAATACTTCAAGCAGTCTTTGTTTGGAACCGATCCTATGAGTTGAGTAATAGTTTCCGATGAACCACTGCAGGTTCACTGTAACCCTTGGACGTTCACAGCGACGATGCAACACTGATATTGTATCGAAATTGAATACAACAGGCACGATGCCGACTTCTGTCCAAGTGAGTAATACTTGAAGCGGTCTGTGTTTGGAACTGATCCTATGAGTTCAGTAATAGTTTCTGAGGAAGCTCTGCAGGTCCACTGTAACCCTTGGACGTTCACAGTGACGATGCAACACTGATATTGTATCGGAATTGAATACAACAGGCACGATGCCGACTTCTGTCCAAGTGAGTAATACTTCAAGCGGTCTGTGTTTGGAACCGATCCTATGAGTTCAGTAATAGTTTCCGATGAACCACTGCAGGTTCACAGTAACCCTTGGACGTTCACAGTGACGATGCAACACTGATATTGTATCGAAATTGAATACAACAGGCACGATGCCGACTTCTGTCTAAGTGAGTAATACTTCAAGCGGTCTGTGTTTGGAACCGACCCTATGAGTTCAGTAATAGTTTCCGATGAACCTCTGCACGTCCACTGTAACCCTTGGACGTTCACAGTGACGATGCAACACTGATATTGTATCGGAATTGAATGCAACAAGCACGATGACGACTATTGTCCAAGTGAGTAATTCTTCAAGCGGTCTGTGTTTGGAACCGATCCTATGAGTTCAGTACTAGTTTATGATGAACCACTGCAGGTTCACTGTAACCCTTGGACGTTCACAGTGACGATGTAACTCTGATATTGTATCGGAATTGAATACAACAGGCACGTGGCCGACTTCTGTCCAAGTGAGTAATGCTTCAAGCGGTCTGTGTTTGGAACCGATCCTATGTGTTCAGTAATAGTTTCCGATGAACCACTGCAGGTTCACTGTAACCCTTGGACGTTCACAGCGACGATGCAACACTGACATTGTATCGGAATTGAATACAACTGGCACGATGCCGACTTCTGTCCAAGTGAGTAATACTTCAAGCGGTCTGTGTTTGGAACCGACCCTATGAGTTCAGTAATAGTTTCCGATGAACCTCTGCAGGTCCACTGTAACCCTTGGACGTTCACAGTGACGATGCAACACTGATATTGTATCGGAATTGAATACAACAGGCACGATGCCGACTTCTGTCCAAGTGAGTAATACTTCAAGCGGTCTGTGTTTGGAACCGATCCTATGAGTTCAGTAATAGTTTCCGATGAACCACTGCAGGTTCACTGTAACCCTTGGACGTTCACAATGACGATGCAACACTGATATTGTATCGGAATTTAATACAACAGGCACGATGCCGACTTCTGTCCAAGTGAGTAATACTTCGAGCGGTCTGTGTTTGGAACCGATCCTATGAGTTCAGTAATAGTTTCCGATTAACCACTGCAGTTTCACTGTAACACTTGGACCGTCACAGTGACGATGCAAAACTGATATTGTATCGGAATTGAATACAACAGGCACGATGCCGACCTCTGTCCAAGTGAGTAATACTTCAAGCGGTCTGTGTTTGGAACCGATCCTATGAGTTCAGTAATAGTTTCCGATGAACCACTGCAGGTTCACTGTAACCCTTGGTACTTCACAGTGACGATGTAACACTGATATTGTATCGGAATTGAATACAACAGGCACGATGCCGACTTCTGTCCAAGTGAGTAATACTTCAAGCGGTCTGTGTTTGGAACCGATCCTATGAGTTCAGTAATAGTTTTTGATGAACCACTGCCGGTTCACTGTAACCCTCGGACGTTCACAGTGACGATGCAACACTGATATTGTATCGGAATTGAATACAACAGGCACGATGCCGACTTCTGTCCAAGTGAGTAATGCTTCAAGCGGTCTGTGTTTGGAACCGATCGTATGAGTTCAGTAATAGTTTCCGATGAACCACTGCAGGTTCACTGTAACCCTTGGACGTTCACAGTGACGATGCAACACTGATATTGTATCGGAATTGAATACAACAGGCACGATGCCGACTTCTGTCCAAGTGAGTAATACATCAAGCGGTCTGTGTTGGTACTGATCCTATGAGTTCAGTAATAGTTTCCGATGAACCACTGCAGGTTCACTATAACCCTTGGACGTTCACAGTGACGATGCAGCACTGATATTGTATCGGAAATGAATACAACAGGCGCGATGCCGACTTCTGTCCATGTGAGTAATACATCAAGTGGTCCGTGTTTGGAGCCGAAGCTATGAGTTCAGTAATAGTTTCTGATGAAGCACTGCAGGTTCACTGTAACCCTTGGACGTTCACAGTGACGATGCAACACTGATATTGTATCGGAATTGAATACAACAGACACGTTTCCGACTTTTGTCCAAGTGAGTAATACTTCAAGTGGTCTGTGTTTGAAACCGATCCAATGCGTTCAGTAATAGTTTCCGATGAACCACTGCCGGTTCACTGTAACCCTTGGACGTTCACAGTGACGATGCAGCACTGATATTGTATCGGAAATGAATACAACAGGCACGATGCCGACTTCTGTCCAAGTGAGTAATACTTCGAGCGGTCTGTGTTTGGAACCGATCATATGAGTTCAGTAATAGTTTCCGATGAACCACTGCAGGTTCACTGTAACCCTTGGACGTTCACAGTGACGATGCAACACTGATATTGTATCGGAATTGAATACAACATGCACGATGCCGACTTCTGTCCAAGTGAGTAATACTTCAAGCGGTCTGTATTTGGAACCGATCCTATGAGTTCAGTAATAGTTTCCGATGAACCACTGCAGGTCCACTGTAACCGTTGGACGTTCACAGTGACGATGCAACACTGATATTGTCTCAGAATTGAATACAACAGGCACGATACCGACTATTGTCCAAGTGAGTAATTCTTCAAGTGGTCTGTGTTTAGAACCGATCCTATGAGTTCAGTAATAGTTTCCGATGAACCACTGCAGGTTCACTGTAACCCTTGGACGTTCACAGCGATGATGCAACACTGATATTGTATCGGAATTGAATACAACAGGCACGATGCCGACTTCTGTCCAAGTGAGTAATACTTCAAGCGGTCTGTGTTAGGAACCGATCCTATGAGTTCAGCAATAGTTTTTGATGAACCACTGCAGGTTCACTGTAACCCTTGTAGGTTCGCAGTTACGTTGCAACACTGATATTGTATCGGAATTGAATACAACAGGCACGATGCCTACTTCTGACCAAGTGAGTAATACTTCAAGTGGTCTGTGTTTGGAACCGATCCTATGTGTTCAGTAATAGTTTCCGATGAACCACTGCAGGTTCACTGTAACCCTTGGACGTTCACAGTGACGATGCAACACTGATATTGTATCGGAATTGAATACAACAGGCACGATACCGACTTCTGTCCAAGTGAGTAATACTTCAAGCGGTCTGTGTTTGGAACCGATCCTATCAGTTCAGTAATAGTTTCTGATGAACCACTGCAGGTTCACTGTAACCCTTGGACGTTCACAGTGACGATGCGACACTGATATTGTATGGGAATTGAATACAACAGGCACGATGCCGACTTCTGTCCAAGTGAGTAATCCTTCAAGCGGTCTGTGTTTGGAACCGATCCTATGAGTTCAGCAATAGTTTCTGATGAATCACTGCAGGTTCACTGTAACCCTTGGACGTTCACAGTGACGATGCGACACTGATATTGTATCGGAATTGAATACAACAGGCACGATGCCGACTTCTGTCCAAGTGAGTAATACTTCAAGTGGTCTGTGTTTGGAACCGATCCTATGAGTTCAGTAATAGTTTCCGATGAACCACTGCAGGATCACTGTAACCCTTGGACGTTCACAGTGACGATGCAACACTGATATTGTATGGGAATTGAATACAACAGGCACGATGCCGACTTCTGTCCAAGTGAGTAATTCTTCAAGCGGTCTGTGTTTGGAACCGATCCTATGAGTTCAGCAATAGTTTCCGATGAATCACTGCAGGTTCACTGTAACCCTTGGACGTTCACAGTGACGTTGCGACACTGATATTGTATCGGAATTGTATACAACAGGCACGATGCCGACTTCTGTCCAAGTGAGTAATACTTCAAGCGGTCTGTGTTTGGAACCGATCCTATGAGTTCAGTAATAGTTTCCGATGAACCACTGCAGGATCACTGTAATCCTTGGACGTTCACAGTGACGATGCAACACTGATATTGTATCGGAATTGAATACAACAGGCACGATGCCGACTTCTGTCCAAGTGAGTAATACTTCAAGCGGTCTGTGTTTGGAGCCGATCCTATGAGTTCAGTAATAGTTTCCGATGAACCACTGCAGGTTCACTGTAACCCTTGGACGTTCACAGTGACGATGCAACACTGTTATTGTTTCGGAATTGAAACCAACAGGCACGATGCCGACTTCCGGCCAAAGGAGTAATACTTCAAGCGGTCTGTGTTTGGAACCGACCCTATGAGTTCAGTAATAGTTTTTGATGAACCACTGCAGGTTCACTGTAACCCTTGGACGTTCACAGTGACGATGCAAAACTGATATTGAATCGGAATTGAATACAACAGGCACGATGCCGACTTCTGTACAAGTGAGTAATACTTCAAACGGTCTGTGTTTGGAACCGATCCTATGAGTTCAGTAATAGTTTCCGATGAACCACTGCTGGTTCACTGTAACTCTTGGACGTTCACAGTGACGATGCAACACTGATATTGTATCGGAATGGAATGCAACAGGCACGATGTCGACTTCTGTCCAAGTGAGCAATACTTGAAGCGGTGTGTGTTTGGAACCGATGCTATGAGTTCAGTTATAGTTTCCCATGAACCACTGTTGGTTCACTGTAACCCTTGGACGTTCACAGTGATGATGCAACACTGATATTGTATCGGAATTGAATACAACAGGCACAATGCCGACTTCTGTTCATGTGAGTAATACTTCAAGCGGTCTGTGTTTGGAACCAATCCTATGAGTTCAGTAACAAATTCCAATGAACCACTGCAGGTTCACTGTAACCCCTGGACGTTCACAGTAACGATGCAACACTGATATTATATCGGAATTGAATACAACAGGCACGATGACGACTTCTGTCCAAGTGAGTAATACTTCAAGCGGTCTGTGTTAGGAACCGATTCCATGGGTTCAGTAATAGTTTCCGATGAACCAATGCAGGTTCACTGTAACGCTTCGACGTTCACAGTGACGATGCAACACTGATATTGTATCGGAATTGAATACAACTGGCACGATGCCAACTTCTGTCCTTGTGAGTAATACTTCAAGCGGTCTGTGTTAGGAACCGATCCTATGAGTTCAGTAATAAATTCCGATGATCCACTGCAGGTACACTGTAACCCCTGGACGTTCACAGTAACGATGCAACACTGATATTGTATCGGAATTGAATACAACAGGCATGATGCCGACTTCTGTCCAAGTGAGTAATACTTCAAGCGGTCTGTGTTAGGAACCGACCCTATGAGTTCAGTAATAGTTTCCGATGAACCACTGTAGGTTCACCGCAACCCTTAAACCTTCACATTGACGATGCAACACTGATATTGTATCGGAATTGAATACAACAGGCATGATGCCGACTTCTGTCCAAGTGAGTAATACTTCAAGAGGTCTGTGTTTGGAACCGATCCTATGAGTTCAGTAATAGTTTACGATGAGCCACTGCAGGTTCACTGTAACCCTTGGACGTTCACAGTGACGATGCAACACTGATATTGTATCGGAATTGAATACAACAGGCACGATATCGACTTCTGCCCAAGTGAGTAATACTTCAAGCGGTCTGTGTTTGGAACCAATCCTATGAGTTCAGTAATAGTTTCCGATCAACCACTGCAGGTTCACTGTAACCCTTTGGGCGTTCACTGTGACGATACAATACTGATATTGTATCGGAATTGAATACAACAGGCACGATGCCGACTTCTGTCCAAGTGAGTAATCCTTCAAGCGGTCTGTGTTTGGAACAGATCCTATGAGATCAGTAATAGTTTCCGATGAACCACTGCAGGTTCACTGTAACCCTTGGACGTTCACAGTTACGATGCGACACTGATATTGTATCGGAATTGAATACAACAGGCACGATGCCGACTTCTGTCCAAGTGAGTAATACTTTAAGCGGTCTGTGTTTGGAACCGATCCTATGAGTTCAGTAATAGTTTCCGATGAACCACTGCAGGTTCACTATAACCCTTGGACGTTCACAGTGACGATGCAGCACTGATATTGTATCGGAAATGAATACAACAGGCGCGATGCCGACTTCTGTCCATGTGAGTAATACATCAAGTGGTCCGTGTTTGGAGCCGAAGCTATGAGTTCAGTAATAGTTTCTGATGAAGCACTGCAGGTTCACTGTAACCCTTGGACGTTCACAGTGACGATGCAACACTGATATTGTATCGGAATTGAATACAACAGACACGTTTCCGACTTTTGTCCAAGTGAGTAATACTTCAAGTGGTCTGTGTTTGAAACCGATCCAATGCGTTCAGTAATAGTTTCCGATGAACCACTGCAGGTTCACTGTAACCCTTGGACGTTCACAGTGACGATGCAACGCTGATATTGTATAGGAATTGAATACAACCGGCACGATGCCGACTTCTGTACCCAAGTGAGTAATGCTTCAAGCGGTCTGTGTTTGGAACCGATCCTATGAGTTCAGTATTAGTTTCCGATGAGCCACTGCAGGTTCACTGTAACCCTTGGACGTTCACAATGACGATGCAACACTGATATTGTATCGGAATTGAATACAACAGGCACGATGCCGACTTCTGTCCAAGTGAGTAATACTTCGAGCGGTCTGTGTTTGGAACCGATCCTATGAGTTCAGTAATAGTTTCCGATTAACCACTGCAGTTTCACTGTAACACTTGGACCATCACAGTGACGATGCAACACTGATATTGTATCGGAATTGAATACAACAGGCACGATGCCGACTTCTGTCCAAGTGAGTAATACTTCAAGCGGTCTGTGTTTGGAACCGATCCTATGAGTTCAGTTATAGTTTCCGATGAACCACTGCAGGTTCACTGTAACCCTTGGTACTTCACAGTGACGATGTAACACTGATATTGTATCGGAAATGAATACAACAGGCACGATGCCGACTTCTGTCCAAGTGAGTAATACTTCAAGTGGTCTGTGTTTGGAACCGATCCTATGAGTTCAGTAATAGTTTTTGATGAACCACTGCCGGTTCACTGTAACCCTTGGACGTTCACAGTGACGATGCAGCACTGATATTGTATAGGAAATGAATACAACAGGCACGATGCCGACTTCTGTCCAAGTGAGTAATACTTCGAGCGGTCTGTGTTTGGAACCGATCATATGAGTTCAGTAATAGTTTCCGATGAACCACTGCAGGTTCACTGTAACCCTTGGACGTTCACAGTGACGATGCAACACTGATATTGTATCGGAATTGAATACAACATGCACGATGCCGACTTCTGTCCAAGTGAGTAATACTTCAAGCGGTCTGTATTTGGAACCGATCCTATGAGTTCAGTAATAGTTTCCGATGAACCACTGCAGGTCCACTGTAACCGTTGGACGTTCACAGTGACGATGCAACACTGATATTGTCTCAGAATTGAATACAACAGGCACGATACCGACTATTGTCCAAGTGAGCAATTCTTCAAGTGGTCTGTGTTTAGAACCGATCCTATTAGTTCAGTAATAGTTTCCGATGAACCACTGGATGTTCACTGTAACCCTTGGACGTTCATAGTGACGATGTAACTCTGATATTGTTTCGGAATTGAATACAACAGGCACGTGGCCTACTTCTGTCCAAGTCAGTAATACTTCAGGCGGTCCGTATTTGGAACCGATCCTATGAGTTGAGTAATAGTTTCCGATGAACCACTGCAGGTTCACTGTAACCCTTGGACGTTCACAGCGATGATGCAACACTGATATTGTATCGGAATTGAATACAACAGGCACGATGCCGACTTCTGTCCAAGTGAGTAATACTTGAAGCGGTCTGCGTTTGGAACCGATCCTATGAGTTCAGTAATAGTTTCCGATGAAGCTCTGCAGGTCCGCTGTAACCCTTGGATGTTCACAGTGACGATGCAACACTGATATTGTATCGGAATTGAATACAACAGGCACGATGCCGACTTCTGTCCAAGTGAGTAATACTTCAAGCGATCTGTGTTTGGAACCAATCCTATGAGTTCAGTAATAGTTTCCGATCAACCACTGCGGGTTCACTGTAACCCTTTGGACGTTCACTGTGACGATGCAATACTGATATTGTATCGGAATTTAATACAACAGGCACGATGCCGACTTCTGTCCAAGTGAGTAATACTTCAAGCGGTCTGTGTTAGGAACCGATCCTATGAGTTCAGCAATAGTTTTTGATGAACCACTGCAGGTTCACTGTAACCCTTGTAGGTTCGCAGTTACGTTGCAACACTGATATTGTATCGGAATTGAATACAACAGGCACGATGCCTACTTCTGTCCAAGTGAGTAATACTTCAAGTGGTCTGTGTTTGGAACCGATCCTATGAGTTCAGTAATAGTTTCCGATGAACCACTGCAGGTTCACTGTAACCCTTGGACGTTCACAGTGACGATGCAACACTGATATTTTATCGGAATTGAATACAACAGGCACGATACCGACTTCTGTCCAAGTGAGTAATACTTCAAGCGGTCTGTGTTTGGAACCGATCCTATGAGTTCAGTAATAGTTTCTGATGAACCACTGCAGGTTCACTGTAACCCTTGGACGTTCACAGTGACGATGCGACACTGATATTGTACGGGAATTGAATACAATAGGCACGATGCCGACTTCTGTCCAAGTGAGTAATCCTTCAAGCGGTCTGTGTTTGGAACCGATCCTATGAGTTCAGCAATAGTTTCTGATGAATCACTGCAGGTTCACTGTAACCCTTGGACGTTCACAGTGACGATGCGACACTGATATTGTATCGGAATTGAATACAACAGGCACGATGCCGACTTCTGTCCAAGTGAGTAATACTTCAAGTGGTCTGTGTTTGGAACCGATCCTATGAGTTCAGTAATAGTTTCCGATGAACCACTGCAGGATCACTGTAACCCTAGGACGTTCACAGTGACGATGCAACACTGATATTGTATCGGAATTGAATACAACAGGCACGATGCCGACTTCTGTCCAAGTGAGTAATTCTTCAAGCGGTCTGTGTTTGGAACCGATTCTATGAGTTCAGCAATAGTTTCCGATGAATCACTGCAGGTTCACTGTAACCCTTGGACGTTCACAGTGACGATGCGACACTGATATAGTATCGGAATTGTATACAACAGGCACGATGCCGACTTGTGTCCAAGTGAGTAATACTTCAAGCGGTCTGTGTTTGGAACCGATCCTATGAGTTCAGTAATAGTTTCCGATGAACCACTGCAGGATCACTGTAACCCTTGGACGTTCACAGTTACGATGCAACACTGATACTGTATCAGAATTGAATACAACAGGCACGATGCCGACTTCTGTCCAAGTGAGTAATACTTCAAGCGGTCTGTGTTTGGAGCCGATCCTATGAGTTCAGTAACAGTTTCCGATGAACCACTGCAGGTTCACTGTAACCCTTGGACGTTCACAGTGACGATGCAACACTGTTATTGTTTCGGAATTGAAACCAACAGGCACGATGCCGACTTCTGGCCATAGGAGTAATACTTCAAGCGGTCTGTGTTTGGAACCGACCCTATGAGTTCAGTAATAGTATCCGATGAACCACTGCAGGTTAACTGTAACCCTTGGACGTTCACAGTGACGATGCAAAACTGATATTGAATCGGAATTGAATACAACAGGCACGATGCCGACTTCTGTCCAAGTGAGTAATACTTCAAATGGTCTGTGTTTGGAACCGATCCTATGAGTTCAGTAATAGTTTCCGATGAACCACTGCTGGTTCACTGTAACTCTTGGACGTTCACAGTGACGATGCAACACTGATATTGTATCGGAATGGAATGCAACAGGCACGATGTCGACTTCTGTCCAAGTGAGCAATACTTGAAGCGGTGTGTGTTTGGAACCGATGCTATGAGTTCAGTTATAGTTTCCCATGAACAACTGTTGGTTCACTGTAACCCTTGGTCGTTCACAGTGATGATGCAACACTGATATTGTATCGGAATTGAATACAACAGGCACAATGCCGACTTCTGTACATGTGAGTAATACTTCAAGCGGTCTGTGTTTGGAACCAATCCTATGAGTTCAGTAATAAATTCCAATGAACCACTGCAGGTTCACTGTAACCCCTGGACGTTCACAGTACCGATGCAACACTGATATTATATCGGAATTGAATACAACAGGCACGATGCCGACTTCTGTCCAAGTGAGTAATACTTCAAGCGGTCTGTGTTAGGAACCGATTCCATGGGTTCAGTAATAGTTTCCGATGAACCAATGCAGGTTCACTGTAACGCTTCGACGTTCACAGTGACGATGCAACACTGATATTGTATCGGAATTGAACACAACTGGCACGATGCCAACTTCTGTCCTTGTGAGTAATACTTCAAGCGGTCTGTGTTAGGAACCGATCCTATGAGTTCAGTAATAAATTCCGATGATCCACTGCAGGTACACTGTAACCCCTGGACGTTCACAGTAACGATGCAACACTGATATTGTATCGGAATTGAATACAACAGGCATGATGCCGACTTCTGTCCAAGTGAGTAATACTTCAAGCGGTCTGTGTTAGGAACCGACCCTATGAGTTCAGTAATAGTTTCCGATGAACCACTGTAGGTTCACCGCAACCCTTAAACCTTCACATTGACGATGCAACACTGATATTGTATCGGAATTGAATACAACAGGCAAGATGCCGACTTCTGTCCAAGTGAGTAATACTTCAAGCGGTCTGTGTTTGGAACCGATCCTATGAGTTCAGTAATAGTTTACGATGAGCCACTGCAGGTTCACTGTAACCCTTGGACGTTCACAGTGACGATGCAACACTGATATTGTATCGGAATTGAATACAACAGGCACGATATCGACTTCTGCCCAAGTGAGTAATACTTCAAGCGGTCTGTGTTTGGAACCAATCCTATGAGTTCAGTAATAGTTTCCGATCACCCACTGCAGGTTCACTGTAACCCTTTGGGCGTTCACTGTGACGATACAATACTGATATTGTATCGGAATTGAATACAACAGGCACGATGCCGACTTCTGTCCAAGTGAGTAATCCTTCAAGCGGTCTGTGTTTGGAACAGATCCTATGAGATCAGTAATAGTTTCCGATGAACCACTGCAGGTTCACTGTAACCCTTGGACGTTCACAGTTACGATGCGACACTGATATTGTATCGGAATTGAATACAACAGGCACGATGCCGACTTCTGTCCAAGTGAGTAATACTTTAAGCGGTCTGTGTTTGGAACCGATCCTATGAGTTCAGTAATAGTTTCCGATGAACCACTGCAGGTTCACTGTAACCCTTGGACGTTCAGAGTGACGATGCAACGCTGATATTGTATTGGAATTGAATACAACAGGCACGATGCCGACTTCATTCCAAGTGAGTAATACTTCAAGCGGTCTGTGTTTGGAACCGATCCTATGAGTTCAGTAATAGTTTCCGATGAATCACTGCAGGTTCACTGTAACCGTTGGACGTTCACAGTGACGATGCGACACTGATATTGTATCGGAATTGTATACAACAGGCACGATGCCGACTTTTGTCCAAGTGAGTAATACTTCAAGCGGTCTGTGTTTGGAACCGATCCTATGAGTTCAGTAATAGTTTCCGATGAACAACTGCAGGATCACTGTAACTCTTGGACGTTCACAGTGACGATGCAACACTGATATTGTATCGGAATTGAATACAACAGGCACGATGCCGACTTCTGTCCAAGTGAGTAATACTTCAAGCGGTCTGTGTTTGGAGCCGATGCTATGAGTTCAGTAATAGATTCCGATGAACCACTGCAGGTTCACTGTAACCCTTGGACGTTCACAGTGACGATGCAACACTGTTATTATTTCGGAACTGAAAACAACAGGCACGATGCCGACTTCTGTCCAAATGAGTAATACTTCAAGCGGTCTGTGTTTGGAACCGACCCTATGAGTTCAGTAATAGTTTCCGATGAACCACTGCAGGTTCACTGTAACCCTTGGACGTTCACAGTGACGATGCAAAACTGATATTGTATCGGAATTGAATACAACAGGCACGATACCGACTTCTGTCCAAGTGAGTAATACTTCAAGCGGTCTGTGTTTGGAACCGATCCTATGAGTTCAGTAATAGATTCCGATGAACCACTGCAGGTTCACTGTAACCCTTGGACGTTCACAGTGACGATGCAAAACTGATATTGTATCGGAATTGAATACAACAGGCACGATACCGACTTCTGTCCAAGTGAGTAATACTTCAAGCGGTCTGTGTTTGGAACCGATCCTATGAGTTCAGTAATAGTTTCCGATGAACCACTGCAGGTTCACTGTAACCCTTGGACGTTCACAGTGACGATGCAACACTGATATTGTATCGGAATTGAATACAACAGGCACGATGCCGACTTCTGTCCAAGTGAGTAATACTTCAAGCGGTCTGTGTTTGGAGCCGATGCTATGAGTTCAGTAATAGATTCCGATGAACCACTGCAGGTTCACTGTAACCCTTGGACGTTCACAGTGACGATGCAACACTGTTATTATTTCGAAATTGAAAACAACAGGCACGATGCCGACTTCTGTCCAAATGAGTAATACTTCAAGCGGTCTGTGTTTGGAACCGACCCTATGAGTTCAGTAATAGTTTCCGATGAACCACTGCAGGTTCACTGTAACCCTTGGACGTTCACAGTGACGATGCAAAACTGATATTGTATCGGAATTGAATACAACAGGCACGATACCGACTTCTGTCCAAGTGAGTAATACTTCAAGCGGTCTGTGTTTGGAACCGATCCTATGAGTTCAGTAATAGATTCCGATGAACCACTGCAGGTTCACTGTAACCCTTGGACGTTCACAGTGACGATGCAAAACTGATATTGTATCGGAATTGAATACAACAGGCACGATACCGACTTCTGTCCAAGTGAGTAATACTTCAAGCGGTCTGTGTTTGGAACCGATCCTATGAGTTCAGTAATAGTTTCCGATGAACCACTGCAGGATCACTGTAACCCTTGGACGTTCACAGTGACGATGCAACACTGATATTGTATCAGAATTGAATACAACAGGCACGATGCCGACTTCTGTCCAAGTGAGTAATACTTCAAGCGGTCTGTGTTTGGAGCCGATCCTATGAGTTCAGTAATAGTTTCCGATGAACCACTGCAGGTTCACTGTAACCCTTGGACGTTCACAGTGACGATGCAACACTGTTATTGTTTCGGAATTGAAACCAACAGGCACGATGCCGACTTCTGTCCATAGGAGTAATACTTCAAGCGGTCTGTGTTTGGAACCGACCCTATGAGTTCAGTAATAGTTTCCGATGAACCACTGCAGGTTCACTGTAACCCTTGGACGTTCACAGTGACGATGCAAAACTGATATTGAATCGGAATTGAATACAACAGGCACGATGCCGACTTCTGTCCAAGTGAGTAATACTTCAAATGGTCTGTGTTTGGAACCGATCCTATGAGTTCAGTAATAGTTTCCGATGAACCACTGCTGGTTCACTGTAACTCTTGGACGTTCACAGTGACGATGCAACACTGATATTGTATCGGAATGGAATGCAACAGGCACGATGTCGACTTCTGTCCAAGTGAGCAATACTTGAAGCGGTGTGTGTTTGGAACCGATGCTATGAGTTCAGTTATAGTTTCCCATGAACCACTGTTGGATCACTGTAACCCTTGGACGTTCACAGTGATGATGCAACACTGATATTGTATCGGAATTGAATACAACAGGCACAATGCCGACTTCTGTACATGTGAGTAATACTTCAAGCGGTCTGTGTTTGGAACCAATCCTATGAGTTCAGTAATAAATTCCAATGAACCACTGCAGGTTCACTGTAACCCCTGGACGTTCACAGTACCGATGCAACACTGATATTATATCGGAATTGAATACAACAGGCACGATGCCGACTTCTGTCCAAGTGAGTAATACTTCAAGCGGTCTGTGTTAGGAACCGATTCCATGGGTTCAGTAATAGTTTCCGATGAACCAATGCAGGTTCACTGTAACGCTTCGACGTTCACAGTGACGATGCAACACTGATATTGTATCGGAATTGAACACAACTGGCACGATGCCAACTTCTGTCCTTGTGAGTAATACTTCAAGCGGTCTGTGTTAGGAACCGATCCTATGAGTTCAGTAATAAATTCCGATGATCCACTGCAGGTACACTGTAACCCCTGGACGTTCACAGTAACGATGCAACACTGATATTGTATCGGAATTGAATACAACAGGCATGATGCCGACTTCTGTCCAAGTGAGTAATACTTCAAGCGGTCTGTGTTAGGAACCGACCCTATGAGTTCAGTAATAGTTTCCGATGAACCACTGTAGGTTCACCGCAACCCTTAAACCTTCACATTGACGATGCAACACTGATATTGTATCGGAATTGAATACAACAGGCAAGATGCCGACTTCTGTCCATGTGAGTAATACTTCAAGCGGTCTGTGTTTGGAACCGATCCTATGAGTTCAGTAATAGTTTACGATGAGCCACTGCAGGTTCACTGTAACCCTTGGACGTTCACAGTGACGATGCAACACTGATATTGTATCGGAATTGAATACAACAGGCACGATATCGACTTCTGCCCAAGTGAGTAATACTTCAAGCGGTCTGTGTTTGGAACCAATCCTATGAGTTCAGTAATAGTTTCCGATCAACCACTGCAGGTTCACTGTAACCCTTTGGGCGTTCACTGTGACGATACAATACTGATATTGTATCGGAATTGAATACAACAGGCACGATGCCGACTTCTGTCCAAGTGAGTAATCCTTCAAGCGGTCTGTGTTTGGAACAGATCCTATGATATCAGTAATAGTTTCCGATGAACCACTGCAGGTTCACTGTAACCCTTGGACGTTCACAGTTACGATGCGACACTGATATTGTATCGGAATTGAATACAACAGGCACGATGCCGACTTCTGTCCAAGTGAGTAATACTTTAAGCGGTCTGTGTTTGGAACCGATCCTATGAGTTCAGTAATAGTTTCCGATGAACCACTGCAGGTTCACTGTAACCCTTGGACGTTCACAGTGACGATGCAACACTGATATTGTATCGGAATTGAATACAACAGGCACGATGCCGACTTCTGTCCAAGTGAGTAATACTTCCAGTGGTCTGTGTTTGAAAGCGATCCAATGAGTTCAGTAATAGTTTCCGATGAACCACTGCAGGTTCACTGTAACCCTTGGACGTTCAGAGTGACGATGCAACGCTGATATTGTATTGGAATTGAATACAACAGGCACGATGCCGACTTCATTCCAAGTGAGTAATACTTCAAGCGGTCTGTGTTTGGAACCGATCCTATGAGTTCAGTAATAGTTTCCGATGAATCACTGCAGGTTCACTGTAACCGTTGGACGTTCACAGTGACGATGCGACACTGATATTGTATCGGAATTGTATACAACAGGCACGATGCCGACTTTTGTCCAAGTGAGTAATACTTCAAGCGGTCTGTGTTTGGAACCGATCCTATGAGTTCAGTAATAGTTTCCGATGAACAACTGCAGGATCACTGTAACTCTTGGACGTTCACAGTGACGATGCAACACTGATATTGTATCGGAATTGAATACAACAGGCACGATGCCGACTTCTGTCCAAGTGAGTAATACTTCAAGCGGTCTGTGTTTGGAGCCGATGCTATGAGTTCAGTAATAGATTCCGATGAACCACTGCAGGTTCACTGTAACCCTTGGACGTTCACAGTGACGATGCAACACTGTTATTATTTCGGAATTGAAAACAACAGGCACGATGCCGACTTCTGTCCAAATGAGTAATACTTCAAGCGGTCTGTGTTTGGAACCGACCCTATGAGTTCAGTAATAGTTTCCGATGAACCACTGCAGGTTCACTGTAACCCTTGGACGTTCACAGTGACGATGCAAAACTGATATTGTATCGGAATTGAATACAACAGGCACGATACCGACTTCTGCCCAAGTGAGTAATACTTCAAGCGGTCTGTGTTTGGAACCGATCCTATGAGTTCAGTAATAGTTTCTGATGAACCACTGCAGGTTCACTGTAACCCTTGGACGTTCACAGTGACGATGCGACACTGATATTGTATGGGAATTGAATACAACAGGCACGATGCCGACTTCTGTCCAAGTGAGTAATCCTTCAAGCGGTCTGTATTAGGAACCGATCCTATGAGTTCAGTAATAAATTCCGATGATCCACTGCAGGTACACTGTAACCCCTGGACGTTCACAGTAACGATGCAACACTGATATTGTATCGGAATTAAATACAACAGGCATGATGCCGACTTCTGTCCAAGTGAGTAATACTTCAAGCGGTCTGTGTTAGGAACCGACCCTATGAGTTCAGTAATAGTTTCCGATGATCCACTGTAGGTTCACCGCAACCCTTAAACCATCACATTGACGATGCAACACTGATATTGTATCGGAATTGAATACAACAGGCATGATGCCGACTTCTGTCCAAGTGAGTAATACTTCAAGCGGTCTGTGTTTGGAACCGATCCTATGAGTTCAGTAATAGTTTACGATGAGCCACTGCAGGTTCACTGTAACCCTTGGACGTTCACAGTGACGATGCAACACTGATATTGTATCGGAATTGAATACAACAGGCACGATATCGACTTCTGCCCAAGTGAGTAATACTTCAAGCGGTCTGTGTTTGGAACCAATCCTATGAGTTCAGTAATAGTTTCCGATCAACCACTGCAGGTTCACTGTAACCCTTTGGGCGTTCACTGTGACGATACAATACTGATATTGTATCGGAATTGAATACAACAGGCACGATGCCGACTTCTGTCCAAGTGAGTAATCCTTCAAGCGGTCTGTGTTTGGAACAGATCCTATGAGATCAGTAATAGTTTCCGATGAACCACTGCAGGTTCACTGTAACCCTTGGACGTTCACAGTTACGATGCGACACTGATATTATATCGGAATTGAATACAACAGGCACGATGCCGACTTCTGTCCAAGTGAGTAATACTTTAAGCGGTCTGTGTTTGGAACCGATCCAATGAGTTCAGTAATAGTTTCCGATGAACCACTGCAGGTTCACAGTAACCCTTGGACGTTCACAGTGACGATGCAACACTGATATTGTATCGGAATTGAATACAACAGGCACGATGCCGACTTCTGTCCAAGTGAGTAATACTTCAAGTGGTCTGTGTTTGAAAGCGATCCAATGAGTTCAAAAATAGTTTCCGATGAACCACTGCAGGTTCACTGTAACCCTTGGACGTTCAGAGTGACGATGCAACGCTGATATTGTATTGGAATTGAATACAACAGGCACGATGCCGACTTCATTCCAAGTGAGTAATACTTCAAGCGGTCTGTGTTTGGAACAGATCCTATGAGTTCAGTAATAGTTTCCGATGAACCACTGCAGGTTCACTGTAACCGTTGGACGTTCACAGTGACTATGCAACACTGATATTGTATCGGAATTGAATACAACAGGCACGATGCCGACTTCTGTCCAAGTGAGTAATACTTCAAGCGGTCTGTGTTTGGAACCAATCCTATGAGTTCAGTAATAGTTTCCGATGAAGCTCTGCAGGTCCACTGTAACCCTTGGACGTTCACAGTGACGATGCAACACTGATATTGTATCGGAATAGAATACAACAGGCACGATGCCGACTTCTGTCCAAGTGAGTAATACTTCAAGCGGTCTGTGTTTGGAACCGATCCTGTGAGTTCAGTAATAGTTTCCGATGAACCACTGCAGGTTCACTGTAACCCTTGGACGTTCACAGTGACGATGCAACACTGATATTGTGTGGGAATTGAATACAACAGGCACGATGCCGACTTCTGTCCAAGTGAGTAATTCTTCAAGGAGTCTGTGTTTGGAACCGATCCTATGAGTTCAGTAATAGTTTCCGATGAATCACTGCAGGTTCACTGTAACCGTTGGACGTTCACAGTGACGATGCGACACTGATATTGTATCGGAATTGTATACAACAGGCACGATGCCGACTTTTGTCCAAGTGAGTAATACTTCAAGCGGTCTGTGATTGGAACCGATCCTATGAGTTCAGTAATAGTTTCCGATGAACAACTGCAGGATCACTGTAACTCTTGGACGTTCACAGTGACGATGCAACACTGATATTGTATCGGAATTAAATACAACAGGCACGATGCCGACTTCTGTCCAAGTGAGTAATACTTCAAGCGGTGTGTGTTTGGAACCGATGGTATGAGTTCAGTTATAGTTTCCGATGAACCAATGTTGGTTCACTGTAACCCTTGGACGTTCACAGTGGTGTTGCAACACTGATATTGTATCGGAATTGAATACAACAGGCACAATGCCGACTTCTGGCCATGTGAGTAATACTTCAAGCGGTCTGTGTTTGGAACCAATCCTATGAGTTCAGTAATAAATTCCAATGAACCACTGCAGGTTCACTGTAACCCCTGGACGTTCACAGTAACGATGCAACACTGATATTATATCAGAATTGAATACAACAGGCACGATGCCGACTTCTGTCCAAGTGAGTAATACTTCAAGCGGTCTGTGTTAGGAACCGATTCCATGGGTTCAGTAATAGTTTCCGATGAACCACTGCAGGTTCACTGTAACGCATCGACGTTCACAGTGACGATGCAACACTGATATTGTATCGGAATTCAATACAACTGGCACGATGCCAACTTCTGTCCTTGTGAGTAATACTTCAAGCGGTCTGTGTTAGGAACCGATCCTATGAGTTCAGTAATAAATTCCGATGATCCACTGCAGGTACACTGTAACCCCTGGACGTTCACAGTAACGATGCAACACTGATATTGTATCGGAATTGAATACAACAGGCATGATGCCGACTTCTGTCCAAGTGAGTAATACTTCAAGCGGTCTGTGTTAGGAACCGACCCTATGAGTTCAGTAATAGTTTCCGATGAACCACTGTAGGTTCACCGCAACCCTTAAACCTTCACATTGACGATGCAATACTGATATTGTATCGGAATTGAATACAACAGGCATGATGCCGACTTCTGTCCAAGTGAGTAATACTTCAAGCGGTCTGTGTTTGGAACCGATCCTATGAGTTCAGTAATAGTTTACGATGAACCACTGCAGGTTCACTGTAACCCTTGGACGTTCACAGTGACGATGCAACACTGATATTGTATCGGAATTGAATACAACAGGCACGATATCGACTTCTCCCCAAGTGAGTAATACTTCAAGCGGTCTGTTTTTGGAACCAATCCTATGAGTTCAGTAATAGTTTCCGATCAACCACTGCAGGTTCACTGTAACCCTTTGGGCGTTCACTGTGACGATACAATACTGATATTGTATCGGAATTGAATACAACAGGCACGATGCCGACTTCTGTCCAAGTGAGTAATCCTTCAAGAGGTCTGTGTTTGGAACAGATCCTATGAGATCAGTAATAGTTTCCGATGAACCACTGCAGGTTCACTGTAACCCTTGGACGTTCACAGTTACGATGCGACACTGATATTGTATCGGAATTGAATACAACAGGCACGATGCCGACTTCTGTCCAAGTGAGTAATACTTTAAGCGGTCTGTGTTTGGAACCGAACCTATGAGTTCAGTAATAGTTTCCGATGAACCACTGCAGGTTCACTGTAACCCTTGGACGTTCACAGTGACGATGCAACACTGATATTGTATCGGAATTGAATACAACAGGCACGATGCCGACTTCTGTCCAAGTGAGTAATACTTCAAGTGGTCTGTGTTTGAAACCGATCCAATGAATTCAGTAATAGTTTCCGATGAACCACTGCAGGTTCACTGTAACCCTTGGACGTTCAGAGTGACGATGCAACGCAGATATTGTATTGGTATTGAATACAACAGGCACGATGCCGACTTCATTCCAAGTGAGTAATACTTCAAGCGGTCTGTGTTTGGAACAGATCCTATGAGTTCAGTAATAGTTTCCGATGAACCACTGCAGGTTCACTGTAACCGTTGGACGTTCACAGTGACGATGCATCACTGATATTGTATCGGAATTGAATACAACAGGCACGATGCCGACTTCTGTCCAAGTGAGTAATACTTCAAGCGGTCTGTGTTTGGAACCAATCCTATGAGTGCAGTAATAGTTTCCGATGAAGCTCTGCAGGTCCACTGTAACCCTTGGACGTTCACAGTGACGATGCAACACTGATATTGTATCGGAATAGAATACAACAGGCACGATGCCGACTTCTGTCCAAGTGAGTAATACTTCAAGCGGTCTGTGTTTGGAACCGATCCTGTGAGTTCAGTAATAGTTTCCGATGAACCACTGCAGGTTCACTGTAACCCTTGGACGTTCACAGTGACGATGCAACACTGATATTGTATCGGAATTGAATACAACAGGCACGATGCCGACTTCTGTCCAAGTGAGTAATTCTTCAAGCGGTCTGTGTTTGGAACCGATCCTATGACTTCAGTAATAGTATCCGATGAATCACTGCAGGTTCACTGTAACCGTTGGACGTTCACAGTGACGATGCGACACTGATATTGTATCGGAATTGTATACAACAGGCACGATGCCGACTTTTGTCCAACTGAGTAATACTTCAAGCGGTCTGTGTTTGGAACCGATCCTATGAGTTCAGTAATAGTTTCCGATGAACAACTGGAGGATCACTGTAACTCTTGGACGTTCACAGTGACGATGCAACACTGATATTGTATCGGAATTGAATACAACAGGCACGATGCCGACTTCTGTCCAAGTGAGTAATACTTCAAGCGGTCTGTGTTTGGAGCCGATGCTATGAGTTCAGTAATAGATTCCGATGAACCACTGCAGGTTCACTGTAACCCTTGGACGTTCACAGTGACGATGCAACACTGATATTGTAGCGGAATGGAATGCAACAGGCACGATGTCGACTTCTGTCCAAGTGAGTATTAATCCATGCGGTCTGTGTTTGGAACCGATCCTATGAGTTCAGTTATAGTTTCCGATGAACCACTGTTGGTTCACTGTAACCCTTGGACGTTCACAGTGATGATGCAACACTGATATAGTATCGGAATTGAATACTACAGGCATGATGCCGACTTCTGTCCATGTGAGTAATACTTCAAGCGGTCTGTGTTTGGAACCGATCCTATGAGTTCAGTAATAAATTCCAATGAACCACTGCAGGTTCACTGTAACCCCTGGACGTTCACAGTAACGATGCAACACTGATATTATATCGGAATTGAATACAACAGGCACGATGCCGACTTCTGTCCAAGTGAGTAATACTTCAAGCGGTCTGTGTTAGGAACCGATTCCATGGGTTCAGTAATAGCTTCCGATGAACCAATGCAGGTTCACTGTAACGCTTCGACGTTCACAGTGACGATGCAACACTGATATTGTATCGGAATTGAATACAACAGGCACGATGCAAACCTCTGTCCATGTGAGTAATACTTCAAGCTGTCTGTTTCAGGAACCGATCCTATGAGTTCAGTAATAAAATCCGATGAACCACTGCAGGTACACTGTAACCCCTGGACGTTCACAGTAACGATGCAACAGTGATATTGTATCGGAATTAAATACAACAAGCACGATGCCGACTTCTGTCCAAGTGAGTAATACTTCAAGCGGTCTGTGTTAGGAACTGATTCCATGAGTTCAGTAATAGTTTCCGATGAACCACTGCAGGTTCACTGTAACGCTTCGACGTTCACAGTGACGATGCAACACTGATATTGTATCGGAATTGAATACAACAGGCATGATGTCGACTTCTGTCCAAGTGAATAATACTTCAAGCGGTCTGTGTTAATAACCGATCCTATGAGTTCAGTAAAAGTTTCCGATGAACCACTGTAGGTTCACTGCAACCCTTAAACCTTCACATTGACGATGCAACACTGATATTGTATCGGAATTGAATACAACAGACATGATGCCGACTTCTGTCCAAGTGAGTAATACTTCGAGCGGTCTATGTTTGGAACCGATCCTATGAGTTCATTAATAGTTTACGATGAACCACTGCAGGTTCACTGCAACCCTTGGACGTTCACAGTGACGATGCAACACTGATATTGTATCGGAATTGAATACAGCAGGCACGATGCCGACTTCTGCCCTAGTGAGTAATACTTCAAGCGGTCTGTGTTTGGAACCAATCCTATGAGTTCAGTAATAGTTTCCTATCAACCACTGCAGGTTCACTGTAACCCTTTGGACGTTCACTGTGACGATGCAATACTGATATTGTATCGGAATTGAATACAACAGGCACGATGCCGACTTCTGTCCAAGTGAGTAATACTTCAAGCGGTCTGTGTTTGGAAAGATCATATGAGTTCAGTAATAGTTTCCGATGAACCACTGCATGTCCACTGTAAGCCTTGGACGTTCACAGTGACGATGCAACACTGATATTGTATCAGAATTGAATACAACAGACACGATGCCGACTTCTGTCTAAGTGAGTAATACTTCAAGCGGTCTGTGTTTGGAACCGATCCTATTAGTTCAGTAATAGTTTCCGATGAACCACTGCTGGTTCACTGTAACCCTTGGACATTCAAAGTGACGATGCAACACTGATATTGTATCGGAATTGAATACAGCAGGCACGATGCCGACTTCTGTCCAAGTGAGTAATACTTCAAGCGGTCTGTGTTTGGACCGATCATATGAGTTCAGTAATAGTTTCCGATGAACCACTGCAGGTCCACTGTAACCCTTGGACGTTCACAGTGACGATGCAACACCGATATTGTATCAGAATTGAATACAACAGGCACGATGCCGACTTCTGTCCAAGTGAGCGATACTTCAAGCGGTATGTGTTTGGAACCGATCCTATGAGTTCAGTAATAGTTTTTGATGAACCATTGCCGGTTCACTGTAACCCTTGGACGTTCACAGTTACGATACAACACTGATATTGTATCGGAATTGAATACATCAGGCACGATGCCGACTATTGTCCAAGTGAGTAATTCTTCAAGCGGTCTGTGCTTGGAACCGATCCTATGAGTTCAGTAATAGTTTCCGATGAACCACTGCATGTTCACTGTAACCCTTAGACGTTCACAGTAACGATGTAACTCTGTTATTGTTTCGGAATTGAATACAACAGGCACGTGGCCTACTTCTGTCCAAGTCAGTAATACTTCAAGCGGTCTGTGTTTGGAACCGATCCTATGAGTTGAGTAATAGTTTCCGATGAACCACTGCAGGTTCACTGTAACCCTTGGACGTTCACAGCGACGATGCAACACTGATATTCTATCGGAATTGAATACAACAGGCACGATGCCGACTTCTGTCCAAGTGAGTAATACTTGAAGCGGTCTGTGTTTGGAAACCGATCCTATGAGTACAGTAATAGTTTCTGATGAAGCTCTGCAGGTCCACTGTAACCCTTGGACGTTCACAGTGACGATGCAACACTGATATTGTATCGGAATTGAATACAACAGGCACGATGCCGACTTCTGTCCAAGTGAGTAATACTTCAAGCGGTCTGTGTTTGGAACCGATCCTATGAGTTCAGTAATAGTTTCCGATGAACCACTGCAGGTTCACTGTAACCCTTGGACGTTCACAGTGACGATGCAACACTGATAATTTATCGGAATTGAATACAACAGGCACGATGACGACTTCTATCCAAGTGAGTAATACATCAAGTTGTCCGTGTTTGGAGCCGAACCTATGAGTTCACTAATAGTTTCCGATGAACCACTGCAGGTTCACTATAACCCTTGGACGTTCACAGTGACGATGCAACACTGGTATTGTATCGGAATTGAATACAACAGGCACGATGCCGACTTCTGTCCAAGTGAGTAATACTTCAAGTGGTCTGTGTTTGAAACCGATCCAATGAGTTCAGTAATAGTTTCCGATGAACCACTGCAGGTTCACTGTAACCCTTGGACGTTCAGAGTGACGATGCAACGCTGATATTGTATTGGAATTGAATACAACAGGCACGATGCCGACTTCTGTCCAAGTTAGTAATACTTCAAGCGGTCTGTGTTTGGAACAGATCCTATGAGTTCAGTAATAGTTTCCGATGAACCACTCCAGGTACACTGTAACCCTTGGACGTTCACAGTGACGATGCAACACTGATATTGTATCGGAATTGAATACAACAGGCACGATGCCGACTTCTGTCCAAGTGAGTAATACTTCAAGCAGTCTGTGTTTGGAACCAATCCTATGAGTTCAGTAATAGTTTCCGATCAACCACTGCGGGTTCATTGTAACCCTTTGGACGTTCACTGTGACGATGCAATACTGATATTGTATCGGAATTGAATACAACAGGCACGATGCCGACTTCTGTCCAAGTGAGTAATACATCAAGCTGTCTGTGTTTGGAGCCGAACCTATGAGTTCACTAATAGCTTCCGATGAACCACTGCAGGTTGACTGTAACCCTTGGACGTTCACAGTGACAATGCAGCACTGATATTGTATCGGAAATGAATACAGCAGGCTCGATGCCGACTTCTGTCCAAGTGAGTAATACTTGAAGCGGTATGTGTTTGGAACCGATCCTATGAGTTCAGTAATAGTTTCCGATGAACCACTGCAGGTTCACTGTAACCCTTGGACGTTCACAGTGACGATGCAACACTGATATTGTATGGGAATTGAATACAACAGGCACGATGCCGACCTCTGTCCAAGTGAGTAATTCTTCAAGCGGTCTGTGTTTGGAACCGATCCTATGAGTTCAGTAATAGTTTCCGATGAATCACTGCAGGTTCACTGTAACCCTTGGGCGTTCACAGTGACGATGCGACACTGATATTGTATCGGAATTGAATACAACAGGCACGATGCCGACTTCTATCCAAGTGAGTAATACTTCAAGCAGTCTGTGTTTGGAACCGATCCTATGAGTTCAGTAATAGTTTCCGATGAACCACTGCAGGTTCACTGTAACCCTAGGACGTTCACAGTGACGATGCAACACTGATATTGTATCGGAATGGAATGCAACAGGCACGATGTCGACTTCTGTCCAAGTGAGTAATACTTCAAGCGGTCTGTGTTTGGAACCGATCCTATGAGTTCAGTTATAGTTTCCGATGAACCACTGTTGGGTCACTGTAACCCTTGGACGTTCAGAGTTACGATGCTACACTCATATTGTATCGGAATTGAATACAACAGGCACGATGCCGACTTCTGTCCATGTGAGTAATACATCAAGCGGTCTGTGTATGGAACCGATCCTATGAGTTCAGTAATAAATTCCAATGAACCACTGCAGGTTCACTGTAACCCCTGGACGTTCACAGTAACGATGCAACACTGATACTATATCGGAATTGAATACAACAGGCACGATGCCGACTTCTGTCCAAGTGAGTAATACTACAAGCGGTCTGTGTTAGGAACCGATTCCATGGGTTCAGTAATAGTTTCCGATGAACCACTGCAGGTTCTCTGTAACGCTTCGACGTTCACAGTGACGATGCAACACTGATATTGTATCGGAATTGAATACAACAGGCACAATGCCGGCCTCTGTCCATGTGAGTAATACTTCAAGCGGTCTGTGTTAGGAACCGATCCTATGAGTTCAGTAATAAATTCCGATGAACCACTGCAGGTACACTGTAACCCCTGAACGTTCACAGTAACGATGCAACACTGAAATTGTATCGGAATTGAATACGACAGGCACGATGCCGACTTCTGTCCAAGTGAGTAATACTTCGAGCGGTCTGTGTTAGGAACCGAATCCTTGAGTTCAGTAATAGTTTCCGATGAACCAGTGCAGGTTCACTGTAACCCTTGGACGTTCACAGTGACGATGCAAAACTGATATTGTACCGGAATTGAATACAACAGGCATGATGCCGACTTCTGTCCAAGTGAGTAATACTTCAAGCGGTCAGTGTTAGGAACCGATCCTATGAGTTCAGTAATAGTTTCCGATGAACCACTGCAGGTTCACTGTAACCCTTGGACGTTCACAGTGACGATGCAACACTGATATTGTATCGGAATTGAATACAACAGGGACGATGCCGACTTCTGCCCAAGAGAGTAATACTTCAAGCGGTCTGTGTTTGGAACCGATCCTATGAGTTTAGTAATAGTTTACGATGAACCACTGCAGGTTGACTGTAACCCGTGGACGTTCACAGTGACGATGCAACACTGATATTGTATCGGAATTGAATACAACAGGCACGATGCCGACTTCTGTCCAAATGAGTAATACTTCAAGCGGTCTGTGTTTGGAACCGATCCTATGAGTTCAGTAATAGTTTCCGATGAACCACTGCAGGTTCACTGTAACCCTTGGACGTTCACAGTGACGATGCAACACTGATAATTTATCGGAATTGAATACAACAGGCACGATGCCGACTTCTATCCAAGTGAGTAATACATCAAGTTGTCTGTGTTTGGAGCCGAACCTATGAGTTCACTAATAGTTTCCGATGAACCACTGCAGGTTCACTATACCCCTTGGACGTTCACAGTGACGATGCAACACTGGTATTGTATCGGAATTGAATACAACAGGCACGATGCCGACTTCTGTCCAAGTGAGTAATACTTCAAGTGGTCTGTGTTTGAAACCGATCCAATGAGTTCAGTAATAGTTTCCGATGAACCACTGCAGGTTCACTGTAACCCTTGGACGTTCAGAGTGACGATGCAACGCTGATATTGTATTGGAATTGAATACAACAGGCACGATGCCGACTTCTGTCCAAGTTAGTAATACTTCAAGCGGTCTGTGTTTGGAACAGATCCTATGAGTTCAGTAATAGTTTCCGATGAACCACTCCAGGTTCACTGTAACCCTTGGACGTTCATAGTGACGATGCAACACTGATATTGTATCGGAATTGAACACAACAGGCACGATGCCGACTTCTGTCCAAGTGAGTAATACTTCAAGCAGTCTGTGTTTGGAACCAATCCTATGAGTTCAGTAATAGTTTCCGATCAACCACTGCGGGTTCATTGTAACCCTTTGGACGTTCACTGTGACGATGCAATACTGATATTGTATCGGAATTGAATACAACAGGCACGATGCCGACTTCTGTCCAAGTGAGTAATACATCAAGCTGTCTGTGTTTGGAGCCGAACCTATGAGTTCACTAATAGTTTCCGATGAACCACTGCAGGTTGACTGTAACCCTTGGACGTTCACAGTGACAATGCAGCACTGATATTGTATCGGAAATGAATACAGCAGGCTCGATGCCGACTTCTGTCCAAGTGAGTAATACTTGAAGCGGTCTGTGTTTGGAACCGATCCTATGAGTTCAGTAATAGTTTCCGATGAATCACTGCAGGTTCACTGTAACCCTTGGACGTTCACAGTGACGATGCGACACTGATATTGTATCGGAATTGAATACAACAGGCACGATGCCGACTTCTGTCCAAGTGAGTAATACTTCAAGCGGTCTGTGTTTGGAACCGATCCTATGAGTTCAGTAATAGTTTCCGATGAACCACTGCAGGTTCACTGTAACCCTAGGACGTTCACAGTGACGATGCAACACTGATATTGTATCGGAATGGAATGCAACAGGCACGATGTCGACTTCTGTCCAAGTGAGTAATACTTCAAGCGGTCTGTGCTTGGAACCGATCCTATGAGTTCAGTTATAGTTTCCGATGAACCACTGTTGGGTCACTGTAACCCTTGGACGTTCAGAGTTACGATGCTACACTCATATTGTATCGGAATTGAATACAACAGGCACGATGCCGACTTCTGTCCATGTGAGTAATACATCAAGCGGTCTGTGTATGGAACCGATCCTATGAGTTCAGTAATAAATTCCAATGAACCACTGCAGGTTCACTGTAACCCCTGGACGTTCACAGTAACGATGCAACACTGATACTATATCGGAATTGAATATAACAGGCACGATGCCGACTTCTGTCCAAGTGAGTAATACTACAAGCGGTCTGTGTTAGGAACCGATTCCATGGGTTCAGTAATAGTTTCCGATGAACCACTGCAGGTTCTCTGTAACGCTTCGACGTTCACAGTGACGATGCAACACTGATATTGTATCGGAATTGAATACAACAGGCACAATGCCGGCCTCTGTCCATGTGAGTAATACTTCAAGCGGTCTGTGTTAGGAACCGATCCTATGAGTTCAGTAATAAATTCCGATGAACCACTGCAGGTACACTGTAACCCTTTGACGTTCACAGTAACGATGCAACACTGAAATTGTATCGGAATTGAATACGACAGGCACGATGCCGACTTCTGTCCAAGTGAGTAATACTTCGAGCGGTCTGTGTTAGGAACCGAATCCTTGAGTTCAGTAATAGTTTCCGATGAACCACTGCAGGTTCACTGTAACCCTTGGACGTTCACAGTGACGATGCAACACTGATATTGTACCGGAATTGAATACAACAGGCATGATGCCGACTTCTGTCCAAGTGAGTAATACTTCAAGCGGTCAGTGTTAGGAACCGATCCTATGAGTTCAGTAATAGTTTCCGATGAACCACTGTAGGTTCACCGCAACCCTTAAACCTTCACATTGACGATGCAACACTGATATTGTATCGGATTTGAATACAACAGGCATGATGCCGACTTCTGTCCAAGAGAGTAATACTTCAAGAGGTCTGTGTTTGGAACCGATCCTATGAGTTCAGTAATAGTTTCCGATGAACCACTGCAGGTTCACTGTAACCCTTGGACGTTCACAGTGACGATGCAACACTGATATTGTATCGGAATTGAATACAACAGGGACGATGCCGACTTCTGCCCAAGAGAGTAATACTTCAAGCGGTCTGTGTTTGGAACCGATCCTATGAGTTTAGTAATAGTTTACGATGAACCACTGCAGGTTGACTGTAACCCTTGGACGTTCACAGTGACGATGCAACACTGATATTGTATCGGAATTGAATACAACAGGCACGATGCCGACTTCTGTCCAAATGAGTAATACTTCAAGCGGTCTGTGTTTGGAACCGATCCTATGAGTTCAGTAATAGTTTCCGATGAACCACTGCAGGTTCACTGTAACCCTTGGACGTTCACAGTGACGATGCAACACTGATAATTTATCGGAATTGAATACAACAGGCACGATGCCGACTTCTATCCAAGTGAGTAATACATCAAGTTGTCTGTGTTTGGAGCCGAACCTATGAGTTCACTAATAGTTTCCGATGAACCACTGCAGGTTCACTATAACCCTTGGACGTTCACAGTGACGATGCAACACTGGTATTGTATCGGAATTGAATACAACAGGCACGATGCCGACTTCTGTCCAAGTGAGTAATACTTCAAGTGGTCTGTGTTTGAAACCGATCCAATGAGTTCAGTAATAGTTTCCGATGAACCACTGCTGGTTCACTGTAACCCTTGGACGTTCAGAGTGACGATGCAACGCTGATATTGTATTGGAATTGAATACAACAGGCACGATGCCGACTTCTGTCCAAGTTAGTAATACTTCAAGCGGTCTGTGTTTGGAACAGATCCTATGAGTTCAGTAATAGTTTCCGATGAACCACTCCAGGTTCACTGTAACCCTTGGACGTTCACAGTGACGATGCAACACTGATATTGTATCGGAATTGAATACAACAGGCACGATGCCGACTTCTGTCCAAGTGAGTAATACTTCAAGCAGTCTGTGTTTGGAACCAATCCTATGAGTTCAGTAATAGTTTCCGATCAACCACTGCGGGTTCATTGTAACCCTTTGGACGTTCACTGTGACGATGCAATACTGATATTGTATCGGAATTGAATACAACAGGCACGATGCCGACTTCTGTCCAAGTGAGTAATACATCAAGCTGTCTGTGTTTGGAGCCGAACCTATGAGTTCACTAATAGTTTCCGATGAACCACTGCAGGTTGACTGTAACCCTTGGACGTTCACAGTGACAATGCAGCACTGATATTGTATCGGAAATGAATACAGCAGGCTCGATGCCGACTTCTGTCCAAGTGAGTAATACTTGAAGCGGTCTGTGTTTGGAACCGATCCTATGAGTTCAGTAATAGTTTCCGATGAACCACTGCAGGTTCAATTAACCCTTGGACGTTCACAGTGACGATGCAACACTGATATTGTATGGGAATTGAATACAACAGGCACGATGCCGACCTCTGTCCAAGTGAGTAATTCTTCAAGCGGTCTGTGTTTGGAACCGATCCTATGAGTTCAGTAATAGTTTCCGATGAATCACTGCAGGTTCACTGTAACCCTTGGGCGTTCACAGTGACGATGCGACAATGATATTGTATCGGAATTGAATACAACAGGCACGATGCCGACTTCTGTCCAAGTGAGTAATACTTCAAGCGGTCTGTGTTTGGAACCGATCCTATGAGTTCAGTAATAGTTTCCGATGGACCACTGCAGGATCACTGTAACCCTGGACGTTCACAGTGACGATGCGACACTGATATTGTATCGGAATTGAATACAACAGGCACGATGCCGACTTCTGTCCAAGTGAGTAATACTTCAAGCGGTCTGTGTTTGGAGCAAATCCTATGAGTTCATTAATAGTTTCCGATAAACCACTGCAGGTTCACTGTAACCCTTGGACGTTCACAGTGACGATGCAACACTGTTATTCTTTCGGAATTGAAAACAACAGGCACGATGCCGACTTCTGTCCAACTGAGTAATACTTCAAGCGGTCTGTGTTTGGAACCGATCCTATGAGTTCAGTAATAGTTTCCGATGAACCACTGCCGGTTCACTGTAACCCTTGGACGTTCACAGTGACGATGCAAAACTGATATTCTATCGGAATTGAATACAACAGGCACGATGCCGACTTCTGTCCAAGTGAGTAATACTTCAAGCGGTCTGTGTTTGGAACCGATCCTATGAGTTCAGTAATAGTTTCCGATGAACCACTGCAGGTTCACTGTAACCCTTGGACGTTCACAGTGACGATGCAACACTGATATTGTATCGGAATTGAATACAACAGGCACGATGCCGACTTCTGCCCAAGAGAGTAATACTTCAAGCGGTCTGTGTTTGGAACCGATCCTATGAGTTTAGTAATAGTTTACGATGAACCACTGCAGGTTGACTGTAACGCTTGGACGTTCACAGTGACGATGCAACACTGATATTGTATCTGAATTGAATACAACAGGCACGATGCCGACTTCTGTCCAAATGAGTAATACTTCAAGCGGTCTGTGTTTGGAACCGATCCTATGAGTTCAGTAATAGTTTCCGATGAACCACTGCAGGTTCACTGTAACCCTTGGACGTTCACAGTGACGATGCAACACTGATATTGTATCGGAATTGAATACAACAGGCACGATGCCGACTTCTGTCCAAGTGAGTAATACTTCAAGCGGTCTGTGTTTGGAACCGATCCTATGAGTTAAGTAATAGTTTCCGATGAACTACTGCAGGTTCACTGTAACCCATGGACGTTCACAGTGACGATGCAACACTGATATTGAAACGGAATTGAATACAACAGGCACGATGCCGACTTCTGTCCAAGTGAGTAATACTTCAAGAGGTCTGTGTTTGGAACCGATCCTATGAGTTCAGTAATAGTTTACGATGAACCACTGTTGGTTCACTGTAACCCTTGGACGTTCACAGTTACGATGCAACACTGATATTGTATCGGAATTGAATACAACAGGCACGATGCCGACTTCCGTCCAAGTGAGTAATACTACAAGCGGTCTGTGTTAGGAACCGATTCCATGGGTTCAGTAATAGTTTCCGATGAACCACTGCATGTTCACTGTAACGCTTCGACATTCACAGTGACGATGCAACACTGATATTGTATCGGAATTGAATACGACATGCACGATGCCGACTTCTGTCTAAGTGAGTAATACTTCAAGCGGTCTGTGTTTGGAACCGATCCTATGAGTTCAGTAATAGTTTCCGATGAACCACTGCAGGTTCACTGTAACCCTTGGACGTTCACAGTGACGATGCAACACTGATATTGTATCGGAATTGAATACAACAGGCACGATGCCGACTTCTGTCCAAGTGAGTAATACTTGAAGCGGTCTGTGTTTGGAAACCGATCCTATGAGTACAGTAATAGTTTCTGATGAAGCTCTGCAGGTCCACTGTAAGCCTTGGACGTTCACAGTGACGATGCAACACTGATATTGTATCGGAATTGAATACAACAGGCACGATGCCGACTTCTGTCCAAGTGAGTAATACTTCAAGCTGTCTGTGTTTGGAACCGATCCTATGAGTTCAGTAATAGTTTCCGATGAACCACTGCAGGTTCACTGTAACCCTTGGACGTTCACAGTGACGATGCAACACTGATAATTTATCGGAATTGAATACAACAGGCACGATGCCGACTTCTATCCAAGTGAGTAATACATCAAGTTGTCTGTGTTTGGAGTCGAACCTATGAGTTCACTAATAGTTTCCGATGAACCACTGCAGGTTCACTATAACCCTTGGACGTTCAGAGTGACGATGCAACGCTGATATTGTATTGGAATTGAATACAACAGGCATGATGCCGACTTCTGTCCAAGTTAGAAATACTTCAAGCGGTCTGTGTTTGGAACACATCCTATGAGTTCAGTAATAGTTTCCGATGAACCACTCCAGGTTCACTGTAACCCTTGGGCGTTCACAGTGACGATGCGACACTGATATTGTATCGGAATTGAATACAACAGGCATGATGCCGACTTCTGTCCAAGTGAGTAATACTTCAAGCGGTCTGTGTTTGGAACCGATCCTATGAGTTCAGTAATAGTTTCCGATGAACAACTGCAGGATCACTGTAACCCTGGACGTTCACAGTGACGAAGCGACACTGAATTGTATCGGAATTGAATACAACAGGCACGATGCCGACTTCTGTCCAAGTGAGTAATACTTCAAGCGGTCTGTGTTTGGAGCAAATCCTATGAGTTCAGTAATAGTTTCCGATAAACCACTGCAGGTTCACTGTAACCCTTGGACGTTCAGAGTGACGATGCAACGCTGATATTGTATTGGAATTGAATACAACAGGCACGATGCCGACTTCTGTCCAAGTTAGTAATACTTCAAGCGGTCTGTGTTTGGAACAGATCCTATGAGTTCAGTAATAGTTTCCGATGAACCACTCCAGGTTCACTGTAACCCTTGGACGTTCACAGTGACGATGCAACACTGATATTGTATCGGAATTGAATACAACAGGCACGATGCCGACTTCTGTCCAAGTGAGTAATACTTCAAGCAGTCTGTGTTTGGAACCAATCCTATGAGTTCAGTAATAGTTTCCGATCAACCACTGCGGGTTCATTGTAACCCTTTGGACGTTCACTGTGACGATGCAATACTGATATTGTATCGGAATTGAATACAACAGGCACGATGCCGACTTCTGTCCAAGTGAGTAATACATCAAGCTGTCTGTGTTTGGAGCCGAACCTATGAGTTCACTAATAGTTTCCGATGAACCACTGCAGGTTGACTGTAACCCTTGGACGTTCACAGTGACAATGCAGCACTGATATTGTATCGGAAATGAATACAGCAGGCTCGATGCCGACTTCTGTCCAAGTGAGTAATACTTGAAGCGGTCTGTGTTTGGAACCGATCCTATGAGTTCAGTAATAGTTTCCGATGAACCACTGCAGGTTCAATTAACCCTTGGACGTTCACAGTGACGATGCAACACTGATATTGTATGGGAATTGAATACAACAGGCACGATGCCGACCTCTGTCCAAGTGAGTAATTCTTCAAGCGGTCTGTGTTTGGAACCGATCCTATGAGTTCAGTAATAGTTTCCGATGAATCACTGCAGGTTCACTGTAACCCTTGGGCGTTCACAGTGACGATGCGACAATGATATTGTATCGGAATTGAATACAACAGGCACGATGCCGACTTCTGTCCAAGTGAGTAATACTTCAAGCGGTCTGTGTTTGGAACCGATCCTATGAGTTCAGTAATAGTTTCCGATGGACCACTGCAGGATCACTGTAACCCTGGACGTTCACAGTGACGATGCGACACTGATATTGTATCGGAATTGAATACAACAGGCACGATGCCGACTTCTGTCCAAGTGAGTAATACTTCAAGCGGTCTGTGTTTGGAGCAAATCCTATGAGTTCATTAATAGTTTCCGATAAACCACTGCAGGTTCACTGTAACCCTTGGACGTTCACAGTGACGATGCAACACTGTTATTCTTTCGGAATTGAAAACAACAGGCACGATGCCGACTTCTGTCCAACTGAGTAATACTTCAAGCGGTCTGTGTTTGGAACCGATCCTATGAGTTCAGTAATAGTTTCCGATGAACCACTGCCGGTTCACTGTAACCCTTGGACGTTCACAGTGACGATGCAAAACTGATATTCTATCGGAATTGAATACAACAGGCACGATGCCGACTTCTGTCCAAGTGAGTAATACTTCAAGCGGTCTGTGTTTGGAACCGATCCTATGAGTTCAGTAATAGTTTCCGATGAACCACTGCAGGTTCACTGTAACCCTTGGACGTTCACAGTGACGATGCAACACTGATATTGTATCGGAATTGAATACAACAGGCACGATGCCGACTTCTGCCCAAGAGAGTAATACTTCAAGCGGTCTGTGTTTGGAACCGATCCTATGAGTTTAGTAATAGTTTACGATGAACCACTGCAGGTTGACTGTAACGCTTGGACGTTCACAGTGACGATGCAACACTGATATTGTATCTGAATTGAATACAACAGGCACGATGCCGACTTCTGTCCAAATGAGTAATACTTCAAGCGGTCTGTGTTTGGAACCGATCCTATGAGTTCAGTAATAGTTTCCGATGAACCACTGCAGGTTCACTGTAACCCTTGGACGTTCACAGTGACGATGCAACACTGATATTGTATCGGAATTGAATACAACAGGCACGATGCCGACTTCTGTCCAAGTGAGTAATACTTCAAGCGGTCTGTGTTTGGAACCGATCCTATGAGTTAAGTAATAGTTTCCGATGAACTACTGCAGGTTCACTGTAACCCATGGACGTTCACAGTGACGATGCAACACTGATATTGAATCGGAATTGAATACAACAGGCACGATGCCGACTTCTGTCCAAGTGAGTAATACTTCAAGAGGTCTGTGTTTGGAACCGATCCTATGAGTTCAGTAATAGTTTACGATGAACCACTGTTGGTTCACTGTAACCCTTGGACGTTCACAGTTACGATGCAACACTGATATTGTATCGGAATTGAATACAACAGGCACGATGCCGACTTCCGTCCAAGTGAGTAATACTACAAGCGGTCTGTGTTAGGAACCGATTCCATGGGTTCAGTAATAGTTTCCGATGAACCACTGCATGTTCACTGTAACGCTTCGACATTCACAGTGACGATGCAACACTGATATTGTATCGGAATTGAATACGACATGCACGATGCCGACTTCTGTCCAAGTGAGAAATACTTCGAGCGGTCTGTGTTAGGAACCGATTCCTTGAGTTCAGTAATAGTTTCCGATGAACCACTGCAGGTTCACTGTAACCCTAGGACGTTCACAGTGACGATGCAACACTGATATTGTATCGGAATGGAATGCAACAGGCACGATGTCGACTTCTGTCCAAGTGAGTAATACTTCAAGCGGTGTGTGTTTGGAACCGATCCTATTAGTTCAGTTATAGTTTCCGATGAACCACTGTTGGTTCACTGTAACCCTTGGACGTTCACAGTTACGATGCAACACTGATATTGTATCGGAATTGAATACAACAGGCACGATGCCGACTTCTGTCCATGTGAGTAATACATCAAGCGGTCTGTGTATGGAACCGATCCTATGAGTTCAGTAATAAATTCCAATGAACCACTGCAGGTTCACTGTAACCCCTGGACGTTCACAGTAACGATGCAACACTGATACTATATCGGAATTGAATACAACAGGCACGATGCCGACTTCTGTCCAAGTGAGTAATACTACAAGCGGTCTGTGTTAGGAACCGATTCCATGGGTTCAGTAATAGTTTCCGATGAACCACTGCAGGTTCACTGTAACGCTTCGACGTTCACAGTGACGATGCAACACTGATATTGTATCGGAATTGAATACAACAGGCACAATGCCGGCCTCTGTCCATGTGAGTAATACTTCAAGCGGTCTGTGTTAGGAACCGATCCTATGAGTTCAGTAATAAATTCCGATGAACCACTGCAGGTACACTGTAACCCCTGGACGTTCACAGTAACGATGCAACACTGAAATTGAATCGGAATTGAATACGACAGGCACGATGCCGACTTCTGTCCAAGTGAGTAATACTTCGAGCGGTCTGTGTTAGGAACCGATTCCTTGAGATCAGTAATAGTTTCCGATGAACCACTGCAGGTTTACTGTAACCCTTGGACGTTCACAATGACGATGCAACACTGATATTGTACCGGAATTGAATACAACAGGCATGATGCCGACTTCTGTCCAAGTGAGTAATACTTCAAGCGGTCAGTGTTAGGAACCGATCCTATGAGTTCAGTAATAGTTTCCGATGAACCACTGTAGGTTCACCGCAACCCTTAAACCTTCACATTGACGATGCAACACTGATATTGTATCGGAATTGAATACAACAGGCATGATGCCGACTTCTGTCCAAGAGAGTAATACTTCAAGAGGTCTGTGTTTGGAACCGATCCTATGAGTTCAGTAATAGTTTCCGATGAACCACTGCAGGTTCACTGTAACCCTTGGACGTTCACAGTGACGATGCAACACTGATATTGTATCGGAATTGAATACAATAGGCACGATGCCGACTTCTGTCTAAGTGAGTAATACTTCAAGCGGTCTGTGTTTGGAACCGATCCTATGAGTTCAGTAATAGTTTCCGATGAACCACTGCAGGTTCACTGTAACCCTTGGACGTTCACAGTGACGATGCAACACTGATATTGTATCGGAATTGAATACAACAGGCACGATGCCGACTTCTGTCCAAGTGAGTAATACTTGAAGCGGTCTGTGTTTGGAAACCGATCCTATGAGTACAGTAATAGTTTCTGATGAAGCTCTGCAGGTCCACTGTAAGCCTTGGACGTTCACAGTGACGATGCAACACTGATATTGTATCGGAATTGAATACAACAGGCACGATGCCGACTTCTGTCCAAGTGAGTAATACTTCAAGCTGTCTGTGTTTGGAACCGATCCTATGAGTTCAGTAATAGTTTCCGATGAACCACTGCAGGTTCACTGTAACCCTTGGACGTTCACAGTGACGATGCAACACTGATAATTTATCGGAATTGAATACAACAGGCACGATGCCGACTTCTATCCAAGTGAGTAATACATCAAGTTGTCTGTGTTTGGAGTCGAACCTATGAGTTCACTAATAGTTTCCGATGCACCACTGCAGGTTCACTATAACCCTTGGACGTTCACAGTGACGATGCAACACTGGTATTGTATCGGAATTGAATACAACAGGCACGATGCCGACTTCTGTCCAAGTGAGTAATACTTCAAGTGGTCTGTGTTTGAAACCGATCCAATGAGTTCAGTAATAGTTTCCGATGAACCACTGCAGGTTCACTGTAACCCTTGGACGTTCAGAGTGACGATGCAACGCTGATATTGTATTGGAATTGAATACAACAGGCATGATGCCGACTTCTGTCCAAGTTAGAAATACTTCAAGCGGTCTGTGTTTGGAACACATCCTATGAGTTCAGTAATAGTTTCCGATGAACCACTCCAGGTTCACTGTAACCCTTGGACGTTCACAGTGACGATGCAACACTGATATTGTATCGGAATTGAATACAACAGGCACGATGCCGACTTCTGTCCAAGTGAGTAATACTTCAAGCAGTCTGTGTTTGGAACCAATCCTATGAGTTCAGTAATAGTTTCCGATCAACCACTGCGGGTACATTGTAACCCTTTGGACGTTCACTGTGACGATGCAATACTGATATTGTATCGGAATCGAATACAACAGGCACGATGCCGACTTCTGTCCAAGTGTGTAATACATCAAGCTGTCTGTGTTTGGAGCCGAACCTATGAGTTCACTAATAGTTTCCGATGAACCACTGCAGGTTGACTGTAACCCTTGGACGTTCACAGTGACAATGCAGCACTGATATTGTATCGGAAATGAATACAGCAGGCTCGATGCCGACTTCTGTCCAAGTGAGTAATACTTGAAGCGGTCTGTGTTTGGAACCGATCCTATGAGTTCAGTAATAGTTTCCGATGAACCACTGCAGGTTCACTGTAACCCTTGGACGTTCACAGTGACGATGCAACACTGATATTGTATGGGAATTGAATACAACAGGCACGATGCCGACCTCTGTCCAAGTGAGTAATACTTCAAGCGGTCTGTGTTTGGAACCGATCCTATGAGTTCAGTAATAGTTTCCGATGAATCACTGCAGGTTCACTGTAACCCTTGGGCGTTCACAGTGACGATGCGACACTGATATTGTATCGGAATTGAATACAACAGGCATGATGCCGACTTCTGTCCAAGTGAGTAATACTTCAAGCGGTCTGTGTTTGGAACCGATCCTATGAGTTCAGTAATAGTTTCCGATGAACAACTGCAGGATCACTGTAACCCTGGACGTTCACAGTGACGAAGCGACACTGAATTGTATCGGAATTGAATACAACAGGCACGATGCCGACTTCTGTCCAAGTGAGTAATACTTCAAGCGGTCTGTGTTTGGAGCAAATCCTATGAGTTCAGTAATAGTTTCCGATAAACCACTGCAGGTTCACTGTAACCCTTGGACGTTCACAGTGACGATGCAACACTGTTATTCTTTCGGAATTGAAAACAACAGGCACGATGCCGACTTCTGTCCAACTGAGTAATACTTCAAGCGGTCTGTGTTTGGAACCGATCCTATGAGTTCAGTAATAGTTTCCGATGAACCACTGCCGGTTCACTGTAACCCTTGGACGTTCACAGTGACGATGCAAAACTGATATTGTATCGGAATTGAATACAACAGGCACGATGCCGACTTCTGTCCAAGTGAGTAATACTTCAAGCGGTCTGTGTTTGGAACCGATCCTATGAGTTCAGTAATAGTTTCCGATGAACCACTGCAGGTTCACTGTAACCCTAGGACGTTCACAGTGACGATGCAACACTGATATTGTATCGGAATTGAATGCAACAGGCACGATGTCGACTTCTGTCCAAGTGAGTAATACTTCAAGCGGTCTGTGTTTGGAACCGATCCTATGAGTTCAGTTATAGTTTCCGATGAACCACTGTTGGTTCACTGTAACCCTTGGACGTTCAGAGTTACCATGCTACACTCATATTGTATCGGAATTGAATACAACAAGCACGATGCCGACTTCTGTCCATGTGAGTAATACATCAAGCGGTCTGTGTATGGAACCGATCCTATGAGTTCAGTAATAAATTCCAATGAACCACTGCAGGTTCACTGTAACCCCTGGACGTTCACAGTAACGATGCAACACTGATACTATATCGGAATTGAATACAACAGGCACGATGCCGACTTCTGTCCAAGTGAGTAATACTACAAGCGGTCTGTGTTAGGAACCGATTCCATGGGTTCAGTAATAGTTTCCGATGAACCACTGCAGGTTCACTGTAACGCTTCGACGTTCACAGTGACGATGCAACACTGATATTGTATCGGAATTGAATACAACAGGCACAATGCCGGCCTCTGTCCATGTGAGTAATACTTCAAGCGGTCTGTGTTAGGAACCGATCCTATGAGTTCAGTAATAAATTCCGATGAACCACTGCAGGTACACTGTAACCCCTGGACGTTCAAAGTAACGATGCAACACTGAAATTGTATCGGAATTGAATACGACAGGCACGATGCCGACTTCTGTCCAAGTGAGTAATACTTCGAGCGGTCTGTGTTAGGAACCGATTCCTTGAGTTCAGTAATAGTTTCCGATGAACCACTGCAGGTTCACTGTAACCCTTGGACGTTCACAGTGACGATGCAACACTGATATTGTACCGGAATTGAATACAACAGGCATGATGCCGACTTCTGTCCAAGTGAGTAATACTTCAAGCGGTCAGTGTTAGGAACCGATCCTATGAGTTCAGTAATAGTTTCCGATGAACCACTGCAGGTTCACTGTAACCCTTGGACGTTCACAGTGACGATGCAACACTGATATTGTATCGGAATTGAATACAACAGGGACGATGCCGACTTCTGCCCAAGAGAGTAATACTTCAAGCGGTCTGTGTTTGGAACCGATGCTATGAGTTTAGTAATAGTTTACGATGAACCACTGCAGGTTGACTGTAACGCTTGGACGTTCACAGTGACGATGCAACACTGATATTGTATCGGAATTGAATACAACAGGCACGATGCCGACTTCTGTCCAAATGAGCAATACTTCAAGCGGTCTCTGTTTGGAACCGATCCCATGAGTTCAGTAATAGTTTCCGATGAACCACTGCAGGTTCACTGTAACCCTTGGACGTTCACAGTGACGATGCAACACTGATATAGTATCGGAATTGAATACAACAGGCACGATGCCGACTTCTGTCCAAGTGAGTAATACTTCAAGCGGTCTGTGTTTGGAACCGATCCTATGAGTTAAGTAATAGTTTCCGATGAACTACTGCAGGTTCACTGTAACCCATGGACGTTCACAGTGACGATGCAACACTGATATTGAATCGGAATTGAATACAACAGGCACGATGCCGACTTCTGTCCAAGTGAGTAATACTTCAAGCTGTCTGTGTTTGGAACCGATCCTATGAGTTCAGTAATAGTTTCCGATAAACCACTGCAGGTTCACCGCAACCCTTAAACCTTCACATTGACGATGCAACACTGATATTGTATCGGAATTGAATACAACAGGCATGATGCCGACTTCTGTCCAAGAGAGTAATACTTCAAGAGGTCTGTGTTTGGAACCGATCCTATGAGTTCAGTAATAGTTTCCGATGAACCACTGCAGGTTCACTGTAACCCTTGGACGTTCACAGTGACGATGCAACACTGTTATTCTTTCGGAATTGAAAACAACAGGCACGATGCCGACTTCTGTCCAACTGAGTAATACTTCAAGCGGTCTGTGTTTGGAACCGATCCTATGAGTTCAGTAATAGTTTCCGATGAACCACTGCCGGTTCACTGTAACCCTTGGACGTTCACAGTGACGATGCAAAACTGATATTCTATCGGAATTGAATACAACAGGCACGATGCCGACTTCTGTCCAAGTGAGTAATACTTCAAGCGGTCTGTGTTTGGAACCGATCCTATGAGTTCAGTAATAGTTTCCGATGAACCACTGCAGGTTCACTGTAACCCTTGGACGTTCACAGTGACGATGCAACACTGATATTGTATCGGAATTGAATACAACAGGCACGATGCCGACTTCTGCCCAAGAGAGTAATACTTCAAGCGGTCTGTGTTTGGAACCGATCCTATGAGTTTAGTAATAGTTTACGATGAACCACTGCAGGTTGACTGTAACGCTTGGACGTTCACAGTGACGATGCAACACTGATATTGTATCTGAATTGAATACAACAGGCACGATGCCGACTTCTGTCCAAGTGAGTAATACTTCAAGCGGTCTGTGTTTGGAGCAAATCCTATGAGTTCATTAATAGTTTCCGATAAACCACTGCAGGTTCACTGTAACCCTTGGACGTTCACAGTGACGATGCAACACTGTTATTCTTTCGGAATTGAAAACAACAGGCACGATGCCGACTTCTGTCCAACTGAGTAATACTTCAAGCGGTCTGTGTTTGGAACCGATCCTATGAGTTCAGTAATAGTTTCCGATGAACCACTGCCGGTTCACTGTAACCCTTGGACGTTCACAGTGACGATGCAAAACTGATATTGTATCTGAATTGAATACAACAGGCACGATGCCGACTTCTGTCCAAGTGAGTAATACTTCAAGCGGTCTGTGTTTGGAACCGATCCTATGAGTTCAGTAATAGTTTCCGATGAACCACTGCAGGTTCACTGTAACCCTTGGACGTTCACAGTGACGATGCAACACTGATATTGTATCGGAATTGAATACAACAGGCACGATGCCGACTTCTGTCCAAGTGAGTAATACTTCAAGCGGTCTGTGTTTGGAACCGATCCTATGAGTTAAGTAATAGTTTCCGATGAACTACTGCAGGTTCACTGTAACCCATGGACGTTCACAGTGACGATGCAACACTGATATTGAATCGGAATTGAATACAACAGGCACGATGCCGACTTCTGTCCAAGTGAGTAATACTTCAAGAGGTCTGTGTTTGGAACCGATCCTATGAGTTCAGTAATAGTTTACGATGAACCACTGTTGGTTCACTGTAACCCTTGGACGTTCACAGTTACGATGCAACACTGATATTGTATCGGAATTGAATACAACAGGCACGATGCCGACTTCCGTCCAAGTGAGTAATACTACAAGCGGTCTGTGTTAGGAACCGATTCCATGGGTTCAGGAATAGTTTCCGATGAACCACTGCATGTTCACTGTAACGCTTCGACATTCACAGTGACGATGCAACACTGATATTGTATCGGAATTGAATACAACAGGCACGATGCCGACTTCTGTCCATGTGAGTAATACATCAAGCGGTCTGTGTATGGAACCGATCCTATGAGTTCAGTAATAAATTCCAATGAACCACTGCAGGTTCACTGTAACCCCTGGACGTTCACAGTAACGATGCAACACTGATACTATATCGGAATTGAATACAACAGGCACGATGCCGACTTCTGTCCAAGTGAGTAATACTACAAGCGGTCTGTGTTAGGAACCGATTCCATGGGTTCAGTAATAGTTTCCGATGAACCACTGCAGGTTCACTGTAACGCTTCGACGTTCACAGTGACGATGCAACACTGATATTGTATCGGAATTGAATACAACAGGCACAATGCCGGCCTCTGTCCATGTGAGTAATACTTCAAGCGGTCTGTGTTAGGAACCGATCCTATGAGTTCAGTAATAAATTCCGATGAACCACTGCAGGTACACTGTAACCCCTGGACGTTCACAGTAACGATGCAACACTGAAATTGAATCGGAATTGAATACGACAGGCACGATGCCGACTTCTGTCCAAGTGAGTAATACTTCGAGCGGTCTGTGTTAGGAACCGATTCCTTGAGATCAGTAATAGTTTCCGATGAACCACTGCAGGTTTACTGTAACCCTTGGACGTTCACAATGACGATGCAACACTGATATTGTACCGGAATTGAATACAACAGGCATGATGCCGACTTCTGTCC